>NC_053488.1:79443255-79776207 GCF_015227805.2 Hirundo rustica | reverse complement strand
GGCGTCAAGAAGGTAGATTTTGAAGGTGATGCTTCAAAATTCAGGAGTGCTGTTATGCCAGAGGTGCAGCTGAAATCTCCCTGGGTCATGGAAGGCTCTTTTAACATTGTTGGGACCAGGTACAGGAAACCTGGAAAAGGCTAAGGACTCATAGGATGTATAGTTACCAGAAATCAAATTTATCCCTGATATTTGCTTTTGGCATTTTAGAGACATATGAGGAAATTTGCTCTTAACCTTTAGTTTTAATCAGTCTAGGTTGTCCTTAAGAAAAGGAGCAAGAAGAAAAAAATAATAAAAGAAATGTTAAGCTTGCAGCATATTTGCCTTTTTTTTTTTTTTTTTTTTTTTTTTTTTTTTTTTTTTTTTTTTTTTCCCCTGAGGAGTAAATATATTTTATGGACTTAATGTCTGAGAAGGAGTGGATTCACTGAATCCTCCCAGTTCATACAAATTTAATTTCTATAAATACCTTTGCAAGCCTGCATTAACATCACTCCCAGCATGATCCTTGCTGCCTGTAATTAATGGCAGCTAAAAAAAAATAAATTGGGAAAAATGATCGATTTCAAACTTTTTTTTTTCCCAATTAGCCAAGAAGCTCTTCAAGGCTTCTGACCTTTCCAAGAAAACTGTTATCCTGCTTGCTCAAGTAGGTTGCTTGTATGCCTGTACAGTCTTGCTTAGACCTTGTGAAGAGGATTTTTTTTATTATTATTATTTTTAATTTTTTTTTTTAAGTGAGCACAAAGATTTAGATCTCAGTGGGAAGACATCTAAATATGTTTCAGTGGCATGGCTCCATAACAACTCTTTCTCCTTCCTTCTGAAAAATACCATTTGTCAAGACACAGAGGAAACTGGATAAGTTCTGGAGTTCTCTCAGTCTGTTGTAATGCCATGATCATTGTATTAATGCCTTTAATAGGGTCTTACTTAGGTGATCTTCACAAGTGCTTCACATTCCAAGGGTTTAATGAAAATGTTCTCTTTAACTGTTCAGTGTTACTCCATCAGGATTTTATGGAGATGGTATATGGTTTTGTCTTTCAATCTCTTCCCATGGACACATGGGTAATAAATTTATATGTACTAGGATTTGTGCTTAATAAGAGCCATATATTTGACTGAGGCAGGACTCTAAGAGCAGACAAGTTCATTTACACATTTCAAAGGGACCTATAAAAAAAACTGTTCATCTGACTTAATTATGCCAGTGCTGAGACTTGAATTTACCATTATTTCATAAATATTACTTAAAATTTAATTTCAGGTGTTCTGCATGGAGTACACTTAAGAATTAAGGTTCATAGAACTTACAGCTTCATATGAATCCTTCCAACGATTTGCACTAAAATCATTGGAGTCCTGATAAAGAGACTGAAAGATACTTTTTATTTTTTAAAACATCATGAGAACAATAATGAGTAAGTGAAAATGAGTGTGAAAAGCTCTGAGTCTTTTGCTAAGTTCTGTGGATATGTCTGCAATATTGATGGTAACTGTTGCAACAGGTGCAAGTTCTGCTGAGTTTTATACCAAACTAGCCCACAAATTAGTCCCTGCTACTCTTTCAGCAGCACTTGATTCCTTACTTACTCCTAACAATAAAATGGATGTGGTACAAGATATAAAGGCAGGGATTCAAGTGAAGAGAGCTTTTGCTGGAAAAACTAAGGAAAAAATATTTTACACTCATTTATTTTAAGACCTACATTGCTTTGGTGGCTGAGTAACAACTTCACTTCTTAAGTTACAAACGTCAGAGAAAAAGTGTCCCTTCCCTTGTTCTCTCATTTGGAGAAGGGGTTTTTATCAGACAATGGTAGATTATCCCAAATATGCCTTGAATTTTCCATGTTAATGAAGTTCTTTTTTCCTTATATTTTTGTGTGTTTACAGGCAAGTTTTTATCTTCACCTCTTGCAAAACATCGAATTTTTTTATTCAGCAGTTGTCATTTTAGTTTGGCTAAGCTAGAAAGAAACTGCAGTTTTTAGGTAAAAAAATAAATTAAAAATTAAAGTCTTTTGGAGGAGGAAACGAGAGGATACACTGTCATTTATTAATTAACATTTTTAAGGTTTGGGAGCTTGCTGCTTTGCTCCTTTTTGATAAGTAGACATGTTGATTTAGAAAACAAACTTTGATTATAAGATCCTTCTCAAATTAGAGCCCACAAATCACTGACTGGATTTAACAACACATAAATTAAGCTCTTTTTCTTTTTAATATATAAAAATAATACAGAATACAGAAGAACATTTCAGAAAGCAGCAAAGGGCAACTGCTTGTAGCAATTGTATATCCATAAGTACTCCATTTAATCAGGTAAAGAGATATTGAAGTAGCTGTCTTCCTGTAGTAGGAACAGTAAACCTGCTTTGAAATGCATTATCACTGTGAGAACATATCACAGAAGAAGCTTTTCATTGACAGTAATTTAATCTTAGCTAGTTGCTAATCTTCAAAGAAGCTAGTCTTCTTTTAAATATTTCCTTAAGTTTAATCACTTCTTCCAATTTGGAATATAGGTTAAAATCATATTTTAAAAGGGAAGGACTGTAGTCATGAAGTTGATCTTTTGTGAAGGAGACCAGTAAAGAAAAAACATATACAGAGAACCGGGGTCCCAAGAAAATGGAAAAATAATACATTTTCAAAGATGTTTTTTCTGTTTTCTCATCATTCACTTGTTTTGTTTCTTTAATCTACCAGCAACTGGAGAATAAACCAGATGTGTATTCCCACAGAGACAGCAGAAAATATTAGAGAAATCTTTACAATACTTACAAAGGCCCATTTAGGTGTTAACACTGTTGATATCATTAGTACATTTTGGCAGGGCTCCCTTTCCTCTCAGTCAGTACATCAAAGGACAGTAAGCATCATTAGGACTCCTGGGAGGCAGATGAGCAGCAGCCAGACATCTGTCCTGTCCCCAAAGAGCAAGGCATATCCCTAATCTCTCTAACAACCCCTGTGACCTGGTGCAGCTCTTGGCGCAATGTGCAGAAATCATCAACTGCTCCTACCACACTGTATAAAAAGTACACTTTGTAATGGGAAGTAGATCAGATTTTATAACGCATAATTTTTATAGGATTCAAATGCACCACAGAGTATCTTATGAGTTAGACCCCCCCTAACCTGTGACTAACAGGGGTAATCAAGGCGCATGAAACCACTCTCATCAGCAGGCAAGCAGCAGAGCTGCAAAAATGAGGATGCAAATGCCTCTCTTATCTTTGAATGCCATCCAGACTTCCTGTATCCTCCTCTTCATAAAATTTGTCCCTAAAGCATTTGGCAGAAATGGTGTTTGGCATTCTCCAGGCTTTCCACTCCTTGCTTGAAGAATATCTGGTCTTTCACTTACGACTCTCTTCTCCCCACCGCCCTGAGGCTCTTTCAGAAACTCTTCAAGCATCATGGCCATAGAAGCAATTCCTGGGGGAGGCCAACATGGCCCTGGGGCTGTGGTGCCCTCGTCCAGCAGTGTGGTTTGAGGGGAAACTGAAAAGTCCTCAGGAAGAAGCAACACCCAGAGGCTGTGTTAAGGAAACAGCTATTTATTTTCTTTTTCTTGACTAAAGTAAAGCCTGCTAGTGTCACCGATGAGGCCTGAGGGCCCTCTACTTTCGGGGCCATCACGATGCCATGGCTGAGGGGTCCCTGCCCAGCCTGGGATCAGGGCCTCTGCAGCCACTGCCATCTCCCTGTGCTGCTTCTAAGGCTGCTCTGGTTCTGCAGGGATGGTCCCACATGTGCTGGGACTCCTTTCAAGGGCTTCCTCCGATGCGTCGGCCTCGTGCTCCCTGCTGGAGTCTGGTGGCCCACCTGAGGTGGGAGCATCCCCAGGGGGGCCCAAAGGGTCAGAGCTGGCCCTGGGGCTCTCGGCCTCCTCCTGGGCAGCATGGCAGCCCCGCAGCCTCCGCACCTCCTGGCTGCACTGTGTCTCAACGATGCTGAAGATGCCCTCCACAATCAGTGCAGTGTGGTGGCGCAGGCAAGGCTGCAGATGCTGCACCAGCACCTCCCTCTCCGGACCGAAGATGCACAGGGCCAGCAGGATGCCACTCTTCACAGACTTTATCTGCCACCACTGCTTCCCGTATATCTTCTGCAGCCACTGCTGCAGCCAGGAACGCACGGGGTTCAGGAGGTTCCGTCTCCTTTGGAAAAGCTCTGCCCAGAGCTCAGGCAGGATGCCACCCACGGCCTCTGGCCTTGCAGCGCCCTGCTCAGCTGGGGAGGGTGTCCCCTGCGAGGCAGAGGCAAGGCGTGTTATAAAGCCGTAGGTGCTAGGTTCATCCCTGCTGCTCCCAGTGTTTCCTGCATGGCTGGTGGCCTCTCTGGGTTGCCTGACGGTGCACTGCAGGCAGTCCTCCTCCTGCTCTGAAAACCTGATGGTGGAGATCACTCTTCTGCAGAGAGGGCAGGTGCGCTTACCCCGCAGCCAGCGCAGGATGCAGCCCAGGCAAAACTCATGGTGGCAGGGCAGGGCATGGGCAACGTCCCCTGGCACCTTGCAGCAGATGGGGCAGCTCCACTCACTCCCCCCGCTGGCCATGTCACCTTCTCGCTTCTCGCTTCAGCTCTGCCACCCAAATCTGTACAGCCAGGGTCATAATCCGTCTCCCAGTGGTGTTAGAATGCAACACTAGTTCGTGTCATCCTTCACCACCCAGGTGATGTCACAACGGGACAATCACTTGGCATAGTTGCCTGAAGCCTGACAACTAAAATTCCATGCATAGTTGCTTAAACACTTTCAGGAACTCTACCTAGAATTTTCGTGCTGTCTGCAAGCATTTTTAAGGCTACCTAATAGTGTTTTAAAAAAAAAAAAAAATCCCAAAACAATCAAACCACTCACACAGAAAAGTACCCATTCAGCAATGTACCCTACTTGACCTCTAAAAACCTTGGAAAAATTCCTCTGAGTCACAGGACTGCTGAGGTTATTTTGCATAATTTTACCTGAGTCACATCCTGCCATTTTTTGGTACAAAACTACAGCTACTGGAGATCAGACAGCAAGTAAAGTTCAAGGTTTGTTTCACCACCCACCCTCAAGGAAAAAAAAAAAAAAAAAAAAAAAAAAAAAAAAAAAAAAAAAAAAAAAAAAACCACACCTCACCTGGTGTAATATTTTTTGATATCTTGACATATTTGAAGAAATGTGACTCATGTTACTGAACAGTTTCATTTCTTACATCAGTTGTGAACTGCAACTCATCAGGAATTGAGATCTGATTAACAAACATAATTTCCACAGATTAGTAAAACTGCATAAAAATTCAAGACATTTGAAAATGCAGCTGCAGTGAGAGTTCAGATTTAAATAATATTTGCTGAAGAGTTCTTACCTTTCACAGCTGATCCAACTCCAACACTTCCTAAGATAATATAAATACATATATAAGTAACATATATATCCTAACACAAAATAGTGTCACAATTATATTTATCAGAATATCAGTGTAGCTCTTGCTGGAAACTACAGGCCATCATGGATAAAATTAATGAGATCAAAAAATTTGACCCAGAAGAAGGAAAATTAAAGGAAACTACCATTATGTGTTTAATGAAAGTAATACACAACATCACAACTGAACCCAAAATAGCTCTTCAGACCAAGAACTGCGTTTGCTAGCAAATGGACACTGCTTACTTCTCAGAATTAACCTACATTTAACATTAAAGTCAGTAGTTTAAGAAACAGATTGTACCACTACAGAGAAAATTTGACCTAAGAACAGCAAGACAGTTAAACTGCAACAGATTTTACTTCAGTTTGTGCTTTTAAATGTACAGTGATGGATTCTCTAGTTTCTGTACTGCTTGGTTAAGAAATCACTCACAGGCCAGCTTTAGTTGGAAAACCTGGAATACTCATCACAAGAGTAAAAACAGTTCTTTGGAACTAATAAAAAACCTTCCCCACACACTTAAAGTCACTTATATTTCTGATTAAATCATTAAATCAGTATTAGAATATATGTTATTGTATTTACTGTCTGTTCAATTTGTTATTAAGGATTCATCTGATGTTGCTCTAATACTAATTTCTAATGAAACACTTTATGTGCACTCCCTTCAATTGTCAGCACATTTAAAATCATGAAAATGTAACATATTTAAAGCAGCAACAATAAATACCAGGAGCAGCAGATACAAACATCAGGGTAGTGACCCCTTTTTCACCATCCTGATTCAAGTAACAGCAGCTCCTACACCACAGAGGTCAGGGGAGATTAATATATTAATTGGCATGGGGATATTTGATGGTGTAGAGCAACAAAAAGGAAGTGTCATGGAACTGTATCATCCAGAAGCTCCTGGCTCAAACACCTCTGTCCTGCTCTGCTGGTTGACTCCACCAATTTGTGGCAATTGCTTTCCTATGCAGCAGTTGATTTCCAAGGAGAAGTCTTTCATCAAGCCCCTAAACGAAGTTGTCTGACTTTCAAAGCACTTGAGATTCTTTGAAATTCTGAATGACAGGCTTCACATTTTTGTCCACACATAAAACATAAAACGGTTTGATCATTTATTGAGATAAAGAATGTGAAAGTCCATGACATAATTTTGTATCGTATTTCAATCCTCCTGCTTCTGTGAGTTAAGCTACATTTAGGCAGCATTTCATCCAAAGGCAGCCTTTTGTTTGCTGAAGGTATAACATTAAAACAAATAAGAATATTAGTGCTGTGGGGGGAGAAAAAAATAGAATAGCCCTTAATACTTCAAAAACTAAACTTAAAAATTGTCTCTTAATCGTGACAATTTCAGGGCAAAATTTTACGTCCAATCTATTGCTCTTCTAATGAACTTATCTTACTGCATTACACCACCAACTACTAATCTGACATTTCAAAATTTGTCATATTTCAACTAATAGCTTCACTCACGAAAGTCACAAACATTGCTAGCAGAAAGTTGGCACTTTTCTCTGACACTTCTTTCTGGATTCTTTTGGGGGAACAAAAATTTGCCTCTAAGTCTTAAATGGGTCTCAGTGAGAATAAATTTATTTTCCTTGAAGGACCATAAATAAACAGATGCCCATAATTCTCCTCTTTTATTTGTCACTTGGAGTGGGAAAAATTATCTCATTGGCACTGAATGCTTAAAAATTAGACCAGTGAAGCAGCCCCCCCTCTCCACCCCCACCCCCCCCCCATATCTGGGGATGTCTGGAGCCCCTTACACTGACATTAATAAAATCAGGATCATATTCAGACAGTTGCTAAGAAATGGACAGATTGCACACCAGAGAGCTGTTTGATCTGGGAAGAGACAGAACCAAATTAAAATCTAAAGGATATGTTGGAAGCACAACCAGAAGAAGTCACTAATGGGCAAACCCCTGCTTTATTCCGAAAGAGCTCTAATTTTAAAGAAACCACTTAGAGGCCAGCTCAGGTGAGCATTGCAATATTATTAGCATAGCACAGAAGAAGCAACGAAAAAATGTCCTGCAACTTCCTATCTAGGTCTAAATTACTTTTTTTTTTTTTTTCCTTTTTAGTGCTATTGAACAGTACACCCTATACTGTAATTTTAGGTTTGGGAAAAAAAAAATGCTAAGACATATTTTAGGAATTACTGGTTTTAGTTATAAGCCTTTAGTTCTGCTTACACTTCTTTAAACATAGAACCATTTTTAATACCTAGGTGCCAAAAAAATTGTTGCCTTAGAGTGAAAAATGTCTTCAAACTGTTCAAAAGATGTAATATAAACACATATGGAATTTACAGGGATTTCCAAACAAGTGTTCTGGGAAACATGTTCAGGAGATCATGGATTTGTGACTAGGTAGGAAGCATTTTTCCCACAGCAAGTCTGCAGAATAAATGATTACTTAATAAAACCTTTAATCCATATGGGAAAGATCATAATCCAGGTGTTTCTTTGCTGTACATATGGTAACTCTTAAGCACAGACATACTTTCATATTATACCAAAGACAAAGATTAAAGTAAATTGAAAATATTCAAAAGACAGGTGTAAAAGTAGGCAGTGGTAACACAGACACTGAGTTTCTCATTATCTTTGCTGAAACAAGACCTCCAAGGAAATAACAATGGGGCTAACCATGGAGCTGAAGTAGCTGACAGGAAAGACAGAGACGGATAATTTAGACTGGATGGAGTGACAGGACACGGGGAATGGCTTCCCAGTGCCAGAGGGCAGGGATGGATGGGATATGGGGAAGGAATTGTTCCCTGGGAGGGTGGGCAGGCCCTGGCACAGGGTGCCCAGAGAAGCTGTGGCTGCCCCTGGATCTCCGGCAGTGTCCAAGGCCAGGTTGGACACTGGGGCTTGGAGTAACCTGGGATAGCAGAAGGTGTCCCTGCCCATGGCAGGGGGTAGGGCTGGATTTTAGGTCCCTCCCAACCAAAACCATCCCATGATTCTATTACTCTATAATAGAGGGGGGGAAAAAAAAAAAAAAAAAAAAATTAAATTATCTATGCTTTGCATTGCTCCATATCATGATTTTAATAGTTTAAAAATGGTCATTGACATGAGTGATTTAAATTTCTTCCTGTAATGCCAGAAAAATCCATGAAGTCAACCCAGGATGCGTTCAAGTCCACAGAAGAGCTGCCATGAGCAGCAAAATGCTTTGAATTAAGCCTTGTAGTAACTCATCAGATAAAGACTGGGAAAGGTTCTCTGAACCTTCAGGCACCTTTTCAGCCTGCTACGACTTCCTTCCAAAGAAGAAATGCCTTTCAATATGACAGAATGCTAACCATGTAGCCTAATCTCATGCTCCTCTGGCCTCATCAGAAAGATGTGACATTTTCTGGAGGGTAGCAAAGGAAGGGATAGATCTGAATCAGAAACTTTCTTATTACTTGTGTGAGATGGGACACTTGCACATATTTCAGTAAAACATTTAGAGACAAAGACACCACCACATCTGATAACATGTTTCTTGACTTTTCACATGGTTGTTACCTTCTGAAGTCCTCTGAAATACTAGGACAGGGGAGAGAGAACCCAGCAAACACAAAATCTGCATCATCAAAGATCAGCTTTAGCCATCCCCAAACCTCTGTCTTATCAGAAAAGATACCTTTATGGGATCCATAGCCACACCACACAGGTGATATGCATAACCCCTGACCATAATTAACTCTTCTACTGCTGGTGCACAGCTGGATCATGAGGGGGAGAAAAAAAAAAAAAAAGTTACACGGTTGGAAAGGAAAGGAAAAATAGGTCAGTTCTGTAAAGCAGATTGTGAGAAAGTCAGGAAAAATCCAACAAAGACACAAGAGATATTGGACTACAGAGATCTAACACCATGCGTGTCTTTATTGAGGCTGTTCATGCAGGGATTTAATCAGTTTTGGGGTTTTTTTTAACACACAGGCTGAATTTGGTGAAATGCAGGGCCTACAGAGATTCTGAAAACTCTACTTTTTCAATTCTTGTGAAAAGACATGAAATCCATAGAGTAAGACCCAAAAGTAATTATTTTTTCCTCTGTTAAAAAGCCTGAAATGTTCAGCCATAAAAAGCTGAAATGTACTTTGAGATAGGAAAGATGTAGAGGATTGATACCTGTATTTTGTATGTCTTGAACAGGGTTTATAGGACTTTCCAAATAATTATCTTACCAGCCTTTTTACTGAGAAACCACCATTTTAATTAAGTTGTTTTGAAAAAAATAATCCTGACAATGTCTTATTCATCACAGGAATTCACTCTTCTATATAGCCTGCAAATATGTCCAGTTACTTAATTTGATTAACTGATGTAGCATAAGGGCTTCAATCCTTATCAGCAGTGTGTTTTCTCCTCTTCCAAAGGTCAAGATTGAGGCAGATGCTTGAAAAAATTATCTTCTGCAACAATTTTCAGCCCATCTGGCAGCTGTTTTTCCAGGAACATTCTCAATCTTTAAATTATTTCTTTTTTAATTATGAAAACAAACGTGATTAAAAAAATAAATAAAAAAGGGCTCTGTAAGTAACTAAAAACTAACCTATAAAAACTTTCCTTTGATCAAGAAAGGACAATTTGCTGGAACAATTATATTTGCTCTGTTTTCACATTCATATTTCACAGGAAATGGCACACTGGAGACCTGTCCCATGAAGAATGACTGACATGCAGAATTAGTAGTCATGAAGTACTACATGTAAACATCAAAGCCTAGAGTGATAAGGCACATAGCTGAGCAGTAAATAAGAAAAATAAGAACTAGGCCTTTGAGAGCCATTTCCCATTTGAAATACATTATTTTCTAAACAAGAAGGCAATTGAAAAGCCTTCAGTATGCCCTCAGAAGAGCATTTTTAATCTCCCTTTCAATCTGTTGGATTTGGTGCAGTGGGAATCCAGAAAAGTGATTTTTCTCTGCCTGAACCCACATCTGTTAGCATAGCAATCCAGACCAAAGTAGAGTTCTGGGAAAAGGACAATAGCTACCACGAGTCTGAATGTGAAGTGGGGTTATCTTTCCAGGGTTTTTCGCTTTACTTACAACATGTTCCCATACTTCTTTTTTTTAAAGCTCCAGAGCAGATCTCAAACTCCTCTTCTGGGACACTCCATTGCATCTGCAGTTTCCTCAGTGAAAGCAAAGCAGCTTAGTTTGACTAAAGAGGTACATTAATTTAATTATTATTAATTAAGTATCATTAATCTTTATATCTCACTCTCTCTAGAGGAAGATATAAAGAAACTGAGGTGGTTTCCTTTCCAGTTCCCAAATTGTTATGGAGCTATAGTGCTTTCCACAAGTCCTACTTTTTTTTATGCCCCACAAAATATAGTTTAAAATAATTTAATTCACATGGTAGTTCTCAGTTGATTTTGTCATATGTCTCCAGCTGGTGATGTTCTCTCATGCTAGAGCAATCATGAGGAAAGGGAGCCTGGAAATTTCACCGTTTCAGGGCTGGATTTTCAGAATGCAGTCTGTACACTGCTTTGAGCTCTGCATTCACAGCCAAAACTCAATGAAGCTGTAAATGTGTAACTTATATTTGGGGGGGGCAACAAGAAACTGGAAGTTCAGTAAAGAGCCTGAAGACCATGAAGCTGGCTCAGGGGTATGCGAGTTTATGTTTGTAAATTTTCCTTGCCTGGCAAATTTGTTTAAGAGACCACTGTGCTTGCTAAAAGGCTGTATTCTCATAGTAAAAAAAGATCTCATTGAGCAGGTTAAATTCTTAGAATACAACCAAAAGAAGGAATAAAATTTAGTCCTTAGGAGGAAAGCAACACCTGATATTGTATGGCTGCAATCACCTAACTATCTTAAACCTGGGCTCTTGAGTTTCAGGACCTGAGTTTGGAGTGAACCTGTCCCGAAAATTTTGACTGCCCCCCTTTAAACAACCTATGCTGAACTCTTTAAAAAATGCCCCTAAAAGAAGGAAGATGTTTTACATCTTCCCAAAGTGCTTTGTTTGGTGCTAAGGAATGTCCAGAAACAGTAATCATTTCCAATGGAAACACCTGAAAAATCAGAGCAATTTTCTCTGCTGTTTTTGTGTTGGACCCAGACCAGATTTCCAACCTATCCTGGTGTAGGACCAAAAAATCTGCACCATTTCCTTGGCTGCCCTAGGATCCTTTCCACCCTAGGCCATGCCAGTAATAATATATGTACATGTAAAATGGAATACCCTTTATTGTAGAAGTGGATCATACACTGCCTGTGCTTCTTGACTTAAAGAACATAATAGGAAGGGGGAAAACAAACAAACAAACAAACAAAAAACCACACCTCCAAACAACTACTCAAGAAATTTTTTTTAAATCGGCAGTAAACTATTAGACTGAATCTGCACAACTACCACAGATAAAATTCAAATGAGAATCAAGTAAAGTAAGCAGAGGCAGAGAAGTCATGCTTTCAATACATGCAGTGTAAGGAGGAGAAATTATCTGGCTGGTTAAGTATAATACAGAAGTATAATTAAAATGCAGGTAAAACATAGGCTCTTAATTCTTTTTAAAAGTTTTTGGTTTTTTTACAGTGGGGCAGCACATTGTCTGGATAGAGACTGCATGAGCTTAGGAATTATTATCAACAATGCAATTTATTTCATAACTAACAGACATACTGCAGTCTGTGCTGCTTGACCATATTCCCAGTTCACTGCATTAGTTTCTCTCATAATTATCAAAAGAGCTAAACTTGGAATAAACCATTGTGTACTGATTTTTTCATCAGTGCAGATCAATTCGTTAACAATGGCACATAGCAAAAAATTTGGAGAAATTAGAACATGTGACTGGCTTAGACATCATGGGAAATTTATGATGCAACTGTTGGAGGCAACAGAATATCATTGAAATTATTTAAACCACAGCATTAAATCTGCTGATTTTGGAGCAATCTTAGCGAGCCTAAAAGAAACCTCAGCAGAAGAATATAAAATCTATTCAGCCACCAATTGGATGCTCAAGTCTCACAGGAGCTTCTGATGTTCACTGTAGCACCCACTGCAGTAAAATTCAAACTGTAGTGTTGGACTCCTCAGGTTGTGAGTTGATGAGGATATTGATGTCCAGTGAGTGACTGCAGACTAAATTTGGGGTTTCCCTTGTTAATCATACCAGAGTCACCACTCCCAGAGAAAGGGATAATGTTTTTTTCTCTCATGCCAAGAACACCTGTGAAAAGGAAAGTAATAAAACCCCTGAAACTGTCAGAATGTCTAATATGGATGTTTTGTAAGAAAAATAGAAATAAAGAGCTAACTGTATTCGTGTGGTCCTTGCCATACCTCACAACAGACTACAATGGGATGGATTGCGCACTCTGTATTTCAGAGTATCTCCAGTAAACGAGAACTAACACCCCACATACCACCAAACATCTGCAAACAAGAGAAACAAAGAAGGCTCTCAGGGTCCTGGATGATAACTTCGATGTGTTTTGGATTTTTGAAAGAGGTGTTTGTCCAAGGGAGGATGAAGGTTGCACAGTCTTAATGCAGCTGCAAATTTCCAGGGAGGTTTGATGCATTGCAGTTGTAGGCTGAAGAGGAAAACAAGGTGGTGCCACAGAGATCAAGATTAAAGGTGTTGGTGCCTGTTTGGTTTGGCTGAGATCCATTTCTAACATGAATGAATACTTCTGTTTATTTTAACAGTTCTAGCTATGCTCTGTTTATGGCTCTAGCATTTCACTAACATTATTTCCTCCCTTCTCTTCAACTTTCCTTCCCATCCTCTTTTTTTATCCCCTTTCTCTTTAACAGCTCAGAGGGCAATTTTCCCATTTACTCTCATTTCCCAAGCACTACCTTTGCCTTTTTCTGTCACAGCAGAATCTCTAAGTCAATAAAGTGATCTCATGTACGAGATCAAATTACAGCAGCCAGTGTAAAAACTGTTCAATCAGGGGTTAGTGCATGAAACCCTTTCTCAGCTCATTAAAAAAAAAAAAAAAAAAAAAAAAAAAAAAAAAAAAAAAAAGAAGAAAGTTTTTTGTTTTTTGTTTTTTTTTTGTTTTGTTTTTTTTTTTTTTTTTCCCCACAGTTTAGCATCATATACTTTAAATGTCTCCATTGGGAGAGAATTAAGTACAGGTAGCAATGTCCCCCTGGTGTTTCCTCACTCTGGGACAGAAAGTTCAGTACTGGAGTCAATTTCCACATTATTGTGTGTGGGCAAACTCATAAAAATCAATGCAGTTCCATCCATAAATTTTAAAAGTGAATTGAATTACCAAGGAGTTAACTGCACTTAAAGTATGGATTAATGCTCACATCTTCAAATTTTACACCTGAGAGATGAACAGTTAGCGATTGGCAGTTTCTATAGCAACAGCTAATTTTGGTGACTAATTGCACAAACTTAACAGCTGAACACAAAGTCATCAAGGATGCAATGGAAGTCAATAATTAACAAAACTGACATGTTGGAATGCATTCAAACAAACTTATAATTGAATTTCTGAGCACAACATTATGTTAAAGGCATTTTAGCCATGGAAATTTTAGTAAAAAAAGAATAGTAGCACAAATTCATATCCAATACTACTTTTGTGTATGCAAGAAAATTTAGGAAAAGAGTTTTCTTCTTGTCTCCATATGTCTGAATAACAGGAATTACTTTTTCTAGGTTCAAATAACTTATTGCACAAATTTATAACCTGTGCGAAAGTTGTGTCTTTAGAAGCACCATATAGTAGGTTTGTTGGATAGAAACTGCAAAAAAGATAATAAATTACAGTTAACTCAATTTTTGTAGTTGTGTGGCTGTGTCCTTCCGCGCCTGGCAGGCGCTGGCCCCTGGCTGGCTCAGATCTGCGCAGCGGCCAAAGCGTTTCGGTCGGGGTTGCAAGCCGCCAACCTCTACCTGTGGGACTTGGCTCCTCACCGGGGGCTGGCCCAAATTGCGTCGTGACGGCGGCGGTGAACAAAAGGTCGACTCTCTACTAGGCAGGTTTAATGATGGTTTATTAAAGTCAGAGCGGCGGGAGCTCCGCCGCTCTCCAAACGGCCCAGAGAGAGCCCCTTTGAATTTCCCTCCCCGAACTTATAAACAGGGGAGGATTCAGGGGTGGCAACAACAGGTCAGCAAATCAGGGAATTCGGGGAGATAGCAGGGGGTGTCCACTTGTAAACATCGGACCACTCACAAGAGGGGAAAAGGGGATTTCCCAGGCATCAGCCTGTCACTTGACGCCCCTCCTGGGAAATTCCCGAGTCCCGGGAGGGGTCCCGAAGTGACAGACAGGATGCCCCAGAGATGGGGGGAGAGGGGATTGACAAGGATAGGTGGGGGGGTGGGATGATTGACATAAAACAACTTGCTATACAGCAAACTCACAGGGTAGGAATCGTTACAGAACTGGGGGCACAGTGGAATGAACCATAACATAAAACTTCTTATAAAACTTACCAAATTACTTAAGAACTTGATAAAACAATTCTTGCACTGCCACATAGTTGTTTATGTATTCAGAAAGATTTTTTAAAGACTTGAAAAGCAAGCAAATTATTTCATTTATGATTATTAATCTTGTTTTCCCCTTGCCTGTAATGACATAATCTCCTACATGAATTATTGGATTTCTCTGTCATTGGAAAGTCATTCTTAATTTTCAGGATGATACAATGAGAGTGGTTCTTACAATAAAACACACAGATTTTACGTACATAGTACTAACAATACAATGGTGAGAGAAATATTTTAAAGAACAGATAGACACATGGTTTAAGCAATTTAATCACCACAGTCTTTAAATGGTGGCAATAACTGATAGGACCTGTGTCTTTTCTTACTGGGTATGTGTTGCTGTTTTCAACTCTTTACCACTTCTGTCTTCACATTCTCATCCCAGAACTTCTCAGATCTAATGAATCCCAGATTACATGAAGTAATGAAGCCCAAATGTCCCTAGGAGACCTATTGCAAAGGAGAATTATTAAGTAATATTAGCACAGTTCACATGCAAATAAGCTGGTAGCACTATGTATGAATGGTACAGCTTTACATGGTGTGTCTTGATACAGCTTCGATCACCTCTCCCACCTGTTAATGCTCACCAGACACCAGGATTTATTATTATGGATACAGAGCTCTAAGCAGCTGGTTTGGATTTGACTAATATCAAATTACTTTTGATAATTATGGTGGGTTTTTTACCCTGAGTTCATCAGTGTGTGGTTCCTTTTCCTATTTGTCTGAGAAGGCTGGGTTCTCACCAGATTTGGAAAACTGGAATGGAGAAGGCCTAATCTACTCCTAATTCCTGCCTGAATTTTACCACATTTGTGCTTCTGCTCTGGGACAAAACTCAGCTCACAGAAATCAGTTCTGCTGAGACAGATGCATCCCACCTGCCCTCACTGACCCCTCCATAACTGTTCTTTTCTAATGAAATTAAAGATATTTACCTGTAATACACCTCAGAGCCAAGATTTCAAGAACAGCAGGTCATGCCTCAGAGTGCTGTTCTGAGTGCCTTATTAACCCAATTTCTACAGATCTGTGGCTGACTCAGAAACTTCAGAGAGCCTACTCACCTCTTGGTGTGCAGTTCTGGCAGGGAATCAAATTTCCCTAAACTGCTTCCGAATTATTATCATGAACTTTTGCACTCAGCAACTACAATCATTGTAACCACAGAGTCATCATCTGCTGTAGTTAATTATTCAAACTGAATTTGCACAACTGTACTGGCTTTATATAGCTTGGCTTCAGGCAGGCTGGTTGAGAACTGCTGCAGATGGAAAATAGCTTTGCTCCAAAGAGGTTGTTTCAAATTGGAATTGAAGAGTGTCTTGCTCTATTTTTCTCCATGTATATATGATGTATGACCTGTCAGCAGATACTGCATGGCTTTTACCGTCATTTCTTCTGCATTCATACAATTCAGAATGAAGCCTAGGAGGGACAAGAGAAAAGTTTTTGGAGCAAAGGAGTCTGATTAGAAAATTAATTTCGCAAAGGTGAATATTAGTTCAGTCTGGACAAAGCTGGAAGTATTTTCTTTTCTCAATAGGCATCTGAACCACAAACAGAACAGTTTTTAGGAAAGAATCCTACTGATGCAACTTTCCTTAACTTGAAGGTAATATTCATCAGGTCCTCTAAGGACTTCACCACTATTAACCCACTTTAAATAGGTGTGACTTGGATTTTTTTAGTGGTGAGAAATCTTTACCAAATAGATAGAAGACATAGAAATGGAGAGGAGGATGACACAAAGGATATTGCTAACTGGACCAGAGCACAAAATAACCCAAGAAAAAACAAGTTGAGGGCATCACCCACAATGTAATGATTTGGGTTAAATCTTAGACATCCATGAAGTCAAAAACTCTCACTATTTACAAATAGTTTCGTGCATCACCTTTAAAACAAAATCCTGAGACCAATTCTATTCTGAGTAGCAAAAATACATGACTGAGCAGGTTTCTGAGAGGCCCATTATATGCAAGTAGTTTACCTTAATTGGAAGACAAGACATATCTTATATAAATTGTTTTGTCAGATAGCTCAATGTATACAGATTTTTAATCTTTTATTCCATTTGATGTGACTTATTATAACTCTTCAATACAGGAAACTTTGTTTTCCCATATTATAAATTTTAAACGGCTTGCATCCTGCTGACTGAGATGTCTTTATATCATTAACTGTTCCCTCCAAGTAAAGCAAATTAGCTTTAAGAAAAAGTATTCATTTTACTGTCTAACACTTGACTGGACTGTTGTGAATGATTTTTGTATATGTGGTTGGTGAGCAGCTGATTTTGGGGAACATGATATGCTGTACACAGTTTTCAGTGGCCTGTCACCTAAAACAACGGCTTTACCCAGCTGATGGATTGAGCCATCATTACTGCAATTTTATAAGTTCTGAATTTCTGTTATAATGTTTGACATGCTTTTGCTTCTGTGTGCTAAATTTTTTAAGAGGGTTTGTTTTGTGATTTGGCACACTTGACATTTCCCAAGTAAGTGGATGATTTTTGGGACTTGAGCTGTGCCGAGCTTACAGCTTTCACAAAATCCAATATTTTCCCAGCATTACATTACAGGGTGAAGTGTTCACATGTTTTCAGGAGCAAGCAAGCCAAGTGAAATTTGTGAAAGTATGTTTGTGGGAAGAAGGAAAAGCAGTAAAACTGTACTCCTATAGTATTGCTCCTACCTTGTTTGAAATTGCTGGTAGGTCTAAAGTGCAAACACTTCTCGAATTGTCTAAAATACAGGCTTTGTCTGCACTTAAAATTATATAATGGAAAAACATCAGTGCAATGTTCTTCATGTCACACCTCACTCTGGTATCACTGCCACAGAACAGGGGCAGAGGGAGTTTTTTTGAGTTTACCTTCTAGAAGATTTCATGGTTACTTTTAGTTCTGAGATATTATTGGTTTGATGCTTTTTGCAGATGAAAAAAATCCAAGTTTCCCTTTCCACTAAGCTGCAGTAATTTTCTTCCAGGTCAGAAAAGGTCCTGGAAGAGATTTTTTTTTTTCTATTTGCCAAGGACAACTGGAAATCCACACAACCATGTCATGTGATGTTCAGACAGGAACAAACTCAGACTCCCCTCACCTGCAAGTTTAAAGAGAGGAAAGAGGAGAGCAGCACCACGTGAGCCCAGGGCTGTTTACTGACAGGGGTGGCTGGAAGGGTAGAGTCAGTGAATTATTACTTTTTTCTGTCCTTATCTCTCTGCCTGCTTTCTGTCGAACTT
The DNA here is from genome assembly GCF_015227805.2 of Hirundo rustica. NCBI lineage: Eukaryota > Metazoa > Chordata > Aves > Passeriformes > Hirundinidae > Hirundo > Hirundo rustica. The sequence continues at coordinate 79,758,002 of NC_053488.1, read as the reverse complement.
CTGCTGAACTGAACAAGAGTCAGGCCAGTGTATGACCCCTTTATGTCTGCAAATTCTGATGTCCAGAAGAGAGTGAGCAGGCTTCGTTATGCACTGTGTTGTCTTCCCCCAGATCTGAACCCAGTGTATAACATCTATGCTGTGCTTTCAAGCACTCACAAAAAAATGTCTAATGTCACCTTTCTTCTTTTTCTTCTTCTTCTACTACCATTACTACTATTTTTATTTTTTTTTTCATCATTCAGCTCCAAAGCAATTACATTCAAACACTTTTTTGCTAAGGGAATACGTGCAGGTTTTCCACATTTTTTCTCTGTTTTGCCCTTCATTTTTCCAGTGGATATGCTGAGTTTGAGGGCCCACCTCCATCAAGGTAACTGAAGGATCAGGGCTTTTCTTGCAGGAAACCTGGAGGTTACAAAATTTTTGCAATAATTTGCTCACCTATTCAACAATTAATTATCAATATTATAAGGAGAGAGGGGAATTCGGCTGGCCAGATATGATGTCTCCGCTGCTTTTATGTTGAGGCATATTTGAATCTCTGAATCCACATGTCCACATTTTCTGGTCAAAGAAGTGACAAAATTTAGTATCCATGTGCCTTTTCAATACAGATTAAGTCAATTAATGCAAATTAATCAGATACTAATTCAGGATTTTGACAGAACTGCTGTAATTTGTGCAAATGTTGTTGTGATAAGAGCGTAAGTTACCCATCCTGAGCAAACTACAGGATCAGCACTTTGTAAGGTAGCAAAGTGACATAAAATAAACACAGAAAATTGTCTCATGTCATCTCAGGACCCAGTTAATGTGCTGTCATTAGCCGCACCACAAACAATTAGACTGCTTAAAACTCCAGTGCCTCGCCTTAATTAGCTTAATGATTGGATGGGGGTGAATTATTTTAAATTCATTCAGATGCCATTTAGACCAGAGAGGAAAATAAGCTTTTATAAATATAAAGAAAACTATGAACTGACTAAAACCACCTCGTTTTCAGAAAGCATTTATAGAAAAGCTTTTCCAGTGGAGTTTGATCCCAAACAGGTCAGAATTGATGAGTGTGTCTACACCTTGTAGAGCAGTTCTTCACCCACGACTTTAAAAAAAACCTTTTTCTTCTTTTTTTTTTTTTTTTTACTTACTTTCCCCCTCCCTCCCCCCACCCCCCCACCCCAGAAGGTTCCAGGGCAGCCTGAGAGATGAGAGATCCCAGCTCTCTGTTAGGCACATGGAAAACTGGGAGCACTGAGGAGTTGAGGAGCTAAAACTCATCTTTGCCCATCACAGGCTGCCAGCTCGTCACAACCACAGTCCTGCCTTGTAAAGCAGGGAGTGCAGTGAGGAAGGGCACGAGGGTGCAGTGGAAACGATGTTGAAACAGAACAGCACATTATAAGAGAAAATATTATTAAAATGGGCATCAAATCCTGATACATGGAAGTGTCAGTGCAGCAGAAAGGAAAGGTAAAGTAAGATTATTACCTGAACACAGGGGCAGTGAAAAAGCTGCTGTCAATCTGCTCATATCAGTGGTTTCCTCTTAGCAATCAGCTGAATTATACATATTTCTGAGGTTATAAAGCTGTTGAAAAAAGCAAAACTAAAATGATGGCAGTTATGTGCTTTTCACATAAATATAAACAAATTATACAAAATTATACTAAGCCAGGGAAAGAAAAATGACACAAATTGTCTGAGAAGAGATTAAGGGCTTTAAATTTATTTACTGTATAAACAGAGCACATCCATGTGAGATATATGATCACAGGCTATAAATACTTCCAAGTTAAAAATGAAAAATGGAATTATTTACCAGCTGTGTTAACAGACAACCCTTGCAGTTTGCAATGAGGAAAAAAAACCCAAATGCCACAAGATTTATTATAAGCTTTAGAACCTTCTGAAAACTTAGCCGTTCCTATTGACAGTGCTGTCCCTTTCTGAAATTATATTTATTACAGACCTGTAGGCCAGGAAATGTAGTGTTGCTATAAACAGTAGCAGCCCAAAGACTTTGTTCTGCACTTGGGAGGCCAGACAACTGAAGCGCATCAGGTTTCCTTTGTTCCATTTCATCTTGACCTGCCTGGAGCTTTGTTTTAACTTGTTTTAGCCCTAACAGTGATTTTTTTAGTGGCCAGTTGGCTGTGGCCAATCTGTCTTACTTTTGCCAATCTTTGTACAGTGTAACCACAGTTTCTGGGCAAGGTGGCAGTAAGAGGGAGTTATTTTGTGGAGAATGAGGTATTTATTACTCTAGAGCAGTGCAGGGATTTATGACTGTATGGAGTGGTACAAATCAGTGCAGGCATGGAAGGAGAGCAGTAGTAACAGAGTGGAAGTCATGGAGTGGGTACGAGGCATGGCAGAGGCTGAATATTAGAAAATGTAAAAAAAAAATTGCTCCCCCAAGGTGAATCAAAATAATCAAAATGGCAAGGAGGAAAAATAAAGTTCATCCTATTGAAGCAGTACTGCTGTTTTGTGTAACTGAGCTTTTTACATAATAATATTATTTATTTTATTTCCCTTTATTTTTCTGTAATAATTTAACCTAGGCTCATGAAAATCTTTTAGAATTACCACTAAGACAATAAAGATTTTATTGTTACTATTCATAATAATAATTGCTGGCTTTATGTCAGTGGTGTGTTCTCTTTTTGCCCATAACAAGCTTCGTGAGGTAAAATAGACATCCACTTATTTTAATTTCTTTAATATCAGAACATTCAATAAAGCAGTTCTTTTATGAGAGAAGGGAGTTCTTAAATTACTCCCAAATAATCACACAATATTCTGAGTTGGAAGGGACCAACTAAGATCAACAAAGTCCAAGCCCCACGAGTCCTACCATGATTTCAATTGTTTATTGGTGATTAGGGCAGCAAATGAGCCAAGGATATGTTCATTATCTCGCCTGCACTTAGAACAGTGTTATAAAAGGCACGAGGAAGCTTACTCAGGAAAAGAGCCTCTCGGGTGGGACACATGAGCTGGGATAAATCAGCTTTCCCTGGAGCTGAGACAGGATGCACTTGCTGGGAGCTTGGCCTTGTAGGATGGATGTGATACTAGGCACAAATACTACTTCTGTGTCCTGTGTCAATTTTCTGACTCTTGGAATTTTCCTGGAGTTTCAGAATATTTCTGTATCAACCCCACACTTGTTTAGAAATCCTGCAGATCCCAGGAGAGGGCAGGAAGTTTGGGCAGCTGGGCTGTGAGTAGCCTAGACATAACTGCAAGTTAGCTGTAGCTGTGCTGATTTGATCTGTGCGCCCTTTCAGCTCTCCTACCTGCCTCTCTAATTCAGTTTCCTCAGCCCTAGCCTTCTCATTCTCACAGTACAGAGAATTCATTTGTTTCAGCATGAGAAAGCAGGCACTTTTACATCTAGAGCTGATGGCCTTGAAGCCAATCCCACAGCGCCATTCAGGGAGCACAGAGAGCAGAACAATCCAGTACTTCAAGTCCATGCAGACAAGGATGCTTTCTGCCTCTCTGTGGTCCAAGCACCAGCTCGTGCTCCCAGCATCATCTGTGACTGGGAGAACAGAACCTGAACAGGATTTGTACCCTACCAACACAGTGGTTTTTAACAAGGGATTTCCACTCCTTGTCTATCAGTGGCTACTGCTCTATTGTTTTGGTTTGGTGTACATGTCCAGCCTCCAAAATCCCTGCCAGATTAAATGTACAAGAAAATCCTCTATCTGTCTCAGAGAAAGAAGAAATTTAGCGTGCTTAGTAAGGGTTAGACCTGCTGAGCAATGACCTGAGGCAGAGTAGCCAGTTTTGTTCATGATAAAAAAAAAGCTACCAAGATTTCACAGATGCCAGCCTCAGCCCTACAAACCATCTCCCACACCTTTAGGTGCAGGAATTCCTAATGTGTGGATCCTGGAGGCACTTTAAAAGGGAACTGCTCAGTACAGTCATAAGAGAAATTCAGCAAGGTGCACCTAGAAATAAAGCATTATATGATTAAAGGTCTGCCAGGATCAGGCAAACAGAAATCTTAGCTGGATTTAGCTGTTTTTATAACATAAGCAGGAGTTCTGAGGATCTCCCTCACTGGCAATACTCAAGAACCATCTGGACACAATCCTGTGCCATGTGCTCTGGGATGACCTTGCTTGGGCCACAAGGTTGGACCAGATGACCCAGTGTGGTGCCTTCCAACCTGACCCATCCTGGGATTCTGTAATCTCAATTTTAGGCTACCACAAAAATCCCACCCACATCTCAGACTAAACACCTAAACTATCGTGGATGGTGTTGGACATTGTTCAGGTGATTTGATCTAACCAGTCAGCCTGGACTGCAAAAGCCCTCTGTGCAATGGCCAGTACAGCCCTCCCTCTTTTTACTAATGAGATTAAAGGTCTCTTTTGTTGTTGTAGCTGACAACATTCATTTCTGTATTAGCACTAAATTATGCTGCTCACAACAAAGCACCTTTTTTGCCTGACTGCCCATGCCAGAACTACTCATAGCATTTTTAATTTCCACAAGCTGGTTTTATTGAAAACCAATGATAAAAACACAGAACCAAAAATATAGGACTGGGTCAGCAATGTGCTGTCTTCTGCAGTGCTGTGGAAACAGAGTAGGGGATGCTGGGATGTTTACTTAAAATCTGATTTTATTTCAGTGCTTCCATGCAAGCAGCCTAAGCCTCTGAGAAAAATCCTGTTCCTGAAACAGCCAGGTGGGCCACTGTGGATCACCACATCCATTGTCCTTTTGCACTGTTGGTACTTCACTGGGTGTCACAACCCTCCCAATAAGCCATTGGTTCCAGTGAATTGCTGTCAGTTTAACACAAGGACACAGAAAATGTTGCTGCAAATCTGGAATTCACAGAAAACAGTTTCTTTCTGTTCACATCTTCCCCTTTATTGGTCCTTTGGACCAAAAGGAGTTGTCTAATGGTGCTGTACTGGCTTTTCTGGTCTAATAGTGACTAATGCCCAGTTGTCCTCTTGCATAATGCTGTCACACATAGCCAGCTTCATCTTTCCCTGTTGGAACCCCTTCTGATCTCTCTGTTTTTCCTCAGATCCTCCTGATGCGCAGTTCACACAGTGGGAAATGAGTGGGTAGAAAAAAAGCGCTCAAATGAAAGCTAGAGGATCTCTGGTGGATTGGGAAGGACTCCACCTCACACCGCACTGCTTGATTCTCTCTCCAGCGGAGAAGAGTGTTTCATCTTTAACAGATGATGGCTACATTCCTAGAAGATTTGACAGCCAAGGGAGAAACTAGACACTGAGCTTCCAGAAACTTTTATCTACATGTGAGGTTAATTTTCCTATCCCAGTGAAAAGTTGAAGCTTCAGAGGAAAGAAAATGAGTACTGGGACACAGTATCAGGATTACAATAGCTTCAGACTCCAGGTGTTGATTTCTGATGGGAACTTGAAGAAATTAAGATGAGTTACAAGATAGGGACCAGAAATTAAGTGAATTCAGGAAACACACATTAAATGAGATGTAGAACTAAAAGAAGACCTTGCAGTGGTTACTGGCATCCAAATCCAAATGCATTTCAAGATTCCTTTTGCCAATAACTACCAGGCCGGACAGCTGCCTGCAAGAACAGAATGCTTCCATTTTGAATAGCAGCATTTCCTACAGCCAAGGTTAGACACCCACGTGTGCTCTGGCACTTTCTCATTTCAGGGGTTGAGTACCTACTCTCCAAGGTTATCAACAGGTGTTAGAAGGGCATCCATACCCAGGTATGCAGATCAGAGCCCTGCCTGAGATGCTCATATCATGCTTAACTCATGGTCTGTTGCTTGCTCTGCTCCCATCTTGAGGGCTCCTGAATTCCTGAATGGAATATAGGCAATGGCCAAACTTCACAAGAAGGTAAGCACAAGCACAAGTTTTCCTGGAGCTTGGTGATTAAGTCTACCTCTAGAGAACAAGGCTTTCATTGACTATGAAAGAAAAGAAATCCCTCTGCCAGCACCCCCCAGTTCCTAATATTCTGAGGAGGAGTAGTTGTATGAGAGTTCTCCAGCTCCACTAGCTTGAAGTTACCCTGTAAAGGATACCCCAGGGTACTTAGAGAACTAGAGCCAAATAGTGGTCTATTCTGTATTCTGACAAAGGAATGAAATTAAAGGTTTATAGGAGTTTAGGTACATTCCTACACTTGGTACTTTCTGCCAGCTGTCCCCAGGCAGCTCCCAGCTGAATACACCAGCATGGACCTACACTGCCTCAGTAATTAGAAACAGTCACCCTGAACACCCTTCAAGACTGCCTAAGGTTCCCCATTCATTTCATCATCGTGCCCAGCTCTTTCATGGGTTGGTTCAGTTGGATTTTTTAGGCAGTGCAGAACCTACATGAAGGTTTTCAGTGTGCCCATCTCACTGAAATGATGAGGCTCCCCTGAAATCTGGTCTGAGGACTTTCAGTGCTCAGTGTAACACATTCTAAAAAGATTAAAATCCTTGTCATCCTGCCCTTGGACATTGTCCTCTCCAACTAGCATGATTTTTTTCTGTCAGCTCTGTCCTTTATTTCAGCAAACTCTTTCTCTCTCTTAAGAGAGAGAAACTGTCTGCCCTTATCTTTGTCTGGCGGTTAAGAAAATTCTTCTGTCTGATGTTGATCAGCCAGCAGGGAATGCTTACAGCATCAGCTAGCCAGTCTATACTTTACCTCCCAAGAAAGAAAACAAGATTTTCTCCAAGCCAGCTTCCCACAGCCTAGAGGGCCTGGGATTTACAGCCTGTTTGAACTCTCCCAGATGGTAACACACCAGGCTGCTGCGACACCACACTCAGTGGCTTGTCCAAATGCACTTCCTAAGACTGATTTATTTGTTCTCTCAACTTCAACAAGGTCTTGTATTTGTGTCTCTCTTTTTTCTCTCATTTTCCAGACTGTCCCAACTGGACGCTTTAGGCCATGTGCTGTTCCTGTCCACCTAGCAAAACACATTGAATCTGGGGAGACAGGGGGAAACCGGGGTCAGATATATGTCGGGGGCTGACTCCAACAGATATATTTGGCATTTGGGGAGGAAAAAGAGGCAGGAATGTGCAGAAAGAACCTTACCTGAGGAACATCCTGTGTGCTGGTAAGTCTGTGAGCAATAAACTGGCTGTCTACAGATAAAGGAATATATGTCTATGCCTGGAAATGTGACTGCAGTAGTTGTTTCTGTGGGCTTTATTTAATTGTGATATATGCAGCAGTCATAATAGCTTTGGCACAACATCATTTGTGTCTTAATTAAATGAAACATGCTGTTCAGAAACAACGTAGCTATGGAGTTTGGGAAACACTTGAGATATGCCTTCTGCTCACAGGCTCAGCCTCAAACTACAAACAAAGGAGGCAGCATGTGTTTGTGTGTCTGTGTATGCATATTTACATAAAAATAAATTATCATAGAGCCCTTTCCTGCACAGTTCCTGATAATTCCATCAGTTTTAACTCATTAGCAAAGAAAATGAGGAAGTGACTATCAAAGGGTGAAAGGATAAATGGCACTGCTTTCAACTCTGCAAGGCATCAGGAGGCCCTATCGTCTGCACGGTTTAGTTTTGCTTTGACAAACACCACCTCCTCTCCTGGGAGGCTCTTGAAGACATGGTGAGGTTGATACCAGCCTTATCACAAGGAACCAGAACAATAACTTCGAAGAACAGAAGCAAAGCCAGAATATACTTATGAAGGAAGAAAATTAACTGAAAGGAAGCAAAAAGCTAAAATGTTTTCAAAGAGGGATTTTCAACCAAAAAAAATTTAAAAAAAAAAAATTAAAAAAAGAAAGACGCACAGATGCCCATGTTACCTTGTTGCAGTACACAATTTGACTCAGAAAGCAAGATTCTACTTATTATTGTTGCTGAACTCAAATATATCCTCTTATCTGATAATGCAATCCTACACACAATGGCAGTATAATGGGATACAGAAAAACAGAAGATTTTCATATGTACAGTTTACTGTTATTAAGGTTTGTTAAGACTGTTTCTAAAACCAGTTCTCCATTTTGTGATTTTGCCAGAAATTGGGGTGGGTGTGTGTATGTAAAATGAGAGCTAATTTACCTATTGCCAATCTACAGAAGCCCTTCTCCTTTTCTCTTTCACTTCTTCTGGTATTATATCACCAGTTTAGATGCCCCTGGCTCTGAAACTCCACCTCTAGGTACCAAAAGCCATGAAATTAAAGGACTCTTTCAAATCTAATTCTGACTTCTAAACACCTCAAAACGCTTTTTAATCATTCTGAGAATTAAATTTTACTCATTCTCTCACAAAACAGCCAAGAAAGTATAATATAATTAGGGCAGGGGTTAGCAGAGAGACATAAAGTGGGTTTCTTTTATCGAGTATGAAACTGGATTGGTAATAAAACCCAAAGCTTGAGAATCACAATTTGGATCACTCAGCTGTGGAAGAATTCATAGTATCAGAGTTCTACTTCTTGCCCCAAGATTCCTACCATTATTTGCTTTTCTGTACTTTTCCAAGAAAGTTCTTACACAACTTCTGGGTATTAATTGACGTATTGTATATTTTAAAACAATTTTTGAGCATTGTTTGGGAGCTGTTTTTCTTGCCATATGATCTGCCTAAAGCTATTTCTTCTTTATTGCTAAACATAAACTCTGAACAAAAGTTATTTTCGCTGCCAGAATACTCTTTTTCAAGTCAATTGCACTTTTGCATGAGAAAAAGCTGTAGGGGATTGTCCCCATGAACTTTGAATGTCTTTCCAATCTTGGCTGAGAATAGTTCATATCACCTGTAAATCTGGCTGCTACCCTGCTTGAATAAAAGCTGCTTTCTTAAATTCAACTGCTGCAGCAGGCAGGATGTAGAACATTTTAGTTTCTGTATTTCTGTGCATGGTCACTATCCTGTAAATCTCATTTCTCTACTCCCTTCTCCAGTGACATGACAAGATGTTTGTTCAGCGCTTCAGCTGCATGTCTAATGGGAAATATTGGGATTTCCCAGTTGGACCAAACTCAAGACAATCCAGTCTGGTATTGTGTCTCCAAAAGTGACCGTTTTCATGAAAATGGGAACAATCTGCTAATCACACAAGAATTCTTTCTGACCTCTGAGAAACACTGGCTCCAACACTGGCAAAATACATAACATGAATTCCACTAAATTCATCTCAACAGAAGAAAAACTATGGTAAATATTCTGAAGCAATTTTGTGGACCTGTGATGCTTTGTCACAGATTCATCTGTGAAACAGTGTAATTAATTTCTTTATTATCACATTAAATTTCCCCATTGTTATTACGGTTTAGAAGAGCAGAAGTTCCTGATCTACCACCTTCAACCCACATGTTAATGTGTACATTCTATTATTATCGTCTATATTATTTTTATATTCTATCATTGTCTATATCTACACCTGCTTCTGTAATAGTTTATTGCAACTGCATTTATCCAAAACAAAGAAATCCACATTCAAAATAATCAATCAAGCTCCAAGATCTTTCATTACAAGTTTTCCATGTTTGGATTAGATGTGCAAATTAATTGGTCAATATATTGAGCTAACAGCCTAAATGGATCTGCAGGAAAAAATATTATTAGCAAATGTGTGAAACACCATCAAACACACAAAGAAAATCCCCTACAATATGAACCAAATTTAATTTACTTCTTGAAGATTAATTTAACATATTGCTGGATTTTGTCCTTTTTTTTCCTTTTTTGGGGGGGACAATGTTTAGAATTTAATCACTTCAGTAAATGCTTCAGTTTCTTTAGTTCACTGACCTAGTAGGTGCCTGAGAACTGTTTTTTATAAGCATAATCATATTTTGTGCAGCTTTTTTTTTTTTTTCCCCTCTTAGTATATGGGGAGGTTGAGACATTGGAGTGATTTGATTCTGTAGTTACAACTAATTAACTTCTAAAATGTTACACAGCAACTCTGTTCAGTGCACACAGGTTCTTTCCAAGGACCACCTAAAATAGTCTACATTATTTTCAGAAACTCAACAGATTTTACAATTGCTAGATATTCTGAAGAGAAAAGGCGATATAAATACAACATCTCCGCACACCCTGTATTTATTTAATACTGGGCATATACGGTTTGGAAAGGTGGGGTTTGGGGTTTTTTTCTCATAATATGTCAACCACTGGGATATCATTTGCATCTTTAACTTAATGAAAAGAAAAAAAAAGCCCAAAAAAGAATTTTTGGCTTAGGAACAGGGGTGAGCAGTCCGTGGCTGAATAGCACCAGTGTCACAGGTTTTACTTTCATTACAATGTCTTGACAGCAAAAGCACTTCACTACAAATTGATAGAGTAACTAGCAAAGGACAGGAGAAAAATGCCATTGTTGAAGCACCTGGGTACAAATTTCATTTCATCGCAGGATCTTGCCATTTTAATCCTTTTTTTTTTGCTTTTGGGTTTGTGGGGGGTTTTTTTGGAATTCCAACACAAAGCAAGCTTTTGATTCTTACAGAGCACTCTTATTTCAAAACTTTTCTTTAGGTGAGTGTGTTCGTGTGTGTGTGTTTCCTAAGGATATCCACGAAGCCTCCATCCTAATGACCCCAAGGGAATTTCAGTAAGATTTTTTTTTTTTTCCATGACTGGGGGAAAAAAAAGAAAAAGAAAAAAAAAAAAAAAAAAAAAAAAAAAAAAAATCAGCAGGTTGAATGAAGGCAAAGCCCTGCCAAACCCAAGCAGTACATGAAGGGACAAAGAAAGACACCTTCAGTAGATTAAAAAAATCATCACAGATTAATGATAAGAATATGGAGAATGCTCATTGCTTAGTTTGCATAAGAAGGGACAAAAGTGGGTGTTTGTGGTCCTTCCCCTTCCCTTCCCTTCCCTTCCCCTTCCCTTTCTGTAATAGTTTTTTACCACTGGAAAAAGCCTTCACACCTACACTGGTGAAACTCAGATTTAACCTGTGCTTTATGACAGAATACTCTCGATATTTCAGGACTTTACTGAATAACCTTGTCATGCAGGTTGCTCAAAGACTCAAGAAAATTTGGAGAAAAAAGTGCTATGTTTAATTGAAATTCAGCTCAGTGCCAACTGGATATGATAAAAAGATCAGAGAAGCATCAAAATGTTTCAGCAGCTAGACAGGGGAGAAATACACACACCCACCTTTAAGGAAGTGTCTCTAAAATTACAAGATGCTTTAATAGCAATGACTTTTTTTTTTCTTTTTTTTTTTTTTTCCCCATTTTGAAGGGTGTGAAGTAAGTGTGTTTCAAAATAGATTGCATATTCATACAGATGTGTTGAGGTAAAAAAAAAATGCAGACCAGCTCAGCTGGCGGCACTGATAGAAATGCCAGAAGAAAGATGGAGATCATGTAACCCATCTCCTCTTCTGAATTCTTCTGCCATGGTTTCTGACAGAGCTGTATCTCACTGTGGGAGCAGAAAGGTTTACCTCACTGTAGGGAGCATTTTGCTCCTTGAGTAAACCTCCCTGTTCAAATATCTAATTTTCCTTTTTTTCTCTCAGAAAATTGCAGTATATTAAAATTATGGGAGAAGTTTTTGATGTAGGGTTTTTGGGTGGGGTTGGGGAATTTTTTTTTTTTGCTGTGGTTTGGGTTGGTTTTTTGGTTGGTCTTTTTTGGCGTTTTTTTGTTTGTTTGTTTGTGTTTTGTTGTAGGTGGGGTTTTTTGTTTTGGTTTGGTTTTTTAATAGGGATTTCTTAAAACAGAGTTGGAAAAAGGTTTTAAGACACGGGTATTGGTGGGAAAGTATTACTGTGTCTATAAACCTCATTATAATACCAGTGAATTTAATGGGCACATCCTCTTTGAATGGGTAAAATGATAGATGGCTTTTGAGATAAAATTGTGGGTGTTCTGTGCTGCTGTGTTGGAGTCCAGGGCATTCCTTTGGCTGCCCTGGAGGGTCAGAGACCTGGAGAGGGGGGTTTGGGACCCTGGCCCAGAGCCCAGAGGGACATTGGCTTTGACCTCAGTCCATGGTAAAGGCTTCCTGCACTACGGGAAGGATTGCAAGCCACAAGAGTGTGAAAGATAGTTTAGCTTATCACAAAGTGAGAAAACAGTAGGTTTGGGGTTTTAGTATTGAAGTGAATGGGAGCAAGATGGAGGATTTGGGGCATTGTCTCCTGCTTCTTCTTTCTTTTTCATTCACTCCATTTTCAGCAGTGACAGTGGCACAAAGTAGTTTAAAGAGATTGGGTCAAAGTAGAGATGACCTGTTTAGTATAAGTGATAGGTATTGGCAAATAATGATAAATAAAGAACACATAGCAATTAGTATAAAAGACAGCGGCAGCCCCGGGCAGGAGGAGTCACCAGATGCCCAGGCAGCTGCACAGACCTTTGTTGGGCAGTGAGAGAATTTTTAAGATAAGAAACAATAAACAAAGCATGCAACCTTGAAAAATCAGAACCTGAAGACTCCGTCTCTTTCTTGCGTTTGGCTCAGAGCTTTGCAGAGGGCAAAAAGACTCTGAAACCACCTGAATCTCGGAGAAAAAACCCGAGACTGCTGGACAAACTATTTCCTCTTGTAGGACCAGGACACTGAGAAAATGGAAAAAGCAGATATTTTAAGAAGTTGGGGGAGGGAAAGACAAACAAACAAACAAAAAACACCAGTATCCATTTTGTAGTTATGCACTGTAATTTTGTGATTATGAATTCAGATTCAATATGTTGAGTTATTCTAACTATTTTTTCTTATTCCAAATACAACTATTAGAGTCACAAAAGCAGGTTATCCAGCTCCTCCTTCTAGAAGATAATTTTTCTCCTTCTAAGCCTTCCGGTATCAATTACTGTACATGGCTCCAGGAAAATGGAATCACAGCACCTGTAACCCCACTACTTTGTGAGAAAGGAAGTGAGAAAGCAGGAACTATCATTCCACATGGAGCAGGGATGCTGCCAGGGGATGTTCCTAAGGTTCTAGGGAAGATTCTCCCTTGGCTGAAAACTCCATCAGCCCTTAGTGCCAGTTCTGCAAACAGCTGGGACACCTCAAAGTGTTTAACCCTCTTGAACTAAACTCTCTGCTTCAGGGAATCATGCTTTTCAGTAGTCTGGCCATGTCTGGTTGCAAACACACTTAAAGAAATTGTAGTGTTTGAATCAACACTGGATGTCTAAAACTGTTTATGCTCTGGATTTAAAGCAGGCCGTGAAGATGTGACTCATTTTCTTCCTTAGGGCACAGTGGCATCTAGTGGTCCTACACGGAGTGGGTGAGGAAGACCCAAGTATATTAAAAAATAGCTTTCCATCTTCCTTTTCCGTTTCCCCTCCACTCCTTTTTTTTCCTTTCTTTATTTTCTTTCTACCCTCCTCTTATTTTCCTTTTTTATTTTCAAGAGTTTATTTTTACAAGTAACTTGTAATTGAATGGGCTTGGGAATATATGATATGCACAAATTTCTTCACTAGACATCTGGGCAAGTGCTTAATTTCAATTGACTTAATTTCAATTCCATAAAAAATCATGTATTTTCAAGTTGTTTAGAATGTGATTATCACAGTTACACAGATAGCTGAGTTTTGGGTTTGGCTAATGCCAACAATTGGACTGATTGCAAGCTTTAAGTAGCCAGATATTTGAGAAATTTGGCACTTAATATATATTTTACTATATATTCACCTTGATAAAATTTCGCACACCAAAAAATCTTTCCATTTTTATTCCCAGAGATTTTTTGCCAGCATTTGTCATGACGGTGAGGTATAAAGAGCATTTCTGCTGTTGGGGAAAAAAAAAGAAAAAAAAAAAGAAAAAAAAAAAGGAAAGTACACCAAGCAAATGTTGTGAGATTATTACTAAAAAGAGATTTAGCCAGAGAAATGGTCTGTAACTAATCATATCTATGCCTCTGAGAAGGAAATGTACTCCAAAGCTAATAAGGATCATGTTTCTTTTTGTTATGTTGAAGGTCTAGGCAGTGTCCCTGACAGCTTTCTCTGCTGGTGCAGGGCAAAAGGGGAAAAAAAAAAAAAAAACGAGTGAAAGGAAGGTATGTAGGTCTGAATACTTTTACAAAATAAAACAAAAAAATTCAAAATAGATTAAAGAAAAATTAACTCAATAAAACCCACCTCAGCAGAGAGATTTTGGAGAAGAAAAAGATGCTGAGTTTATTCTAAATTACATATAGCAGTTTATTGTGACAGCAAATATTTGTGCAAGAAACAAGAATTCTTTTTGGGGAAAAAACCACAAACAAACAAACAAAAAAACCCCACAACATATTATACACAATTCCTACCAGGATATACATATGAGTGAAAACTCAAGAAATCAACCATCTGCTGACAAAACTTCCATGAATTTTTTTTCAGCTGCAAACAAGACACATGAAAGCCACTCTGTAAACTTCATTCCTGAGACACCTACACAGGACTTGGCATTGCAAAGCCATGCCCAACCCCAATCAGAGAGAGCAAGGACCAAGAAGACAACAGACTGTCAGCATTTGGCAATTTTTATGACTAGTTAAAAATACACCACACAGCTGAGAAATCATATTTGGTTAGATTTAGGTAAAGAATTACATGGTAAATGAAATTAAATAAACAAACTCTTTCCACTCTTTGTCTTACGAGTCTGAGCATTTTACAGTTTTCTAAGCTTTAATTAGGTTGCTCCAAGCCCAGAGAAAACAAACAAACAGAACAAACATTTCTAATTTTGCAGCCTACTGATGTGGATGAGCCATGCTAAGATCTAATTAAAATAAACAATGCTCTCCAAGCTCATAATCACATCTAGCTGAAATGAATAAAACATGGTGTGCAACATTGAAAAACATATAAAATGAGAATAAATGAGAACCAGGACAGGGGGACTTTTGGATTCCCACAAGGCCATACACTGGAAAGCATCATTCTCTCTTGAAAGACACCTCCCTGTGTTCACATAACAGCAATCAGGATTGGCGTGTGTGATGGTTTTCTCTTTCCTTCATGGTAATAAATCTTATAGCCTCAAATCCATGGGAATAAAGATCATTCAAAGACAATGGAGATTAGGCTGCTTTCTGTTAACAGGTGGACATATGTATTCTCAGAAAACTCAGATTAAAGTCAGCTTCAAAGTTGTTTCTAGATAGATTAATAGAGGAAAAAAGAAAAAAAAAAAAAAAGAAAGAAAAAAAAAAAACCACACCACCACCACAACCCATACCTACACCTAATATTCCGGTTATATCATGTGTTTTCCACCCTCCGATAGCCTGCAAAATCTTGACCCTTCTTAGACTTCTTTGTTGATCTTTAACATTCCCAAGAACTGAAAACCCAAAGCATCCAGTTGATTAGTCAGAAAAAGTTCTACAGAAGTGGATGATGAAGATGCTTTCTTCCTAGGAGCAGTAGGGAAACCTTGCCTTTCCAAACCTGAACTATTCAGTTTTTAAGATGAAGGAAGGAAACAAGCAGACAGCATAAATCATGTTCTCATGAGGTCTTCAACCTGGTATGAGAAAAAACTTACATGGGAAAATAGTCTCAATTTCATAGTACCCTTGCTTACAGAGGTCCTGTACCATTTTAATAATAAATTATGTGCAATAGTAATTATTATATCAAGTTAAAGGAAACAAAGTTTTAATTGTCACTGTGATTTCAAAGTCACCACTATGCCAAGAATCACTGTGTCCCTTCAGTGATGGGTGACACTCATATACAGTGCAACATTTAGCAGAAAGTTTTAAATAACAGTGTATGGATGATTTAGAATTCCGTGCTTCAGGAGGTGAACAATTTTATGTGAGATTTAAGCCCCTGTGCAAAGCGTTACTTTTGAGGTCTTTCCTGAGCAAGTCTCAGCTGCCCATGACTTTCTCCTCACTCCGCTATTTTGAAAAAGAGCAAAAATAGAAAAAAAATCATTATGGGATCATCAGCATTCTATACAATAGTGACGCACTGGGAATTTGTAAAGGCAGAAAAGCTATATCATTACAAGCAGAAGACAAACATTTCCATGGCTGATATATATTGGTAGCCAAACTCTCAACTGAATTTAGCATATTACACTTTTCCTCACCAATAAACAATGGTATTTTCAGGAATTGTCAGTGTTACTGAGCAAAATTACAAAAACAAAGCAGAAAACAAACAGATAGTCATAATTCTCTTGATAAAAAATCTGAAGATCTGCTTCCTAAACTCCTTTATCTTCCAGGACATTTTATTAGTAAGATTAATTACTAATATCTGCATATAAAAGTAAAACAATACAGCTCATTAATCTGAAAACAGCATTGATTATGTGCCATCTACACTCTGTCATGACATGTGACAAAAGCTGAAACAGCCCCATCACCTTCCTGTAGCTTTTGAGAGTAAAAAAGGAGGCCAGCTGCCATTCCTGCCTTTCCATACCTTGATCTGCACACTGGATAAAGTTAAGACCCTTTGAATCAAAACTGTCAAACAGGTGTACTCAATTATTTATAAACAGACCAGAACTTGCCTGGGTATCTCTTCTGGTGAGATTTTCCCAGCTGGTTTCCAACCCAAACACTCTGAGCATTGAGTCCCAACCCAGGCGGTTCTACCACAAATCAAACCAGAAAGTTGTGCCAAACACCTTGAAAGTACACTTTGAGCAGAAACACTATTTGCATTTCCTGCTCACGTCATCCAGTGAGCCTGCTTGTGTTCTACAAGTGTTTTCTAAAGACCTCGAGGAAGTTTTACTGCCGGAAAGGAATGGGGAGAATGGGCGCTGCACAGAGCTGGCTCAGTCGATACAGGACAAGGCACTGCAGTTCCATTCTGGAGAACCCAGTCATGGCTGAGCTAAATTATTTCAGCTATGTGGAAATAAAACCTGCTGTGTGCCCATGAGGTTTACACTGATAGCCCAGCTCCACACAGAACTTGCCTTTCACCTGAGGATTTAGCATTCCTGTCACCACTTTTTTACTGAAACATGGAAAAATAGAAGTGTCCATTCATTTGCCCGAGTCAGTGTTGACACATGGGTAAACTCTTGAAAACCTCAAGTTTTCTAAGCTACATATTTTAGAAAATAATATATTTTTTCTTCTAAATCTTCATGCCAACAAGTAATTTAAGATTTTTATTTTCCCTACATTTAGCTTGTATTTTCCTTCTTGAACTTAAACCTTTGATTACTTTTCAATGGGAAATTGGAAAAAAAAATTACCCTTCTCTCTTCTGATCTTTTAAATCTAGTCAGCACTCTTCAATGCTGTTCTTTTTACAGCTTTCTCTTTTCTAGATTCAGTTAATTCATTTTTCCCAGTATTTCCTTGGAAGAAAAAATAATTTAACCAGTTAAACTAACCAAGAAAGTACGTTTTGTTCATTATAAAACACATTCTGCTTTTTAAAGTTGTAAAGAGAATCAAATAATCAACATGTGAGAATTAGAAATAAAGTATAACTTTGAAACTAAGGATTACATTTTCTTTTCAGATTTTCAGTTTTAGACATTTAATGAAAGTTGCATAAAACTGGAATGGTCTATGCAGATGTTTTCAAAAGGTACTTCAGATATTAGATGCATACCATGCCTATGAAGACAAAACACAGAAGTTATACAATCTTATTTTATAACTACTAAAATTACACTTGCATGGTTGGTGGTCCAGAAGACTGAATTGACAGGCAAATGATCCTGATTTGTTCTCAGTTTGGATCAATTTTTGCAATGTGGGCAAGATGTAGAATGACTTTTTTTTCCATGACTTTGTTAAAATAGGATTTGGTTTGGATTAATTGGTCCTGTTCTCTACCAGTTCTGAGCTTTGCCTCTTCAGTGTCTGAAAGGGACATATCTTACTGAAGGCATTACTGAAAAATAATCATAAATCCATCAACCCCATTTACTGAAATGAATTTTAAAAGCTCATCTGGAAGGTATTTTTAAATTTTCGGTTTAACATCTGCTTTGCACCAAAATGCACTACGTTAGCCTCGCATAAATAGGCTGGGGGGTTTTTGCAAGGGTCAAAAGCCAAAGATCAATCTTTGGGATCTGAGAACCCATTTAAGTACTGATTTTACTATCTTTGATGCTTCCACTCCTTTAACAGCTCAGAGCATCCAGAACTCAATTGCCTTTGGGCTGAGCAACAATAAAAAATTATTTATGAGGCTATATGCACAGAATGTGACATAAAACAGATCATAAATAGAGTGGATCAAAATCTACTCTTTTTTATTAATGTTGCAAATTCAGTTCCTGATGAATCATGGAGTAATACAGACAAAATATGTTTATAACTATACTGCATTTGAAAGATGACTATCAATTAGAACACAGGAAGACAAGAATACAAATTCTTACAATCAAATAGAACTTTCTTGAAGGTAACAATATTTTTCAGCTATGGAATTGTTAAATAGTTCCATGTTACCATTAAAAAAAATCCTTCAAATTTCATGGTTTGAGCTAGTACTGGTATTTAGAAAAAGAAGCTGCACCTGGCACCTTGGAAAATGTAAAACATAAAACACCAGAAATAGTTATTTTCTTAGGCAACAAAGAGAATCTGAATGAAAATACAGTAAAAGGATAATCTAATTCTGAATGCTGTAAAGTGTAAGAAGTACTAATACGGTGTTTAGCTGATCTCCAGGAAAAGCACAGACTCTCTTTCAACAGGCTAAATGAAAATGTCATATATTAGAAAGCATAAGAAATTGAACTGTTCCCTTGAATTGGGTAACAAGGAAATGAAGGACACAGGTGGCTAGCTTTGATGGTAAAATAGGGGACAATGTACAAGAGAAATATAAAAAGGACTGGGAAAACCACAGAAATCTCATGTTCTCCCCTTTGGTCCTTCTTTAGATCAAAATTTTGGCACTTTGCTATTACTTTACAGTATCACCTTGTGGTGAAAACCGATATTTTTAGGGTTGGGGTTTTTTTCGAGACAGATAGTCACATCAGGTTAAATATTGTTTTTTCTTTCTGTGTAAGTATAAAGCTACATATATATATACATATACATACACACACACACACACACACACACATATATATATATATGCACTAATTCAGATATTTTGGGAGTACATTCAGTTTTAGCTGGTGGTCCAGGAACTGCATTAGAAAGATGCCAGGTACAGAGGCCTGAAAGGTGAAACATTGTAGGTGTAAAGGATGAAACTAACATTTTGTGTCTCTGCAGACATAGGGATTCTTCTGGGCTCTGTTTCTTTTGGTCACAGCCCTCCAGCCCCTGGAGATGGACATCAATCCATCTCTTGCCTGGCAACTCAGACTGCCTTGATCCAGAGGAGCCCAAGGAAGCTGCAAAGACCAGGATGCTCTCTGCAAGTGCTGTGGTGCTGCCACTGAGCCAGCAGTGAGCCTGTGGCAGGATGGGTGGTTTATGTCTGCAAAACCATATAGGTGTCATTCAGCGTGGATACCATCCCAGCCCATAGGACTAAGGCTGACAAAATGTTCTTATTGTCAGGTTATTAAAATCAATAGATGTCGCTTGTCTTTATCGGAGCCGCTGGCTCCATTTTGCCCAAGCTAGCTCAAGACTGCGACCAGACAGGAAAACTCCCCTGGGTCCTAGAAACCAGGGGAGCGGTGAAGGGGCTTTTCCCCTTATCACGAGAGAGACCGCATCTATGGTGGAGGAAGGGAGTCAGACTTGGTCAGAGGGCAAAGTCCAAGGTCTTTATTCTGTCCTGGTCGAACGCCTGCCTCAGTTCAACTGCTCTTGTCTCATGTCCCGCTCTGGGCCTCCTGTCCTGTGCTCTACATACACGAGAGGGCTAAAGAAGGGGACAAACCAACACCCAGTGAGGGACAAGGTGGGAGTGGAACAGGGTTGGAGGGACATTCAAAGAAACCAATGGGAACATGAAGGGAGGAACCTCCTCAGCTCCTGTCCTATCATTCGATGTCCTTACCTGCACTCTCCAGAAGCTGAGAGGAACAGCCAAATGACAGACAGGGCCCGTGGGAGGGGACTGGGAGGAGTGACAGGGAAGAGGGGTAGGGACAAACCTTGGGATAAAACACTTTCCAGGAGAACAAGGGAGTACAGAACAAACCATTATAACACAAAACCCAATATAAAAATAAGTAACATAAAATACAATATGAAAACAACACAGAGCACAACACAACACATAGAAATACCTCTATTCTTCGCAGCATTACAACCTCTTTCTTTCACCAGTGGCTGAGGTATTTGGAAGGTACAGACTTCCCAATACACCTACTTTACATCCCCCCTCAGTATAGACTCTCCCATGTAACACATGATACATTAGATGTAGTTTTAATTCTACCCTGGGAGCAAAACTTAATATTCATAAACCTATTAAGTCTTAGTTCCTCTTCCCAAAGTTCAGCACTTTATCGTGACCTTAACTAAGCAGCAGTCTATATCAACTAATAAAGTTTCCAAATGTAATGAGTTCTCTCATTATTTCCTTATCGCCAAGCCTCTGGCCTTATCTACAAGCACATTCACCGACTCTGTTTGTAAGGACATGTTTGTCTATTACTATTCTCTAGACAACCTCTAATTATGAATTATTTATTTCAATTGATTTTAGTAACAATCATGGTCAGATATGGTGGCCCTAACTGGAACTATTTACTGCACCATCCAAGTACAAATTCATGTTGCTCTTTTTGAAACAATATTGAAGCAATTACATTACAGACAGCAAAACCAATTACTAAGTAGAGATGGATGTTCTACACCCAAACCAACACCAGGGGAGAAACCTCCCTTGCTAGTCAGGTGCTGGCAGAGGGGCTTGGGTCAGTGCTGGGGCTCTTGGGGTGCTGACTCATCTCATTTGTTCAAGGGTGTTCAGGGACGCATTGGTGGTTTTGTGGTGCTGATGAAGCCTCAGAGTGCAGTTAAAATTGGGAGATGTTTGGGTCTGAGGGATGCCGAATCAGGCCAGCAATGCAGGTGGATTTCTAAGGGAGTCTTTGGGGTGCTGATGCAACCCTCAGGGCGAAGAGTCTGCTTTTCCCTTCTCCCCCCACCCCCAAGCCAGTGGGTCCTGACCCCCCCACCCTCCCCAAGAGGCAGCAATACTGCAATAGGGTGTCCTCAAAATCCTGTGTCCAGTGCTGGAGCAGGGACACCCCAAGGTTCTGTTGCCCATTACTAGCCTATGGAACTGGTTTGGGCTGGTTTGGAGTTTGCAGCCCCTCCTAACAGCAAATGGGAGAAATTTGGAGTCCCTCAAAATCCACTGTCACAACACAGATGCCCTTCTCTCCTGGACTTGTTGGGAGAGATTGGCCTTCCACCCCAAATGTTGTTTTTTGGAGTACAAACATATTTATTCTCAATAATTATTTAATTGTTGACAAGGACCATCTTCCAGAGATAAGCAGGTGTAAATAAAGCACTTTCACACCAAAAAAGACCAAATTATTTTCTAAAGGAGAAGCTCAGGAAGAGCTGAACCCCCTCAAACCCTCCAGATCTCTACAAAACCACTGCACTTGTATGTATAAATTGCACTCTTTGTGTATTCCACAGAGTAAACGTAGGTCTAAAAGGAAATAGATAACCATTTGTGGGGAAGTGCAAAAGAGATTTTGGGGTGTTCTCCTATTTTAGGAATTATCTCTTCATTTTAGGAAGCGCCACCCCCCCCCCCCCCCCCCCCCCCCCCTCTTTTTTGGATATATGTCCTCTGTGTTTTAACATCCCCCACCAAGAACAATTTTTGGGAAAGGGGAAAAAATCTTTTGGGGTGTCCCCCTACTTTAGGAATCCTCCCTTCATTTTAGGATCCTTCACCTCCAGTTTGGGGGGTGGGTGTGGGAAATAATCTGCAGGGTATCTGTGACTAATGCACAGTTCCCAGACAGTTATAAGAAACATTTACTAGAAAAGCATATACTTTTTATAATATTTTTTACCATCAGATTAAATTACCATGACTCTAGACAGCCAGCAGAATAAATGATTTGAGCTTTAGACTATCTCTTCTGGAACAAGCATATTATTATAGCTTATTGCAAACTCCTGCAGTTCTATTTGTTATATTTTAGAAACTTTTTTACACCTTCCCGGCTCAGGAGAATACGCTTCCTCTATTTAACTTAGACATGTTTTGCTACAATAAAAGGATCTTCAGATATATAAAGAGATCTGTGTGTCTTTGTTCCCCATTACTACGCCCCACCAAAGAATACTTTTTGAGAAAGGGGAAAAGAGCTTTCGTGGTGTACCCCTATTTTAGGAATCTTCTCTTCATTTTAGGATCTCTCACCTCCATTTTTGGGGATGGGTGTGTCCATCCTCTGTTTTAGTGTCCCCCACGCTCTTTTTTAGGATTCTTTTGCCTCCTTTTCAGGGTGTCCACCCTTCAGTCTCCCCCTTCAGAACTCCCCTGGGGTTCCCCCTTCATCTTCCTGTTCCAGACATCCCCAGTGTTCCCTAAAGGGCCAGCAGCTGTCTGGGAAATGCTGGGATCCACATTGATGATGAATGACCATCCTGGTGACAGGTGCTTCCCTGGCCCTTTTCTGGATACCAACGCCACCATGAGGAAATGCCACTGCTGCCATCCATCCCTGTCATTGTCCCCCTGATTCCCTGATGATCCCCATGCCCCTGCAGCCCACTCAGGAACAGGACTTTGCTACCAGCATGCCCAGAACCACTCCAAACCTGTGCAATGACTGTGTGCTGGCTTGAAAGCAAAACCAGCTAGAGACTCCAAGTCAGAAAAAACAATTTAATAGGAGGGAAAAAGAAAGTGAAATAAAATAAATGCTATAGTACAAAAGATCACTGACAGAGTCAGAATACAACCTGGTACCCTGTGGTGGTAGCAGTCCAGATGAAGTGGTCTTGTTGAAGCAGTGATCCTGTAGAAAGGTCTAGCAGTTCTTATTCTCGGAGAATCCAGTGGGTAAGGCTGCCTGTGCTGTCCCAAATACCAGATTACATCCAGGTAGGAATGCTTGGCTCCTCCCCCTGGGCAGAGCATCTCACAATGGGCTGATATAATTTTATCAGTCTTGTAATGGGTCCTTGATTGCCCATTAAACAGAGATAGCTCCTGGAGGGAGTTACCTGTGAGTCATGCAGCAGGGCATTGATGGGCCATTAACAGAAGATAGTCTGGAGGGAGGGGGCAAGGGAAACACTGCCCAACCTAGCTTCAACAGCTCATGTAGATGGTGATAGAATACATACTTTGGGCACATCTTACACTGTAACCTAGGACACTCTGTCCCCATGATCTTGTCATGTATATGAAAATACCCTTTCATTAATCTAATAATCAGAGTAGGTTTTTCTTCTCGTAAAACCTTTCTACATCCTTTGCTTTCATCAAGGAATGTAAACAGGAATCAGCACCTATTGAATGTGAGATGTCAGGATAGGCTGGCCAATGGAAAGCTTTGAAAGGTGAGCAATGCCTGTTGCTGTGGGAGAGAAAAGGCTGAAAAAGCAAAGCTGAGGCAGCTGATAGTGGGCTGAAGCTGCTCCTCTTACTCCCATTTCTTAGCATAACTTGAGTAAGACAGCGATTTGTCTAGGTGCAAAGACAGAAAAAATTAACTCAGGAAAGAGAAAACATTTACAGATGCCTGTCCAGGAAGGAAAAAGTCTAGAAAACAAGTGGCGGGAAGCATCTCCAGCTCTCTGCTATCAGGGCTGAGGGCGCAACACAAAAACTGGTGGCTGAGGCTGAAGGCCCCATGCATGAAATGGTGGCGGGGCCCAGAGCACACCTTACAGCCCCTCCGGCCCTGGTGCAGCATGGGGCAGACTGAACCCCCACTTTCAGCCTCCCGCTGAGGTGGACATAAGCAGACACCAGCTGATTCACTCTGTGTGGCACTTTGGTTCTGTGCAGAGATACACAAGGAAGCCTGTAACCTCGGCTGGCTGCCTGTGTTTTAATCTTGTGCGAAAATCATGCTGTGTAAGACCAATGTCTGTTGTGGTGCCTTAAGTGTGGTCTCCACACTTGCCCAGGCTAGCTCATGCACCGCGGCATGGAAAGGTACGGACAGCTGGCCATGCCAGCTAATCCCATCCTGTGGGGCCTTGGATCCCACGGGACCTCAGCAGCAGGCACAGGTGGTGCAGGGCAACGACAGCAGAGATAGAAAGGTGGACTCTGATGAGCGGGTCATGAGAGTTTATTGGAGCCCCGGAGCGGGACCTCCTCACCTCCAGGTAACCCCAGGCAGAACCCCCCAGGCTGCTTGCCAGCACCTTTTATTTGGGGGTGGAACAAGGAGAAGAGGCAGGGGGTGAGCAAATCAGGGATCACCAGGGAGGGGTCACACTGGTGAATGATATTTTCATAAACCAAACATAAATGATGGGGAGGGACCCCCTCTGGATCTGACCTATCACTCGATGCCCTTGGAAGAACTTTCTAGCTCCAGGGGAAGGCCCCGAGATGACAGGCAGACCCCAGAGGAGGGGGAGTGGGGGATTGACATATAATGGTTAGAGGGGAGAGAAACAGGGAAAGACCATTGGGGGGAGCAAACAGGGGTACATAGAAGGAACCATAAATTAACAGCACATACAATAAAACCAGAACCAACTTCACTTACAATAAAATACTAGAGGTCATCAGCGCCTGTGGGACTCTCTAAAGTTAGAGGATGCAGCCTTCTTTTACCCTAAACTGCACGTTGCCCTCCTCTTCTCCCCAGTGGCTGAGAGATGAGGGAGGGACAGCCTTCCCAAACTGCCTACAATACATTCTCTTTTAACAAATATTCTGCTTGCCACGATGTACAACCATTAAAAGTCAGCTCTAAGCACACCCTTGGTGGAAAAGTTATTATTCATAAATCCATTAAGCCCATGTATTTTCCTCCAAAGTACAGAAGTTCAGACTATGCTTGGTCCTGCAACAAAGGGGCTTTATGTTTGTAAATACTCACATACCCATTCTTCCAGAACCTGTTTCATTCAGATCTAGTAGTTTGCAAAGAAATTAACACCCAAATTCTTCTGTTAATCAGGTGCTTTCTAATGAGATTCTTCAGGTGCAGCACAGACTTTCTCTTCAAGCAGCAGGCACTCACAGGCAAGTCCTTCTTGGGCTGCTGCTCCAGGACATATGGAAGGTAAGATTGCAAGAAAAAAAGCAAAGCCCTTAAAGATTGGAGAGAAACAATCACTGACAAGAACCAGCAATGAAAAGAGGTAGGAAATGAGGGTGGAAAAATGTGAGAAACATGAGGGGGGAAAGGGAGGAAAATGTGAGGGGAAAAGTGTGAGAAACACGAGTGGGAAAAAGGAGGGAAACTTGATGGGAGAAAAGGGCAGAATGTGAGGGGGAAAGTGTAAGAAACGCGAGAGGGAAAAGGGAGGCAAATGCAGAAAAAGGGAGGCATAAAGTGTGAGAAACATGAGGGTCAAAAACTATGGGAATTGTGAGGGGGAAAGTTTGACAAAAGTGAGAAGATAAGTGTAAGAAATGAGGGAAAATTAGTGAAACGGGAGGGGAAACAGGAGAGCTTTTTTTTCTGCATTAGGAAATGGTTGCTTAAACAGTACTAGGTGACTGATTTCCAAGCGATATACACACTCACAGCTGAGACTCTGTTCTTTTAGAGGGGCCTGTAGCGACTCCGCCATGCCGCGGTTCCCCTGCCAGCCAGGTGGTGCCGCAAGGTGGATCTGCGGTGCTTCAAGGGGCTATTGTCCTGAAGAAATCAGGGCGATCAGCGGGAATCAGCATCCGGTTCTCGCTGCGCTCCCCGTCGGGTGCAATGGCATTTCTTTAGTGACACCGGGCCCTTCCCGCTCCTCATTTCCTCCCTTTTCGTCTCAGATACAGCCTAGAGACAGGGTCAGCGCCTGTTTTCTCCTGGCATTCTTACAGCTTGTGGCATAGGCCAGGGTCAGAGTGTGAGGGCATGATTCATTTGGTGCATTCTGGTTTTTCTGAGCTCATGTTTTGCCAAGGAGATCATTTTGTGACAACTCAAGCTTTCCTTTGGCAACTTTAATTTGGAGTTTAAAACACTTGTCATGTGAACCACCAGGGCACTGCTCCCCTCATGTTACACATCCCTGAAGAGTTACAGTGTGCCTGAAGTGATTCCAGGAAAATACTGAGTGATCTTTGGTTGACTTGTTTTTGTTCTTCTTCTTAGGAGGATGTCAGCATTGTCCCTGACTGTTCACAAGAGCAGCCTGTGAGCACAGCTGCAGCTGAGACAGCCTTGCCTGGCAACACAAGCAACGGGAAGAGTTCCCTGGAGCCTGAGGAGCCTGGTAAGAAGAGAGTCCACGTTCCTTGAGACTGGTCTGAGAGGGCTGCTCTGAGCTGGACAGACAGGAAAGAGATCAGAAGAGTTCAGTCCTCGTCCGCAGTATCGGTACCTCCCGTGCCTTTAGTTCAAATCCTGCACTGTTATAATAACCTGAAGAAATTTTTAAATTTCAGTTGATAGTTCAATATATTAACAGTGTAATTGTAGCAGTTTCCAATAAATTAACATTTTAATTGAGATATGCGTTGATCTGTGTTACTCAAAGCAATTTGCAGATGTAAACATTAGGATGCTGAGGATTTTGGCAATGAGTGTAGGTGGCTGGGGGAAAATATCCAAGCGTGCCCACAGATCCCTCAGTTCCAGTAAAGCTAGGCAATGAGACCACAGATTTTTGATAGCCCAACCCACTGTGTAAATCCTAAAATCCAGAACAAGTTCCTTGTGGGAGAGGTCCAAAGGGGAACAGCTTCAGGGCAGTGCTGGCCAATGGATGTCTCTGAATCCCCCAGCTATGGATGTGCCGGGAATATGCTGCTTTCAGCAGATATGTTAGCTGGGCAAGCTCTTGGGTTCCCACTGAGCCCTCTGTGCTTCTGGAACACAGACAGAGGTGCAGAGCTGCTGGAAAACCCTGCAGGCCTCTCGCTGAATTAGCCTGGCAGAACTTTACACTGTCCCAGCACAGAACTGCTCCTGCAAGTCCCTCTGCCCTGCTGAGGCTCAGTGAGATTGCTCCAGGGAAAGCAAAAGTGCTCTGCTACTTGGATGTGGTAGGAACATGCACCTGTGCTGAGAGAGAGCAGGGAAGCAAATTCATTCCTATTAACAATTACAGTTTGCAAATCACAGCTGTCAGTAATTCTGTGTTTGTATTAATGAGAAGGGTAGAGAGTAGTTTTGTGGTTTAATGGAGGGTGAAGCAGTGTCAGAATTCCGCTTATTTACATTTTTTTTTCTTTGATGGCATTTCTCTGTCATAAGTCTGACAAGCAAGGACATCTTGGGAGTGCTCAGAATCCAGGATCTGTGACCTCAGCAATAGCCAAGTGCCCCCTGTGAACCTCTTTGCCTCAAAGTAAGCAAAGTCATAGCAGAGGTGTTTTTACAGCAAAGCTGTAAGCTCTTGGTATCTTTTAGCTGTAAGCTCTTGGTATCTTTTAGTGACAGAAAATGTACCAAACTCCAACTTTCTTGCTGAATTCTCTGGAAAATCTGCCTTACACAAGGAAATAACATTTTGGGGTACTTCTGATGTCAGAATGTGCAAACTTTCTGTTGATCATTCATACAGACAACCAGTAAGCCAGACTGATAATGTTCTTATTAATGTTTTAATACAGCTGACTGAAATCACTGGAAGTTTTGGCTTCATTCAACAATGGTTTTGAATATGAAAATATTCATTTGAGGGAAGAACAGATTGCATTTGCACAGTTGCGGTTTTTTGTTCAGCGCACAGATTCTCTCATTTCCTCTTCTGTAAATGCAAGCATTAAAGTAAACCGCCTACTTTGGAAACACAGCTCAAATGTACCTATTTATATTTTGCTTAATATATTTTTTTGCATGGGCTGAAAGTACTCAGTTGTCATTTTCTTTATAGTATTTTTTTATAATGGTGAGACTGAAAAAAAGACCACAGGCATTATTCCCATCAGCACGAAGTACATAGGAGAGCATTACAAAGACTCTTTTGCAATATTCACGTTTTGCTTTATGTATAAGTTTATTAAATGTATAGTTTGAAATAAATTTTACCAAGCAGGCTTTCAGTTCAGTTACAGCTATTGCTTTTCAGTCAGCTGGACAAGGGAAGCATTCACACCTGCAATACCCTCTTTGTCTGTTATTCCACCTGAGTGAACTCCTTGCCGTTCCAGAGTTGCAATGTAATGTAAGAAAATAAAGGCACTGCATCAGAGTTTAAAAGGTCGAGTGGTCCCTGCCCTGGCCAGGAGCAGAGGAGCTGTGGATGCTGCCCTGGGCACAGGGATCTGCCCCCCGCCGGCTCATTCGGGGTCGCTCCTGCTCTGTGGGGCTGGGCACAGGTTGAGGACAGCTGTGGCTCCCCTGGAGGTCGGTCTGTGATGTTCCAGCTTCCTTGTGCATGCTGGAGCCTAGGGGGCCACTGGCAGGAGTCCTCTCCAAGGAGCAGGTGCAGCTGGAGCTGCTGGGGCCAGCACTGTTGTCCTCTCTGGTATCATGAGAGGGCAGCTGCCTCTTGGCCTCCTTGCTGCAGCGGCCCACAATGACATTAATGAGGTCATGAACCAGGGGTGCTGTGTGTTCCTCCAGGAAGTTCTGCAGCTTCAAGACCAGGATTGCTGCATCCAGACCGTGGAGGCAGAGCTCACACAGGATGGAGCTCTCTGCAACATCTGCCAGCCACCACCAGTCCCGGAATATTCCCTGCAGCCTCTGGCGCAGCCAAGGCCTCATAGGCTCCAGGAGGTACTGTTGCTGACGGAAAAGTCCTGCCCACACCTCGGGCAGGAGACCACCCACAGACTCCAGTCCCGAAGGCCCCTGCTCAGCTGGGGACAGCATCTCCTGTGGAGAAGGTGCAGGGGACACCACAGGGCCATGGGGGCTGTTCTCATCCAGGTGATCAGGAGCTCTCCCAGGCTGGCTTCTGGTCTCTGCTGACTCTGCAGGGGAGCTGATGACAAATTGTATATAGTCCTGTTCACACCGCTCAGAAAACCTGACGGTCTCTATCGCTGTCCTGCAGAGTGGGCATGAGGGATTTCTTTTTGCCCACCGCAAGATGCAGCCCAGGCAGAACCGGTGGCGACAGGGCAGAGCTGAAGCCGTGTCATCCCAAGTCTCCTGGCAGATGGAGCATCTACTGTCTGTCTCTGTGGCCATTCCTGTGCTCTGCAGCACATTGGGGACAGCTGAAGACCAGGAGCTGCTCCCCTTCCCTGGTGTCACATGCTACAGGAGGGAGAGGCCATAGTCATTGGCTGTGCCAGGGGGAGGCATAAAAGGCAGGAAGTGCCCAGGCCTCTGGAGAAGGGCACCCTCCTGTCTCTCTGAGCCCTATTACCTGCCCCACGGCCACCGCAGGGACACAAGGGTGTCACCCTCAATGCTGCATCTGCTGTGACCAGCTGCCCCAAGCAGGCAGTGCAGGGAAACAAGAGTGATGGCTCTGGGATGGGCACTGGGAGCGCCAAATTCTTTGACAGCAGCCCCCAACCCACCTCCCAGCACCAGGAAAGGCCTGGCTTCACCCTCCAAATCTTGCAGTCTTTGTTGGCAGAAGTCAAGGTTTGGGCCAGACAGTCCCAGGCTCTGCTGATGCCCAAGTGTAATCAGCAATGGAGGCAATGTCACAATCTGCCACTTGTGATGTCACCCTCCACCACCCTGTGATGTCACAATAGGATGTTTCCCCCACCTGCAGTTGCACATTGTCAGGAGCAAAATGAAAATACCCTTTCTTATTTTCAACTTCTACATATCTCTGTTACTCTCATGTAGTTACCTGCGCGGATGGCCATGACTATGTGTCTTATCCCTGCTCCTGACACATTGCTGAGGTGTCCCACAAACAGAACTGTAGTGGACTCAGTCAGCAGGGACTGCCTGCACCTGGATGACACCTCCGCCTGCCACTGCTTTTCCCTGCGCAATGCTGGGATTTGGAGGATTTGAGTGGTCAGTGGCCAGCACTGGTTGAGAGGAAGGATCCTCTCCAGACACAGGCATTCACCCCACTGGACCTAGTAGTGAGAGGAAACCCCCAGCAGCCCGTTGGACACCCCCAGGGTGGGGCTACCTCTCATCATGGTCCCCATGCTGGCACCCTGCAGTGGTGTCCAGGGCTCCAAGGAGGCTTCTTCTGGCCAGGCAGAGCTCAGGAAGGCCCTCATGGAACTGGGAGCAGGTGAGGCAACTGGGAGCAGCCAGCAGAGGCCAGGAGTGATGCTGAGTTGAACCCCCATTGGATCTGTGATAAATTGTTCTTCCTGCCCACTCTGCCTTTTGCATCTGCTTCAGGTGTGTGACTGCAGCAGAATTTCTGGTGGGAAGAGGCATGGCTGAGATGGGCCTGGGCTCCAGGGGACACAGCTGAGGCCCCCAGAACAGGGGTGTCACCCACAGTGGGGCACAAGGTGAAGGGAGAATGGGGAGAATGGGCTTCTCCCCAGAATGGGGAGAAGCCAAGAAACTGTGAGGGAAATGACAATTCATTTCCTTTTTTTTCCTGACTAAATGGTTGCAGGAGCCCTGCAACTGCTGCCACTGCTGGAAGGAGAAGACTCCTGGAGGCTGGGGACCCTCTTCTTGGAGGGGTGCCAGGGCCACCCGGGGAAGCAGTTCCTAGTCTGTTCAGGAAGGGAGGAACTGTGGATGCTGCCCTGGGCACAGGGACCTGCTGCCACTGGCTGCTGCAGCTCCTTCTGGTCCCACTCTGCAGGGCTGGGTTCAGGTCAGGGACAGCTAGGATCTCCAGGGAGGACTGGCCTCTAATGTACCAGCTTCTTCCTCCACTCTGGAGCCTGCAGGGCAGGCTGTCCAAATCCTCTTCCAGAAACTGCTGGATTTGGAGGTGCTGGAGCTGCTGCAGCTGCTGCAGCTGCTGGAGCTGGGGCTGGCTCTGGCCACAGGGCTGTTGTTCTTGTCCCTGACTTCAGCTGAGCGCAGCAGCCTCTGGGCATTCTCACTGCTCTGGGCATTCTCACTGCTCTGGGCAACCCCAACACTGCTGATGCTGTGTGTCAGCAGTGCTGTGTCCTTTTCCAGGAGAGGCTCCAGTGTCTGGAGGAAGATGTATGGGCCATAGAGGCAGAGGCTGCACAAGATGCAGCACCCTGTCCTCTACCAGACACCACCAATCCCAGCACATTCTCTCCAGCCTCTGACAAAGGCAGGACTGCACAGGATCCAGGAGAAAAAAGGAACTACAACTTTCTCATTTAAAACCCCTGCATTCCTGTGTTGCTCTACCCTGGTCACCTTTGTCACATATCCAATGGCCCTGTGTCTTGTCTCTCCTCCAGATATATTGCCAGGATCTCCTGGGAGCAGGAGTGTCTGGGAGCAGACAGCATGGGCTTCCTGCAGCTGGATGATGACCCCTTTGCCCCTCGCTGCCCTGGGCAATGCTGGCATTTGGAGGATCTGGGGGATAGGTGGCTATAATAGTTTTAATTTTGAATAACTGGGCAGAAACACTAATTAATGTAGTCGATTCACGTTCACTAAATTCTGGTTTTAGTACTCTCTTTCTCTGTGGGAGAGAGACTAGGAGAAAAACAAAGCAGGCTCAACCTTATAAATGAACAAATAGTTTTATTAACACACACTAAAAGAATGGAAAAAGAAAGTTGTGAAAAAACTAAAAACAGAATGAAACTCTAAAAACACTCTTCCCTCCCCTTACAAACTGTTCACTTTCCTACAAAACAACATAAAGAGACAAAACTTGTAATTTTCAGTTAGTTTTACCATTTGACAATAGTCTTTCATTAATTCTTTAGGGGAAGAGTCTCTTTTAGAGTCATGGATCCCACTGACAACCTAGAGCAATTCTCTTGTGGGTTTTTTAACTGTCACAAAAAAACTGCCTGGGGAAACCTGCCTTTGAGACCCTCCCAGGAGCAGGTTCCCAAGCTGCTTATGGGTCATGGGTTTTAGACTTTTGCATACTGGGGTGTCACCGTTTAAAGATAAATAACTCTAAAGGCAAAGGATTATTCATCTTAAGGTACAGAGATATCTTCTCACTTCTTCACTGGCGCAGGGGGCTTCTCATCTTTATCTTTATTCAAGCATCTTATAGGATTAATATTACTTAGTCTATCACAAACAACTTTGCTCAAATCCACACACAGATCTAAACAATCATCTCCCCAAATGCATATCTTTCCCATGCTTTAAAGGAATAATTTAAATATAGAGTTTGTTTCCATGGCTCAAATAAGAACAAAACAACCAACTCTTCAACCCTCTGTCCCAATAGTCTTTTCACTCTCACTCTACTGACTTCATGCTGTTTCTTCTTCATGTTCACTCTGTCCATTTCTTTTCTCTCTCAGAGAAGGGCCAAGCTCTAGAAGCTTCATGTTTCCAAGAAAGTGTTAAATCTGCCCACAGTCTCTTCTCTCCTGCAGTAGTTCATGGTATTAAATGTCCTCACCTCACGCTGGTGAGGGAGGAAGAACTCATGCAGAAACATCAGAGATCAGAGCACCCAGGCAGTCCGGAATCAAAAAAAACCTAGGCAGGATCATAAATGCTTTTTTGGCCCACCCTTTAGTGTAAATTAGGATGGCCTCAGGCCAGCTCCACCCCCCAAAGGAGGGCAGCAGCAGGCCCAGCTCGATGTTACCTGTCTCTCTCTGGCCAAAGGAAAGAAGGAAAAGGCCCACTTACAGGAAATTAAAGGGTTTTATATGGTACTTCCCAAAGTCATAGCCAACAATTTTCAGTGGTCAAAACAGATGCCAGTATTCCAACTAACCCTCTGATAGGTTCCTGTCTTTTCTAAAGCAATTCCTAGGTCTGACCCAGAGACTCATTCTACACTCCTCTATAACTAAAAAAACAAACTGTACTAACGCATGACAGTGGCCAGCCCTGGGTGAGAGTCTCCCACCCCTATAGGTTGTGCCCCTGCCCAGGGAGAAGCAGAAAGGAAGGGTTTGCACTCACCTCATCCACTCCCACTGGAATTTGCCCACAGTGCCAGTCTCTTTCTGCCTCCCAAATCTCCATGTTCCTACAAACCATTTCTTTGGTGCTCCTCAAAAGCACTAGTGATGGAGCCTGGCACAGCTGCAGGAAGGGACTGGAGTTGCTCCCTAGAGTGGGATACAAAGATCCTTTTCTCTAGGGAACCCAGGATCCACCAACACGGTAGGCCATAGTGACTCAACATTCCTTCTTGCCTCGGGCTGTCATGATTATTTGGAGTCATTAGCACTTCAGGCATTTCTTTTTCTAAGGGAACAGCACTCTGTGAGCCCAGGGTGCTCTGTGCATCCTCCACATCACTCTGCCCAGAAACATCTCTTAAACTGACAATGCCTGGTCTCTATTCATGGGGCTTCTACTCTGCTTTGCTGGGAGAGGCCATCACCTCCAGGCATTTCAGGCCAGTCCCTGCACAGGATCCTTCCCTTTTTTGTTTTAAAGTCAGAGTTTGCCCTCTCTGCAGCCCCGCTGCATCGAAGGCACAAGGGCCCTTTGCACCAGTTTTTGGGGCTGCGTGACTTTTGCCTTACTTGCCCAATCAAACTAGTCCCTTTGGTGCTGTCCAGCTGAAGTGGGGCTCCAAACTCCGGAAGGAATTCCCTTTGCTATTTCTTTTGGCAGCGGTTTTTTCACTGGCACAATGACAGGGCCGGACATCCACCCTGGCAATGACAAGGACACATTTCACATTGCAACATCTTGCCCCTGCTGGGCATCATCCGGGCATGGGAGATGCAGGAGGTGTGGCTGGGGGTCCATGTGGACCCTGAGACCTCCCTGGTGATGTCAGCTCTGCAAACCACTGCCATCACAAGGGGCTCCACCTCGCCAACTGTGATGTCGTTGGTGACGCTTTTCATTCCACTCTCTGGTATCGTAAGGGGCGGGCTCCCCCTACTGTGACCTCACTGGTGATGTAGCTCTGCGAAGCTCGGCCGTCAGAGATTCACCTGGTCCATTAGGGCTTCACCAGGACTACTGAGACATTAGTGGTGACGCCAGCTCTGGGAAGCTCTGGCGTAAGAAGAATTCCATCCCCATCCACTGTCGCCTCACTGGTGATGTGTCTCTGTGAAGCTCTGGCATCACAAGGGGTTTACCCTGACGCACTGTGACCTCACTGGCGACCATAGGCTCTGCAGAGTTCTGGTGTAACAAGGGGCTCCCCTCGGAGCATTGTGACCTCACCGCGGATGCCGGTCCCTCGCTGCTGTGGCTCCGCTATAAAAGCGGGCGCGGCGGCCCCGCTCCCGCCCGCAGCAGCATGGCCCGGTACCGCCGGCGCTCCCGCAGGAGCCGCAGCCGCAGCCGCAGCCGCAGCCGCAGCCGGCGCCGCCGCTCCCGCCGCCGGGGCGTGCGCAGGAGGCGCCGGGCCTCCCGCCGCTCCGGGTACCGCCGGAGCCGCCGCAGCAACCGCAGACGCCGCCGGCGGCGCTGAGCCGAATGCGGGGCTCGGCCTCGCACGGCCCGAGGAACGCGCAGGGCGCGGCCGTGGCGCGGGGCTAGCGATGCCAATAAAGGCCAGCAGTACTCACGGGGGTGTGCGTGTCCCGTCCCTGCGTGTCCCTGGCTCTCCCCGCCTGTGTGAGCGCCGCAGCCCCGGGGCCCCCCGCGGGACGGCTCCGTCGCCGTCGCCCCTCTCACAAACGCGGCTCCTGTCCCAGGAGAGCCGTGTCACCCAGAGCCTTCCAAAGCTATCCCTGGCCCGGCGGCACAGGCTCCCAGTGTCACACATGGGCCCGCTTGTGCAGAGCTGCACATCCCGTGCTGCTCCTGTTCCAAGCCTGCTGGGGCAAAAAATGCAGTGGGGGTTAGGAGAGGGCACTATCCCTGAGTGGGAGCTTGATAAAACTTGATAAAATATGGTCTATTGAAGGAATGTAAATCCAAATTAAATATTTTGTGATTCCATATTTTGCCACTGAAGAAGGAAAATGGAAAGATTTACCAGCTGGTACAGGACCTCAAAGCCATAAATGAAATAGTAAAAGATATACACCTAGTAGTAATAAATCCCTAATAACCACCTTGCTAACAACCTTGACTGAAAAATGAAAATGCTTCACACTATTAGATCTGAAAGGTGCTTCCTTCTGTATGCCTTTGAGTACTCAAAGGGAAGAGATTTTTGCTTTTGAATGGGAAAATCCAAACACAGGGAAGAAGAGCCCAACAGACTTGAACAGCTCTACCGCAGGGATTTAAAAACAGCCCCAGCATGTTTGGAGTCAATTGTCAAAAGAACTGGTGGAATGGAAAAATCGTAATCCTCTTGTCCTCGGGCCTCACATTGCTGTGCCAAGTCTGTCGCTTGTCTCTATCAGAGCCGCTGGCTCCGTTTTGCCCAAGCTAGCCTGAGACTGCAACCAGACAGGAAAACTCCTCTGGGTCCTAGAAACCAGGGGAGCGGTGAAGGGGCTTTTCCCCTTATCACGAGAGAGACCGCATCTGTGGTGGAGGAAGGGAGTCAGACTTGGTTAGAGGGCAAAGTCCAAGGTCTTTATTCTGTCCTGGTCGAACGCCTGCCTCAGTTCAACTGCTCTTGTCTCATGTCCCGCTCTGGGCCTCCTGTCCTGTGCTCTACATACACGAGAGGGGCTAAAGAAGGGGACAAACCAACACCCAGTGAGGGACAAGGTGGGAGTGGAACAGGGTTGGAGGGACATTCAAAGAAACCAATGGGGAACATAAAGGGAGGAACCTCCTCAGCTCCTGTCCTATCCTTCGATGTCCTTACCTGCACTCTCCAGAAGCTGGGAGGAACTGAATCATTGAAAACCCATATAGTCAAGGACACAGACCCTCTAACCAATTAAAGTTAGAAAGTGCTATGTTTATTCACCGGCGGGCGGCACGGGAGTCATCTCCGAAAGGCGTGGCCGCCCTGAACAAGGCCCTTTGCTCTCTATTCTCCAAGATCTTACATACAATACCTATGCATAACCCCAGCACCTCCCATCCCCGCTCTCTATTAAAATGAGGCCATCAGTCCTTCACGCGTGCGCAGTTCTTCTCTTGAATTGGCTCAGTGGTCTCGAATTGGGTCAGCGGTCTCAAAGGATGAAGTCAGGAGAGTCTTCATCAGGTCTCTGTGACCCTCTGGCACTGTCCAAGGTCCCCTGCTTTGTGATTGATTGGTATGAAGTCCAGGTGCTGGCCATTGTTCTTAGTGGTTTCAGTCTGTTCTTATGATGGTTCACTTACTCCACTTTTTCTATAAACAAGCTCATAATATAACAGTTAGCTCTAGCTTGGGCATCTAATAATCATTAACCTACCATTTACTAATCTAACTTACATCTTGATCAATATAAATTGCTTCTAACCCTTAGCTAAAATCTTAACTTTTTAAAATCATGATTCATTCCCCACTCCCTCTTCAAAGTTAGTAAATTCTTTTACTAATATGTAAATTCTTCTTCATCTAGCAAAACTGTGTGGTAGGTGTCCTTTAAAACTGTACATATGCTCTTAATATTAAAGTTAAAGCTGCTAGTCGCTTTAGCATTCCCAATTCCAAAAAAGTATTATAACAGACAAAATCAAACTTATACCAACTAAATTAAACAAAACAATAATCAAAAACCAAGGTATTGAGCAAACCAGTTGCAGCTGGTGACCACCCAGAAGGCATATCCCACCAATATGGGATGGGCCTTCTTCTAACCTTTTAAATACTCTCCCTCTAGTCTCTGTCATGATGTGTTGTAATCAAAGTTCTCTTTCTTTCATCTTTAATTTCTTTAAGAATTTCTTTTAATTCATAGTGTTTCAATCAACTAAAGTTAAATTCATCCCTGTAGGCACAGGCGATATTTCTTGAACAGTAGTCAAGTTTGCCTTTATATGTTGGTACAATACAACAGGTATCTGATAGGAAAAAATCACATTCTTCAATTTTGACAAAGTTACAAATGCACAAGTTAAATTAAGTTTCCCCAGCCTTCCTACACAGTTGCATTTGTAACTTTTAGCATCTGAATCAGAGACTTACAGGAGAGAAAATCTTATGATTTCCCTTGGCACTTATATGTACCAGTCACATTATAATGCAGTGGTACTGCATTAGCTGTGGCTATAGCAATGGTCATAAATGCCACAACTTTCCAGGCTATACCTACTTGATTATCCATTACAATTACAAGCTTTCCTGTTTTTCAAAAATTTGTTATACTATACTTATCATTTATTTTCCCAAGAAAGTTTTAATTTTAGTTTGTTATCACCCAGTATAACTTTCCAGAGTTTCTCAGGAGCTTTCTTCACTTGTGAGTGATGGATCCAGGTGCTTTGTTCCTTGATCTTGATTGCAGTAAAGGTGATGAGGAACACTTGGAATGGTCCCTCCCACTGTGGTTCCAAAGTTTCTTTCTGCAAAAGACTTAATGTATACTTAATGCCCAGGCTGTGCATCATGTACTGGTCCATCTAGTTCTCTGGTTCGAGCCCCAGTCACATGTTTCTCTATTTTTCTAAGTTGTTTATTTAGGGCCATTATATATCTGTGTAAGGTTTCTTCCTCTACTTGAGTGGGTGTTGTCCCTTCTTAAATTCCATATGGCCTTCCACGCAATATTTCAAAGGGGCTTAGTTTTTCTTTTTACTCTTGGCTTAGTCCAAATTCATAATAATGCTAATGGAAAAGCCAGAGGCCAAGATAACTTTGCTTTTTGTCCCAATCTTATAATTTGCTGTTTAATCAAATGATTAATTTTCTCTATTTTGTCACTTGACTGAGGATGTTATGGAATCTATGCCTGAATGGTGGCTAATTTGCTGCATAATTTTTAAAATAAAATGTGGCCCCCTATCTGAAAACATTGTGGCTGAAACTCCAAAGCATGGTATTATTTCTTGTAACACTGCTTTGGTTACCGCTTGCACTTCGGCAGTTCTGGTCGGAAAAGTTTCTGGCCACCCTGAAAAGGTATCTGTTAATACCAATAGGTATCCATGCCCTCCTTTCCTGAGTAGTTCTAAAAAATCAATTTGCTATTGCTGCCCAGGTACATATCTTTTCCCAATTTGCCCAAGCTTTGGTTTAGGAATATTTTTGGGATTAGTTTGGAGGCAAAGGCTACATTGGCAAGTCACCTGAATTACTGTGCATTACAAATTTCTAGCTATGAGTCTATCTTTCACATAATTGTACAAAACATCTATTCCTCAGTGTGTTTTCTCATGTCCCTCTTTCACTAATGACTGTAGCAGGTAAAAGAGGACCATAAGCCTTCCTTTCCCTTTACCTGTAATAGCCCGACCCTCTTAATTATAACTTCCATTTTCTTTCTCAATAAGCCTCTTGTCCTTTTCACTGTGCTTTGGCTTACCTTCAATGGAAATTTGCCCATGTGTAATTGAGGCTGCCTCAACAGTTTCAACAGTTACCTCACCTTTAGCTGCTTCTTTTGCCTTTCTGTCCACCAGTTCATTTCCTTCCTCCAATTCAGAGCTCACTTTTTGTTGTGCCTTGATATGCATGATGACTACCTTTTCAGGTAGCTGGACTGCCTCCAACAGTTTTATTATTTCTTGTGCATGTTTAATACTTTCTCCTTGTGAAGTCAACAGACCCCTTTCTTTCCAGATGGCTCCATGTACATGAACTACCCCAAATGCATACCTCAATTCTGTGTAGATATTAACTTACTTTGCTTTTGCCAGCTCTAAAGCCCAGGTTAAGACAAATATATCAGCCTTCTGTGCAGAGGTGTTGGTTGGTAATGGTCCAGACTCTATTGCCTCTCTGCTTGTGGTAACCTCATATCTGGCATGCCTTCTTCCACTGATGACATAGCTGCTTCCATTGGAGGACCAAGTCTCAGTATTCTCAAGCAGGGTATCCTTCAGATCCAGGCAACTGGAGTAGGTGGCTTCAATGGCCTCCAGGCACTCATGGATCACTGGTTCTCCCATACTCCTGCTGAGGAAGGAAGCTGGATTCACAATGTTATGTAGTGGCGTGTTTTTAATTTATTGGATTGTTGATAAGTTCTATGAATGTTTTATAGATTCTATGTAATTTGGTTTGTTCCTTGTACCCCCTAATTTTCCCCCAAATGGTTCTGTCCCCAGGTTTGTTATATAACAATTCGTTAAATGTCAATCACCCCTACCCCCTCTACCCCAGTTGTCAATCCCCTCTCTCTCTCTCCTTGGGTGCCCTGTCCGTCACTTTGGGGCCCTTCCCTGGGTTCTGGAAAGATCCAGGGAGGGCGTCGAGTGATTGGTGGGTGCCCGAGCAGTCTCCTCCCTCCCTCTTGGGATTGGACCCCCATCTTGTGGTTAACACCCCCAGTTACACACCCTCGGTTTCCCATTGGCTGACCTGTTGTCGCCTCCCCTGAACCCTCCCCCAGTTAAAAGTTCATGCACAGCTCTGCTCGGGGCTCTCTGAGCGCAGCTGCCACCCGAGGTAGAGCTCCGTCCGTTGACTCCCTCAATAAACACCTTCAGCACTGTGCCAGAGAGTCGGCTTCTTTCTCGCCGCCGTGGTCGTGTCTACATCTCCTGTCCTGTCGCCTGGTGGGGAACCAAGTACCCACGGGGAGGAGGTGGCTTGCGTGCCTTGCTGCCCCGACCCACAGAACGCCAGCCGCAGTGCCCCTGAGCTAGCCTGTGGTCTGTGTGAAGCGACAAGGCACAGCGACAATGTTAGTTACCACAATCCCAATGTGGGGACCCCCGGCGACGGAGTAGACCCTGCGGCAAGGACTAGGGCTTGAAGAGCCTGAAAATAGTCCGTGGACGTCACGCTACCCTCGGTCCGAGCGGTTTTACAACTCGCTCCCGAGGACGGAGAGGACAACTCCTTAACACCCGCAGAGCCCTCTCCAGGCGGCCGGTCAGCGACCCTGGGCTTCGCTGGATCAGAGGAGGGGGTAAGTATCCCGGCTAGGGTACTTACTTGGGAAGGTTTCTCCCCAAGGGTGGGAGGGACTGGATTGGGAAGGAATCGCCCAGGGCGATTCTGGCTGCGCAGCCCGGGGGAATTGAGTTTGCTCTTTTTCCCCGTTTGGAACCCTCTTTTGGATCCCCTTTTGTTGTCTTTTGTTTGTATTTTTGTTTAGTGGTCGGTTGTTCGTTTTGTTAATTGCAGTTCCCCGAGGGGGTAGGATCCTCTCTCGGTTTTAAGTGAGCTCTGCAGTTTGCCTTTTGTTTGGTCTCATTTTGCTCAGGTGTCCACTGAGGGTAACCCCTTCTTTGGGAAAGCATGGGTGTGAAGCTTTCGGTTACCCAAAGAAGCGTGTACCATAGTTTAAAAGTTGTTGTTATAGAGTCAAAGTTAAATGTTTCTAAGGGTGATTTAAAACGCTTTGTCAGATGGCTCTTCTTGTATTTCCCAAAAATATCCCCCGATCAGCTCCACTCAGCCCGGCTTTGGAGCAGTGTGGAGAGAAAATTATTTCAATTGGCGGGGGCGGGAGATAAAGAAGTACAAAATTACTTCAATTTGGTCGCGCAGCTCAGTTCTGCAATAAAAAAACAGAATGAAGTACAAAAGGAGCCAGACAGAAGGCAGCCGTCCCCCTGTTCTCCTTCCCCCAAGCCTTCCCCGAAACCCCTCTGTCCCCAGAAGGGCATTTTGAAAGGAGCGGCAGGCACTCAGCCTGCCCGCTCAGCCTCCTTCAAAATGCCTGGATCCCCCCGCCCGGGCAGTCTCAGCCGGACTGCCCGGGGTTTCTCAAATCATCCTGGCCAGATGGTACGAGAACCTTCCCTGCCCTCATCTTTCCCAGTTTATAAGCCCCAAGTTCGTTTCAGTATAGATGGGGAAGTTCAACCCCAAGATGGCTCCCTTACCCTATCCTCACAAGATGGCGGAGACCGCATGGCTCGGTTCTCCCCATCCCCCTCTCCTTTTCCCCACAATCCCTTTCTTCCCGCCCCTGCTCAGACCAACCCCTTCTTATCCCTGACCCCTCCCCTATCTCGCAAAACTCCTCCTCCCCCATCCGTCCCTTGCACCCCTCCCTTTTCTCCGCCTTCCCCGATGATCCCTCCTCCTGCCCCTCCCCTAGCTCCTCCCTGTGACTCCGCCCCCAGAAACGCCCTAATGACATCATCCACTGTCCAGACCACTCCCCCTACCGGAAGGCGGGACTCACCCACTTCCGGTTCCCATGCTCCTCCTCCTGGTTCCCACGGTCTGGGACCGGAGGGGGCGGGGCCGGAGCCCGATTTATCCCAGCCCCACCGGCCCTCCCCCATTCCTTCGCTAGCCCCCGTGGTCTACAAACAATCCCGTGGAGGGCACCAGGTGCGTCCAGTGTATCATCCATTCCCCCAATCAGCCATCAAGGACTTGTGCAAAGCCCACAAGGATTATGGGCAGGAGAGTCCCTGTTTCAGGGGGCTCCTCCGCTCTGATCTGAATGTGGCTGCTGTAACACCTGCAGATCTGAGGCAGCTGTTTTCATGCTTGATGAATTCCACAGAGTTCCAACTCTGGGAATCAGCATGGAGGCGGCTGTTATCAGATGCTTTGCCAAGTCTCCTCGTTGACCCTGACACCGCGGTCGACGAGGAAGGGAATGCCCTCACCCTGGACCATCTAATGGGTGAGGGACGCTGGACAGCACCTGTTGATCAGGCGAACATCATCCCACCTAAAGCCCTCGATGTCGTGCGCGACCACGCCATGACAGCCTTTTTCGGAATGGCCCCCGATGGCCCTGTAACATCATATTCTGAGATTTTCCAGGAGCAGGAGGAGTCCTTCACCGCCTTTGTAGAAAGGCTCACCAGAGCAGTCGAACTCCAGATCCCAGATGTCACAGCAAGAAGGGGAATTCTGAGGGAAATGGCATTTAACAACGCCAACTCACCGTGTAGAACTGCAATACTCAGCCTTCCCTTAGACCCCCCTCCTACTCCAGCGGAAATGCTGCGAGTCTGCCAAATCAAGGTTCCCCTGCTACAGGCTGGTGAAACACCACAGCAGAAGAAGACTCCCAAGGTTGCAACAGCCACCACCCAACCATCTTCGGGGCCAACCCCACAGAGGAGACCATATATTCCAAATAGACAGTGTTGCTACCTCTGTGGGGACGTAGGACATTGGGTGACACAATGCTATTTGAAGAGGGACTTTGACAACTTTAAAAACAAAAAAGGGGGAGGTGGGGGAGAGGGGCAAGCGAGTCAAATGGACAACCAAAAAAACTGAGTGGGGAGCGCAGGTCCACCCGGTGCCAAGAAAAAAATAGGGTGGACCAGATGAAGGGGGGAGCAAAAGACCATCAGAGCGCCAATGATATGCTGCCCAATGAGACCAATAACAAAAACAAAACTTCACTGGATGTGACAATTTTCACTGACCATGACCTTTCCAAACCGATTCTATCTACAGATTCAAGACACTCTCCGTATCGGTTGCGGCTCACTGAGGGTCTGCACCTGAGGACCGCCGACTGGGTCCTAGCATCGGTAAATACCGAGGAGCAGGGCCCCTGGCCAGTCGAAGAAGGTGAGTTCATCGTGATTGGGGATTGTAAACACACACCGTTGGAGATCGAGATTCTCCCAGGCACGCTGGTTAACAACCCTGGGAGACTCGTTCTCTGGCTGCGCTGTGCCCACCCACCTACTTACCTAGTAAAGGGCCAAATCATTGCCCAGATGATTCCTACCCGGGGACCAAGAGTATCATCGGAGCCTCCGAAGGTCTGCCCTGTGCAGGCCATCACGGAAGAAAGACCCCGGGTAGCATGTGAGTTTAGTGTGGGTGGGGAGGCCCTGAAGATCACGGGCCTGTTAGACACGGGGGCGGATGTGACGGTCGTGCCCGCCAAGGACTGGCCGTGACATTGGGCTCTACAAAACGTTGCTGGACATGTACAAGGTGTAGGGGGTTTACAATTGGCCAAACAATCAAAAAGCGTGGTCCAAATTAAGGGACCGAGAGGGCAATTGGCTAATATTCACCCTTTCGTTTTAAATTATAAGGAATCCCTGCTTGGAAGAGATCTTATGTCCCAATGGGGGGTCACAATTGACATTCCCGACCCCTCTCAGGATTTTTCCGTAGCGGTCACTGAGGAGCGCCGTACCCAAAAACTGAATTGGCTGACAGATTCTCCAGTATGGGTAGAGCAGTGGCCGCTATCCAAAGAAAAATTAAAGGCGCTCGAAGAGCTCGTAGAGGAGCAGCTAGCCAAAGGCCACATTGTCGAAACAAACAGCCCTTGAACTCCCCAGTTTTTGTAATCAAGAAACCGGGGAAGGACAAGTGGCGGCTCCTCCACAACCTCCGACAAATTAATAACGTCATAGAGGACATGGGATCTTTACAACCAGGGATGCCGTCCCCGACCATGCTGCCCCAAAATTGGCAATTGGCAGTCATTGACATAAAAGATTGTTTCTTCCAAATTCCCTTACACCCTGACGATGCCCCGCGTTTTGCGTTCTCGGTGCCAACCATCAACCGAGCAGCCCCAAGGAAGCGATACCACTAGCGAGTTCTCCCACAAGGGATGAAAAACTCTCCTGTCATCTGCCAGTGGTTTGTAGCTTCCTTGCTGTCCCCTGTCCGCACAGCCGCAGACAAGGCCATCATCCATCATTATATGGATGATGTCCTTGTGTGTGCCCCGAACGATGACGTTCTGTCCCACGCGCTCGACCTGACAATCAATGCATTGATTGCTGCAGGGTTTGAGCTGCAAGAAGA
Source organism: Hirundo rustica (assembly GCF_015227805.2). Classification (NCBI taxonomy): domain Eukaryota; kingdom Metazoa; phylum Chordata; class Aves; order Passeriformes; family Hirundinidae; genus Hirundo; species Hirundo rustica. The sequence goes on along the minus strand of NC_053488.1, from coordinate 79,714,364 downwards.
AAAGGTTCAGCGGATGCCACCTTGGCGGTACCTTGGACTTGAAATCAGTAAGAGGACCATTGTTCCTCAAAAATTGGAAATTAAAACAAAGGTAAGCACCCTCGCGGATCTTCATCAGCTGTGTGGGGCGTTGAATTGGGTAAGGCCCTGGCTAGGCCTGACCACCGAGGACCTAGCCCCCCTTTTCAATTTGTTGAAAGGGGGAGAGGAGCTCAGTTCTCCCAGGACCCTTACCCCGGAGGCAGAGAAAGCCCTAGAGAAAGTGCAACACTGTATGTCCACCAGGCAAGCCCACAGATGCGACCCAGCCTTGCCTTTCAAATTTATTGTAATGGGGAGACTGCCACACCTCCATGGGGTGATATTCCAATGGAGCAATACCACCAAGAAGGATCGAGGCGGGAATGATCCTCTCTTAATCATAGAGTGGGTCTTCCTTAGCCATCAGCGATCCAAAAGGATGACCCGGCCACAGGAGTTGGTAGCTGAGTTGATCCGCAAGGCAAGATCGCGGATCAGGGATTTGGCCGGGTGTGATTTTGAGTGCATACACATACCAATTGGACTGAAATCGGGCCAAATTACAAAAGCAATGTTGGAACATCTACTTCAAGAAAATGAAGCCCTGCAATTTGCCCTAGATTCCTTTACAGGTCAAATTTCAATACATCGGCCTGCCCATAAGGTTTTCAATCAGGATGTCCAATTCACTCTTTCGTTAAAAGGTGTTCAGAGTAGGAGACCTCTCGAAGCTCTAACTGTTTTCACTGACGCGTCCGGAAGATCCCACAAGTCAGTCATGACTTGGAAAGATCCTCAGACTCAGCAGTGGGAGGCAGATATTGCTGAGGTGGAAGGTTCACCTCAAGTTGCTGAGTTGGCCGCTGTCGTTAGAGCATTTGAGAAGTTCCCTGAACCCTTCAGTTTGGTTACTGACTCCGCCTATGTGGCGGGGGTGGTTTCTAGGGCAGAACAAGCAATTCTGCAGGAGGTGTCCAACATTGCTCTTTATGAACTGCTCTCGAAACTAATAAAGCTTGTCTCCCACCGAGAGCATCCCTTTTATGTTATGCACACGAGATTGCACACCGAGTTGCCTGGGTTCATTGCGGAGGGTAACAGGAGAGCTGATGCCCTCGCTGCCCCTGTCGCAATGGCCCCCTGCCAAATGTTTTTGAGCAGGCGAAACTCAGCCACCAACTCTTCCACCAGAATGCGCCTGGCCTTGTTTGCCGGTTCCACCTCACTCGGGAACAGGCCAAGGTGATTGTGGCCGCGTGTCCGTCCTGCTCCAAATATGCACTGCCCACCCTAAGTGCAGGAGTAAACCCCAGAGGCCTTAAAAGCTGTGAGGTGTGGCAAACAGATGTCACCCACTTCCCAGAATTTGGCCGTTCCAAATTTGTACATGTATCGGTGGACACTTTCTCTGGGACAGTCTTTGCCTCCGCCCACACAGGGGAGAAGTCCTCGGATGCCATCAAACATCTCATCCAGGCCTTCTCCTTCATGGGGATCCCGAGGGAGCTTAAAACTGATAACGGTCCGGCGTACCACTCAAGGGAATTCTGCAGCTTCCTGCAGCAATGGGGGGTGGAGCACAAGACCGGCATCCCCCATTCCCCCACAGGTCAAGCCGTGGTCGAAAGGACCCACCGAGACACCAAGCGGGTCCTGCACCAACAACAACAGGTGCTCAAGACAGAACCACCCTCTATTCGATTGGCCAGGGCACTGTTTACTATCAATTTTTTAAACTGCTCTTTCGAGGGATTGAACCCCCCAGTCATGCGGCACTTCGGTGCAAACCCTCAGTTCCATCAGAGGGAAAAGCCGCCGGTCATGGTCAGGGATCCAGAGACAGGACGGACGGAAGGGCCTCACGATTTGGTCACGTGGGGTCGTGGATACGCTTGCGTTTCCACCCCCACTGGGCCTAAGTGGGTTCCATCGAAATGGGTGAGACCCTATGTCCCGAAGGTCTCTGGGTCCCACGGGAAAAAATCCATCCAGGTGACGGAAGCAGCATGGAGGCGCAGGAGGAGGAACAAAAACCAATGGGAAGAGCTCCCTTTCCCCCCTGATTTTTCTGACCTTAATTAATATATGTTCTTTCAGTCTCTTTCAGTTTGAGATGAAACCCACAAGAGCACAGTTTCCTCCCCTGAGGAACCTCCATCATCTCCTCAGGGTCTGCCTAATCGTCAGCTGCCTTTGTCTCCACACCGCTGGGTGGATAATACCGCAGCCGAAGGCCAATGTGTGGGCAACGTTGGCCAGGTCGATGGGACAGGATCATATCTGCCTCGCGGCTGCGTCGGCATCTCGACCTGCCTCGTGGGGATCCCCTTCAAGCCCGAGGAGTTCCCGGCGGAGCTCCTTAGATATTTGCAAACAGCTAACCAGGTCCGGCCACACCCTTATACTTTCAGAGGCCCCATTAAGAACCCCTTTTCTGTTTGGCATCGTTTTGAGCATTCCCTTCCCCAATTAGTTTCCTACCCTACGGAATTGGAGCTTCTTGGTTCTGTTAATGCCTCTTTCTGCGTTAAATTCATTTACTCCCCCCCAAAGGGACAAGACAAACTCTACCATCACATCCGTCCCCACCGTTTAGTGCCAAACAACTGGTGCCAGGACACCGTAGAGGTGCACATTCCAACCACTACCAGACACAAGCCCCTTAAACTCCCAAAAGGAGTTTTTATGATCTGCGGTGACCGAGCATGGGCAGGCATCCCCCCTCTCCACACAGGAGGTCCATGCACTTTAGGCCAGTTGAGCTTGTTTACACCCAATAAAACTTCTGTGGCAAATTGGCAGCGTAAATTGTCTCATAATTCGGCGATCCAAAAAAGAGATCTCAGTACAATTGACCCAGACTGTGATCATGAAATTGTGCATTGGTCTAAAGCAAAAGGAGTTGCTGTCACCATCTTTTTACCCTGGGTGGCAATTGCTAAGGCTCTAGGTGAATTAGCCCACCTAGAGTGCTGGGTAGCTAAACAAGCTAATTTGACGACTGATGCCTTGACAAACCTCCTGGGTGAGGAGGAGACATCGAGGCAGGCAACTCTCCAAAATCGGGCGGCCATTGATTACCTCCTCCTATTACATGGCCACCGATGCGAAGAGTTTGAGGGTCTTTGTTGTTTCAACTTGTTGTCCAAGGCGGAAAACATCCACGCCACCATCCAGCGGATGAAAGAAATGATCACGAACATCAAACGGGAGGCAGGCGGCTGGCTGGACGAACTTTTTGGAAACTGGGGACTCACAGGCTGGGTTTCATCCACTTTAAAGACTTTGTTATTGTGTTTGTTCATTTTATTACTAACTGTGATTTCATTCGGACTGCTCAAGAGGATGATTTTAAATTTGATCTCCACTTCACGCTCCCCCTCAATCAACCGAGTTGCCGTGGAACAGGAGGACCAGGAGGAAGAGGAAATGGAAATGGACAGAATGGAGGACGATGAGGGTCGGAACCCCGATTTGGAAGATCATGGACTGGGGTATCCTACCCAACACGAATGGTTCGCCTCCAGCTATCCTAACTCCAAGTATCTCCCTCCTCCCTTTCAGTTCACCTCATCTTAAAAACAAAAAACGGGGAGATGTAGCGGCGTGTTTTTAATTTATTGGATTGTTGATAAGTTCTATGAATGTTTTATAGATTCTATGTAATTTGGTTTGTTCCTTGTACCCCCTAATTTTCCCCCAAATGGTTCTGTCCCCAGGTTTGTTATATAACAGTTCGTTAAATGTCAATCACCCCTACCCCCTCTACCCCAGTTGTCAATCCCCTCTCTCTCTCTCCTTGGGCGCCCTGTCCGTCACTTTGGGGCCCTTCCCTGGGTTCTGGAAAGATCCAGGGAGGGCGTCGAGTGGTTGGTGGGTGCCCGAGCAGTCTCCTCCCTCCCTCTTGGGATTGGACCCCCATCTTGTGGTTAACACCCCCAGTTACACACCCTCGGTTTCCCATTGGCTGACCTGTTGTCGCCTCCCCTGAACCCTCCCCCAGTTAAAAGTTCATGCACAGCTCTGCTCGGGGCTCTCTGAGCGCAGCTGCCACCCGAGGTAGAGCTCCGTCCGTTGACTCCCTCAATAAACACCTTCAGCACTGTGCCAGAGAGTCGGCTTCTTTCTCGCCGCCGTGGTCGTGTCTACATCTCCTGTCCTGTCGCCTGGTGGGGAACCAAGTACCCACGGGGAGGAGGTGGCTTGCGTGCCTTGCTGCCCCGACCCACAGAACGCCAGCCGCAGTGCCCCTGAGCTAGCCTGTGGTCTGTGTGAAGCGACAAGGCACAGCGACAATGTTAGTTACCACAATCTCAACATCATCTTGTTCTACAATTATGGCTTGGTACTTCAGGAATCTCTGTGGGGAGAGCTGATGTCCTCCTTTCATTTTTAGGACTGCAGACACTGTGTAGGATAGTAGCATGGTCATCTTCTGGCCTAGGGTGAACTTGCGTGTTTCTTGGATATTCACTGCCACTGTTGCAATGGTTCTGAGGTACCCTGGCCATCCCTTAGCTGCCATATGCCCAGGTATGGGCCCAGGTTTTGTGCTGGTATTCCCAAGGCAATCCTCTGCTCCTTGTGTGAAAACAAAAAGAATGGTTTTCTCACGTCTGGAAGTCCCAGGGCTGGAGCTGACATGAGGGCCTTCTTTAGCTGGTCAAAGGCTCACTTTGCTTCCCTTGGAGATCCCTGCTCCCTTCCGTGATCAAGGCATACAGAGGTTTAACAAGCAACCCATCATTATAAATCCACAGTCTACACCACCCTGTCATGCCTAGAAAAGTTCTCAGTTCTTTTACTATCTGGGGTTTTGGGGTCTGGCATACTGCCTCCTTGTGATCCTGTCCTAAGGTTCTTGGTCCAGTGGTAACCTTGTAGCCTAAATAAATAACTGTTTGTCTCACCATCTGGGCTTCCTTCTGGGATACTCAATAACCCTGTAGGCCCAAAAAGTTTAGGAGGCTTACCATCCGCTCCAGACATGCCTTTTGAGTTTTGGTAGCTATCAGGAGGTCGTCCACATACTGTAACAGCTGTCTTCCTGATGGAGCTTCCCAGGATTCCAGATCTTTTGCTAGTTGTTCTCCAAACAAGGTGGGTAAATTTTTTGAATCCCTGCAGAAGCATTGTCCACATGAGCTGAGTTTTTTATTTAAATGCAAAAATTTTCTGGCTGACTTCATGGAGCAGTAGGCAAAAGAAAGCATCCTTTAAATCTAAAACAATAAACCATGTTAGTTCAGGTGTTAAACAAGTTAACAAAGTGTAGGTGTTGGCAACCACTGGGTATAAATCTTCAGTTATCCTATTAACAGCTCTTAAATCTTATACTATTTAATATAATCCATCAGGTTTTTCAACAGGTAAAAAAATTTCAGTCACTGGGCTAATCCCTTTGACTTTTCTTCAGGGGGTATTGCTTAACTCTAGGTAGTTGTTTTCTTTCTTTAAACTTAACTTGCACTGAGGGTGCATTCTTTTCTCTCCTGGTATGTTAGAAGCTCAAACCCCAGAAAATACCTGATCTATTATTTTCCTGTAAATCTCACCTTCACTTTTAACTTTAGCCTCATTAATTATCTACATCAAGCTTAACAATTCCACATATTGTTGGTCCTTAACCTCCAAAGTAATGTCTCTATTTTTATTCTTATTTTTGCCTCTAACAGTTCCAATAGATCCCTACCCAAAAGTGCTGATGGAGCATTGGGCATAAATAAAAACCTGTGAATTCCCCATTGTTTCCCAAGTTTATATTTCAATGGCCTACAAAAATAGGCTTTTTCAGATTGGCCAGTTACCCCTTTTACCATAACATAATCATCTGTTATTGGTATTAAAGCTTTATTTCACACTGAATATGTTGCCCCTGGGTTTATCAAAAGCTTAATTTCTTTTTCTTTGGTCCCTAGTTTCATAACTAGAGGGTCTCCAAGGGTAAGATCCTCCGGTCCACCTCAGTTTTCTTTAACATGAGCAACCACTCACTCCTCTTTTAGATCTCCTCTTCTTTGGTTTGTTTCTGAGTCTGGGATGCTGTAGGACCCTTTGGAGAGGGCTCCTCTTCCCCACTATCACTGCTGGGCAGTGGGAGAGATTTAGGAGTAAGTGGAGTAGACGGAGTAGGGGATAAAAAGGAAGGTGAAGCTGAACTTGAAATAGAAATCACAGTTGATTCAGCTATGCTTAGAGTTGGACTTTGAGTTGAAATAAAAATTGCTTTGGTTTAAGCTGGAGCTGAAGTTAAAGCTGGAGTTGAAATAGAATTGCTTTACTAAATGTGTTAAAAACTTTGGCTTTAAATCAACTCAATCAAGGAGCTGTTGTTTACACTGGGCACATTCTCTGTACCAGTTAGCAGAAGAACAATAGTAACATCCTGCACAAATTTTACACTGCAAAAGCACCCAGGCACAGTGACAACCTCTAGATGCACCAAAAGCTGCAAGAAAATTCCCAAAAATAGAAGCTATTCTATTCACTCCTTCTTGACTTTCTAAATTCTCCACAGCTTGTTGCTCCCAATCCAGAGCCACTAGTCTCCCAGTAAACATCTGATATAAGCCTTCTAAATATATTCTCTTATTTCCCCTATCTATTCACCAGTTTGTTAAATTCACAAAGTCCCACAAGTCAAGCCCAAGCCACTGAGGTAAAAGAGTTCCTTTTATTCATCTGGCCAGACTGAGTTCTCAGACCGAAGTTACCCTTATTTTAATTCCAACAACCTACAAACGCAACTTCCGTACCTAAAATCACAACCAAGCTCTTGTAAAGGGCTTCTATTCCTTCTTGCCAAACTGGTCTTGTCCTTTGTCTGTCCTCAATCTACTTCAAAAACATTCACGCCTCAGCTCTCAGAGGCTAATCAACTCTTTCATCCAGCATATGCTGCACTTATAACTTTTAACACAAGATGGATGTTGCCTCAAAAATACAGTTACAGTGAACACCGTCCCAGTAATCAAAACACACACACCACAGTCACAGCAGGGAGTGGGCTTTAAGAGTTTTTATACACCCCACTCACTTCATTTTCCCCTGGCCGTTTCAGTCACCCAAAAACAGAACTGTGGGTGCAGACTCCTCAGTCACTTTGTGCTGGTAGCAGGTCTCAACAAACACTCTCACAATCATTCTCTCAGTTAGGACACATTCACACAGTGTAACAACCACAAACCAGGATTTGCCCTTACAATTGCTAGCCCCGGATTCTAGCAAACTGAGTCCTCCATGGCACAGCAAATGGCAAAATCCACTTCTACCAGCAACCACAGCCCAAGCCTCTACGGCCGGGTACAATCAGGACACATTACCAACCACAAATCAGGATTTGCCCTTACAATTGCTAGCCCTGGATTGCTAGCAGCTGAGCCCTGTAGGGCACAACAAATGGCGAAATCCCCTTCCGCCAGCAACTACAGCCTGAGCCCTCCATGGCCTGGTACAACATCTTAACAGCTTTCTCTGCTGGCAACCAAGTACAACTGACCAGGTATCAATCAAGCTTGCAAGCACACTACAGAGGCACAAGTTGTGCGTGGGACGTCTCCCACGACTTAGCAACAGCCTTTCCTGACTATGCATTGTGGTGGTGCGCAGTTGGTTTTATTTGTTTTATGTAAAATTTATACTGGTTTCTGTATTGGTTTGTTCCACTGTACCCCCTGTTCATTGTAATAGTTCCTTCCCCAAGCAAGTTGTTATGTAAGAGTTCGTTTTGTGTCAATCATCCCTTCCCCCTTGTCCCTAGTTGTCAATCCTCTCCCTCTCCCCTTGGGCGCCCTGTCCATCACTTCGGGGTCCTTCCCTGGGTTCTGGAAAGATCCAGGGAGGGCATCGAATGATTGGTGGGTGCCTGGGAAATCCCCCACCTCCATCTTTGGATTGGATCCCTGTTCCAAAGTTGACAGCCCCTGTTACACCCCGTTATTCCCTCATTGGCTGACCCATTGTCGCCACCCCTAGTTCCACCCCAGTTTAAAAGTCACTGCACAGCTCTACTCGGGGCTCTCTCTGAGCAGCAGCTGACCGAGGCGGAGCTCCGTGCTGGTCTCCCGTCTAATAAACCATCCTGTCACCCTGCTCAAGAGAGTCGACTCTTTCTCTGCCGCCACGGTCGTGCCGACACCAAGGTCCCGTTGCTGGTGTGGGGAGCCAAGGCCCCACAGGGAGGAGGTGGCTTGCCCAGCCTGTCACCCCGAACTCACACATGTTAGCCCCAGTGCGTGTTTACTGAGCTGGCCTGTGAGCTGCATCAACCGCAAGGGACACTACGACAGCGCAGTCTGGTGCCCAACGTGGGGCCCCCCCGGCGACGAGGCGGACCCTGCGGCACGGACTGAGGCTTGAGAAGAGCCTGAAGGAGTCCTTGGGTGTCGTGCTACCCCCGGTGGAAGCGGTTTCGAACTCGCTCCCGGGGGAGAAGAGGACAACTCCAGCACACCCTCGGAGCCCTCTTCAGGCGGCAGACCAGTGACCCTGAGCTTCTAAGATCCCAGGAGGGGGTAAGTAGCCTCGGAAGAGGTACTTACTTATGGTGGTTTCTCCCTGGCTGAGGGAGATTCCAATTGGGAAGGAATCCTCTCAAAGGATTCTGGCTGCGCAGCCCAGGGGGTGGGGGTTCGCCCTATCCCCCTGTTCGGGACCTTCCTACGGATCGCCTTTTGTCGTTTTTCGTTGAGTACCCCTTTCGTTTTTGCGAATCGGGTTCGCGTGGTGGTTCTTTGGTTGGAGTTTTTAGAACCATCAGTTTTGTTACTTGCAGCTCCCCGAGGGAGTGGGAGAAGGTCCCCTACTCGGTCTTAGGAGAAAGTCTGCAGTTGGTCTTAGTTATACTTTAATTTCGCTCGGGTGTTAGCTGGGAGCAACATTTGAGGGAGAGATGGGTGTAAGGCTCTCCGTTGCTCAAAACAGTGTATATTATAGTTTTGTTTCTGTCGTTGATAATGCCCGGTTGAAGGTTTCGGAGGGCGAGTTAAAGTGGTTTGTCCGCTGGCTTTTCTTGCATTTCCCCCAAACATCCCCTGACCAGATCTACACAGCCCGATTTTGGGGTTTGGTAGAGAGAAAATTATTTCAATTGGCTGGGTCAGGGGAAAGGGAAGTCCAAAAATACTTTAATTTGGTCACGCAGATTAGTTCTGCAGTGAAAAATCAAAAGGGAATGCAAAAAGGGCCAAGTTGCGGACAGCCATCCCCCTGTTCCCCTATGCCTTCTCCTAAGTCCCCTCGTCCCCAGAAGGGCATTTTGAAAGGAGCAGCAGGAACTCAGCCTGCTGGCTCAGGCTCCCTAAAAATGCCCGGATCCCCCCGCCTGGGTAGTCTTGGCCGGACTGCCCGGGGTCCCTCGAGCTACCCCGGCCAGGTAGCCCGAGGGTTTTCCCTATCCCCTTCTTTCCCAGTTTCAAGACCTAAAGTTCGGTTTAGTTTGGACGGGGAAACCCGATCTCAAGATGGTCTCCCTTTCCCTGTTCCACAAAATGGCGGAGACCGCATGGCGCGGTTCTGCCCATACCCCTCTCCTTCCTCCCTCAACCCTTTTCTTCCCGCCCCGACTTCGTCCAACCCCTTCCTATCTATGACTCCTCCCCTTCCCCATAAGCCACCTCCCTTTTCCTTGCCTTCCCCAAAGACTCCTCCTCCTGCTCCTCCCAAAGCTCCTCCCTACTACCCCGCCTCTGGGAACGCCCCCATGAGGTCATCATCAGCTCAAACCACTCCCCCTCCCGGAAGGCGTAGCTCTTGGACTTCCGGTTCCCACGCTCCCTCTTCCGGTTCCCACGACAGGGAACTGGAGGAGGTGAAGCCGGGGCCTGAATCCATGGAGCTGCCTCAGTCCTCCCCTGTCCCATCCCTTGCCCCAGTGATCTACAAAAACTCCTGTGGAGGGCACCATGTGCGCCCAGTGTACCATCCATTCCCGCAATCCACAATTAGGGACCTGTGCAAGGCCCACCGGGATTACCGGCAGGAGAGTCCCTATTTTAGGGGCCTTCTCCGCTCTGATCTTGGTGCAGCCGCAGTAGTACCAGCGGACCTTAAGCAGCTGTTCTCCTGCCTCATGAATTCCACCGAGTTTAAGCTCTGGGAGGCAGCCATGGAGGCAGCTGCTGAAGGATGCCTTGCCAGGTCTCCTCACCGACCCGGAGACCGCGGTCGATGAGGAAGGGAATGCGCTCACCCTAGATCATCTTGTGGGTGAGGGACACTGGGTGTCCCCAACAGATCAGGCGATGATTATTCCACCCAAGGCCCTCCACGTCATTAGAGACCATGCTATAACAGCGTTTTTTGGAATGGTCCCGAACGGCCCAATAACACCTTATTCCAAGATCTCACAGGGGCCCAAGGAGTCATTCACAGAATTTGTGGAACGGCTCACCCAAGCCATTGAGATCCAGGTACTGAATGCGTCGGTAAGGGAGGGAATTCTAAGGGAAATGGCTTTTGCGAACTCCAATTCAGTATCAAGGAATGCAATTTTGAACCTTCCCTTGGACCCTCCCCCAACCATTCATGAAATGCTACGGGTGTGCCAAGTAAAAGTCCCCTTCATGCAAGCCGGAGATCCAGAACACCGCACAAAGACTCCGAGGGTCTCTGCCGCCAACACCACCCAGCTGTCCTTGGGACCGACTCCACACAGAAGACCTTATGTTCCCAACCGACAACGCTGCTACCTTTGTGGGGATGTGGGACACTGGGCATCTCAATGTCATCTTAAGCAAGAGCTAGATGCCCTCAAGAACAAAAAAGGGGGAGGAGGGGGAGATGGGCTGTTGGGCCAAAAGCCCAACCAAAAAAACTAGAAGGGGAGTGCAGGTCCACCCGCCGCGATGAAAGAAATAGAGTGGACCAGATAAAGGGGGGAGAGAAAGGAAAAAAGAGTGCCTATGATATGCTGCCTGTTCCACCAAACAAAAAAGGAAAAAATATACCGGATGAGACAAAAGCCACTGACCATGACATTTCTATACCGATTTTGACAACAGACTCCAGACATCAACCTTACCGGTTGCGGCTCACCGAGGGTTTGCACTTGAGGAATGCCGACTGGACCATAGCATCGGTGAACACCGAAGAGCAGGGTGCCTGGCCAGCCATCGAGGGTGAGTTCATCGTGATCGGGGACTGTAAACACACACCACAGGAGATCGAGATTCTCCCAGGAATGCTGGTTAACAACCCTGGGAGATTCGTTCTCTGGCTGCGTTGCACCCACCCACCGACCTACTTATCAAAGGGCCAAATCATCGCTCAGATAATCCCTACCCGAGGGCCCACAAGTACACCAGAAACCCCGGTGGCCTGCCCCGTGCAGGCCATCACTGCAGAAAGGCCCCGGGTAGCCTGTGAGTTTAGTGTGGGTGGGGAGGCCCTGCAAATCACGGGCCTGTTAGATACGGGGGCATATGTGACAGTCGTGCCTGCCAAGGACTGGCCATCACATTGGGCTTTGCAGGACGTGGCAGGACACATGCAAGGTGTAGGAGGACTTCAATTGGCTAGACAATCAAAAAGCGTGGTGCAAATTAAGGGGCCGAAAGGGCAATTGGCGAATATTCGCCCTTTCATTTTGAATTATAAGGAGCCCTTGCTTGGCAGAGACCTTATGGCCCAGTGGGGGGTCAAGATTGACATACCTGACCCCTCACAGGATTTTTCCGTAGCGGTCGCTGAGGAGCGCCCTACCCAGAAACTGAATTGGAAAACAGATTCTCCAGTTTGGGTAGAGCAGTGGCCGCTTTCAAGAGAAAAACTGAAGGCGCTCGAGGAGCTCATAGAGGAGCAGTTGGCCAAAGGCCACATAATAGAAACCAACAGCCCTTGGAACTCCCTGGTTTTCGTGATCAAGAAGCCGGGGAAGGACAAGTGGCGGCTCCTTCACGACCTCCGACAAATTAATAATGTTATAGAGGACATGGGGTCTCTACAACCAGGGATGCCTTCCCCAGCCATGCTGGGGAAATTGGAAATTGGCAATTATTGACATAAAGGACTGTTTTTTCCAAATTCCCCTACACCTGACGATGCCCCACGTTTTGCGTTCTCGGTTCCTACCATCAACCAAGAAGCCCCAAGGAGACGTTTCCATTGGTGGGTGCTCCCGCAAGGGATGAAGAACAGCCCTGTCATCTGCCAGTGGTACGTAACTTCCTTGCTGTCCCCGATTCGCGCAGCCGCGGACAAGGCCATCATCCATCATTACATGGATGATGTCCTTGTGTGTGCCCCGAACGATGATGTTCTGTCCCACGCGCTTGACCTCACAATCAATGCATTGATTGCTGTAGGATTCAAGCTGCAAGAAGAGAAAGTTCAGCGGATGCCACCTTGGCGATACCTCGGGCTGGAAATCAGCAAGTGGACCATTGTGCTGCAAAAATTGGAAATCAGAACAAAGGTTAGCACCCTCGCATCAGATGTCCATCAGCTGTGTGGGGCATTGAATTGGGTAAGGCCCTGGCTAGGTCTCACCACCGAAGACCTGGCCCCCCTTTTCGATTTATTGAAAGGGGGAGAGGAGCTCAGTTCTCCTAGGGTCCTTACCCCAGAGGCGAAGAAAGCCTTAGAGAAAGTCCAGGATTGTATGTCCACCAGGCAGGCACATCGGTATGACCCTAGCCTACCTTTCAAATTTATTATAATGGGAAGACTGCCACACCTCCATGGGGTGATTTTTCAATGGAAAAACATCACCAGAAAGGACCAAGGTGGGGAGGATCCACTTTTAATCATAGAGTGGGTCTTCCTTAGCCACCAAAGGTCCAAGAGGATGACCCGGCCACAAGAATTGGTTGCTGAGCTGATCTGGAAGGCAAGATCGCAGATCAGGGATTTGGCCAGGTGCGACTTTGAGTGCATTCACATCCCGATTGGTATGAGATCGGGCCAAATTACGAAAGCAATGTTAGAACATTTGCTTCAGGAAAATGAAGCTTTGCAGTTTGCCTTGGATTCCTTTACAGGACAAATTTCAATACATCGACCTGCCCATAAAATTTTTAACCAAGACGCCAAATTTGTTTTATCTTTGAAAAGTGTTCAGAGCAAGAAGCCCCTCAAAGCCCTGACAGTGTTTACCGATGTGTCCGGAAGATCTCACAAGTCAGTTTTGACTTGGAGAGATCCTCAGACTCAGCAGTGGGAGGCAGACGTTGTAGAGGTGGAAGGATCCCCTCAAGTTGCAGTTGGCCGCAGTCGTCCGGGCATTCGAGAGGTTTTCTGAACCTTTCAATTTGGTGACTGACTCCGCTTATGTGGTGGGGGTGGTGTCCAGGGAAGAACAAGCCATCCTGCAAGAAGTGTCTAACATTGCCTTGTTCGAATTACTCTCGAAATTAGTAAAGCTTGTCTCCCACCGAGAGCAACCATTTTATGTGATGCACACGAGGTCGCACACCGATTTGCCAGGGTTCATTGCAGAGGGTAACAGGTGAGCAGATGCTCTCGCTGCCCCAGCTGCAATGGCCCCATTGCCCAACATTTTTGAACAGGCAAAGCTCAGCCACCAACCCTTTCATCAGAACGCGCCTGGCCTTGTTCGCCGATTCCACCTTACCCAGGAACAGGCCAAGGCGATTGTGGCCGCATGTCCATCTTGTACCCAGCACGCTCTGCCAACTCTAAGTGCTGGAGTTAACCCCAGAGGTTTAAAAAGCTGCAAGGTGTGGCAAACAGATGTCACCCACTTCCCAGAATTCGGCCGATCTAAATTTGTGCATGTTTCAGTAGACACTTTCTCTGGGACAGTCTTTGCCTCTGCCCACACAGGGGAGAAGTCCCTGGATGCAATCAAACACCTCATCCAGGCCTTCTCCTTTATGGGAATCCCGAGGGAGCTGAAAACTGATAACGGTCCGGCGTAACACTCCAGGGAGTTCTGCAGCTTACTGCAGCCATGGGGAGTGGAGCATAAGACCGGCATCCCCCACTCCCCCACAGGCCAAGCCATGGTGGAGAGGACCCACAGAGATATCAAAAGGGCCCTCCATCAACAACAGCAGGTTCTAAAGACAGAACCACCCTCGATCAGATTGGCCAGGGCATTGTTCACCATCAATTTTTTAAACTGCTCCTTCGAGGGTTTGAACCCCCCAGTTGTGCGACACTTTGGTGCAAACCCCCAATTTGATCTCAAGGAGAGACCGCCTGTCATGGTCAGGAACCCCGAGACTGGAAAGGCAGAAGGGCCTCACGACTTGGTCACATGGGGTCGTGGGTACGCTTGCGTATCCACACCCACGGGACCAAAGTGGTTGCCATCCAAATGGGTGAGGCCCTACGTCCCAAAGGTCTCGGGGTCACATGACAAAAAGACGACGCTTGTTACACAGGCAGCGTGGAGGCGCAGAAGGAAGGAGGACAACAGCTGGGAAGAGCTCCCTTTCTCTCTAACCCCTCCGGATCCTATTTAATATATGTTTCCTTAGTCTTTTTCAGTTACGTGATGAACCCTACCGGAGTCCAGTCCCCAGCCCCGAGGAATTTCCATCGCCTCCTCGGAGTCAGCCTGCTGACATTCTGCCTCTGTCTCCCGACCGTCGGATGGCTGATCCCACAGCCGAAGGCCAATGTGTGGGCCACCTTGGCGCGGGCGATGGGCCAAGACCATATCTGCCTTTTGGCCACTTCAGCAGACAGCCCCCTGTCGACTTGCCTCGTGGGGATCCCATTTAAGCCCGAAGAGTTCCCTCAGGAACTTCTTCAGTTGCTAAAATCGGTAAATCAAGTCCGGTCAACTTATTACGATTCCACCTTCAATTATCATGTTTTAAAGGGAGTTACTTATCCTATCAAAAACCCACTTACGTTATGGTCCCTTTATTTCCATACCCTCTCTCAATCAGTTTCTTACCCTACTGAGTTAGAATTATTAGGTTCGGTTAATGCTTCATTCTGTATTAAGTTTGTTTACTGCCCCCGAAAGGGACAGGAACAAGAATACCATCAGATCCGTTCCTCTAATAACATGCCGGACGACTGGTGTAAGGAAACAATAAAGGTCGTCCGGCCCACTATATTTGATAACAAACCATGGTCCCTCCCGAAAGGGGTTTTTCTTATTTGTGGTGACTGGGCATGGGCAGGCATCCCCCCTTGTCACACAGGAGGGCCTTGTACATTGGGCAAGTTGAGCCTGTTTTCCGCCAATAAAACAACCCTTGCAAATTGGCAGCGCAAAATTTCATCCAATTCGGCAATTCAGAAGAGAGATCTGAAAGCAATGGACCCAGATTGTGACTCCGAAATTATTCATTGGTCAAAACCAAAGGGAGTGGCCGTCACAATTTTTTTACCCTGGGTGGCCATTGCAAAGGCTCTAGGAGAATTGGCCCACCTAGAGTGCTGGGTGGCTAAACAGGCCAATTTAACAACTGACGCCCTGACTAACCTCCTGGGTGAAGAGGAAACAATGAGGCAGGCGACCCTCCAGAACCGGGCGGCCATCAACTACCTCCTCTTGTTGCATGGCCACCGGTGTGAGGAGTTTGAGGGGCTGTGTTGCTTCAATTTGTCAACAAAGGCCGAAGACGTCCACGCCGCCATCTGACGCATGAAAGATATGGTCAGCGACATCAAACGGGAGACAGATGATTGGCTGAATGGACTTTTCACCAACTGGGGACTCTTGGGCTGGGCTTCATCAATTGTAAAGACTTTGTTGTTGTGTTCGTTCATTATCTTATTAGTTATGCTTGCGTTTGGTTTGCTAAAGAGGATGTTATATAATTTGGTTGCCACCACACACTCCCCCACCATTAACCATCTCGTCTCGCCACCTGAAGACCCAGAGGAAGAAGGGCTGGAGTTGGAGGAGGTGCTGGAGGGAACCCCAGAAGACGAAGGACGCAACCCAGATGAGGAAGACCATGGACTGGGGTACCCCACACAACATGAGTGGTTTGCAAAAAGTTATCCGGCATCAGAGTATCTCCCTCCTCCTTTCCAGTTTCGCTCCTCTTAAAAA
This sequence comes from Hirundo rustica, assembly GCF_015227805.2. Classification (NCBI taxonomy): domain Eukaryota; kingdom Metazoa; phylum Chordata; class Aves; order Passeriformes; family Hirundinidae; genus Hirundo; species Hirundo rustica. Next base: position 79,698,364 of record NC_053488.1, on the reverse strand, counting down.
ACAAAAAAGGGGGAGATGTGGCGGTGCGCGGTTGGTTTTATTTGTTTTATGTAAAATTTATACTGGTTTCTGTATTGGTTTGTTCCACTGTACCCCCTGTTCATTGTAATAGTTCCTTCCCCAAGCAAGTTGTTATGTAAGAGTTCGTTTTGTGTCAATCATCCCTTCCCCCTTGTCCCTAGTTGTCAATCCTCTCCCTCTCCCCTTGGGCGCCCTGTCCATCACTTCGGGGCCCTTCCCTGGGTTCTGGAAAGATCCAGGGAGGGCGTCGCGTGATTGGTGGGTGCCTGGGAAATCCCCCACCTCCATCTTGAGATTGGATCCCTGTTCTAAGGTTAACACCCCCTGTTACACCCCGTTATTCCCTCATTGGCTGACCCATTGTTGCCACCCCTAGTTCCACCCCAGTTTAAAAGTCACTGCACAGCTCTACTCGGGGCTCTCTCTGAGCAGCAGCTGACCGAGGCGGAGCTCCGTGCTGGTCTCCCGTCTAATAAACCATCCTGTCACCCTGCTCAAGGGAGTCGACTCTTTCTCTGCCGCCGCGGTCGTGCCGACACCAAGGTCCCGTTGCTGGTGTGGGGAGCCAAGGCCCCACAGGGAGGAGGTGGCTTGCCCCAGCCTGCCACCTCGACCTCACACGTGTTAGCCCCAGTGTGTGTTTACTGAGCTGGCCTGTGAGCTGCATCAACCGCAAGGGACACTGCGACAATGCATATGCCTTACAGGTTACTGTTCAAATTGTTTTAATTTTTTTCTAAACATACCTTTTTGTCTGGAGTTTTAGTAGTCAGGAGTTCTTTGCTGCTGGATGAACAGGTCGTGCAGCAGAGCCCACTCTTCCAGGAATATCCTGGGGGCGCCCTGAGGGGGTCCTCCACCTGAGGTGGTCTCACAGCCGAGCAGAACCTTCTCCTGGCTGGCTTGCCAATTGAGTCATTGAAAACCGATATAGTCATGGACAAAGACCCTCTAACTAATTAAAGTTAGAAAGTGCTATGTTTATTCACCAGCGGGCGGCACGGGAGTCATCTCCGAAAGGCGTGGCCGCCCCGAACAAGGCCCTTTGCTCTCTATTTATTCTCCAAGATCTTACATACAATACCTATGCATAACCCCAGCACCTCCCATCCCCGCTCTCTATTAAAATGAGGCTATCAGTCCTTCACCTGGGCACAGTTCTTCTCTTGAATTGGCTCAGTGGTCTCGAATTGGGTCAGCAGTCTCAAAGGATGAAGTCAGGAGAGTCTTCATCAGGTCTCTGTGACCCTCTGGCACTGTCCAAGGTCCCCTGCTTTGTGATTGATTGATACCAAGTCCAGGTGCTGGCCATTTTTCTTAGTGGTTTCAGTCTGTTCTTATGACGGTTCACTTACTCCACTTTTTCTATAAACAAGCTCATAATACAACAGTTAGCTCTAGCTTGGGCATCTAATAATCATTAACCTACCATTTACTAATCTAACTTACATCTTGATCAATATAAATTGCTTCTAACCCTTAGCTAAAATCTTAACTCTTTAAAATCATGATTCAGTACAGCCAAATGACAGACAGGGCCCGTAGGAGGGGACTGGGAGGATAGGGAAAAGGGGTAGGGAAAAACCTTGGAATAAAATACTTTCCAGGTGAACAGGGGAGTACGGAACAAACCATTATAACACAAAACCCAATATAAAAATAAGTAACATAAAATGCAATATGAAAACAAATAACGCAAAGCAACCTCTCCCCCTTTTTTATCAAATTAGGAGGCGGAAGGATCACTCTGTGGGAGATGCTCAGAGTTTGGATCCTGAGTACCGCCAAAGCTGAAAAATACAAAGGATGATATCCACTGCAAACAAAATGTCCAGAAAATAAAAAACACTGTGAGGGGAAAGAGAGGATAATTAGAGGGAGAGGGTCCAGTGCTTTCTCTTTTTCCAGGCAGCGTTGCCCACTTGTGGGGCCTCTGCTGGTGGATTTTCAGTCTTAGGGATGAAAAATTTCACCCACTTAGACAGCACCCACTTGAGACCTGAGGGAGTGGACATGCAGGCATACCCATGATGCCAGGTGACCAGATCATAAGGACCCTTTGTCTCCCAGGTGGCTGGATCTTTAAACAACGCTGGTGGCTTTGCTTTCAGTTCCAGCTGGCAGTTCTCTCTGAAATGGCACACAATCGGTGAGTTAAGATTTTCATATGTGCAATTTAAAAAATTCAGAGTGAACAACGCTTTGGACAACTGGATTTGGTTTAGAGACTGATGTCGTTGGCTGAGGACTCTTTTGATATTCTGGTGGAACCTTTCCACGATGGCCTGACCTGTCGGGGAGTAGGGGATGCGGGTTTTGTGCTCTACTCTCCATTGCTGCAGGAAGCTTCTGAAGTCCTTGGATTTGTACGCGGGTCCATTATCAGCTTTTATTGATTTGGAGATGCCCAGGAAGGAGAAAGCCTGTATTAGGTGTTTCATAGCCTCACTAGACTTCTCCCATGAGTGGGCAGAGACATAGACAGCTCCAGAAAAGGTGTCCACAGATACATGGACATACCTTTGCCTACCAAAGGACATGATGTGTGTCACGTCTGTCTGCCATACCTCACAGCTGTACAATCCCTTGGGGTTTGCTCCTGCACTTAGGGCTGGGAGTGCGTGTTGCTGGCACAAGGGACACATTGACACAATCGCCTGACCTGTTCCTGAGTTAGGTGGAACTGGCGAACCAGGCCTGGTGCATTCTGGTGAAAAAGCTGGTGGCTGATCTTCATTTGTTCAAACATGTTTGGGAGTGGCCATCTCCACAGGTGCAGCAAGAGCATCAGCCCTCCTGTTGCACTTGGCTATGAATCCTGGTAAATCGGTGTGTGATCTGATGTGCATCACGTAAAATTGTTGCTCTCAGTGGGATACTAGATTTACTAGTTTTGAGAGCAAGTTGAAAAGTGCAGAACTGGAGAGCTCACTCAGTACAGCTTGCTCAGCTCTGGATACTACACCTGCTATATAAGCCGAGTCTGTGACTAAATTGAACGGTTTGGGAAACCTTTCAAAAGCTCTAACAACTGCGGCCAACTCAGCTACTTGAGGTAATCCTTCCACCTCGGCAAGATCTTCCTCCCACTTCTGAGTCTGAGGATCCTTCGATGTTATTGCTGACTTATGAGATGCTCCAGATGCATCTGTAAAAAAGGTTAGACCTTTTAAGGGCCTCCTGCTCTGAACACCTTTTAATGACAATTTGAATTGAATTTTTTCTCCGAATAATTTGTGGGCAGGCTGATGAATTGAAACTTGACCTGTGTAGCTATCCAGAGCAAACTGCAGAGCTTCATTCTCTTGAAGCATGTGCTCCAGCATAGCCTTTGTAATTTGGCCCAAGTTTACTTCAATTCAGATGTGAATACACTCAAAATCACATCCTGCCAACTCCTGGATCTGGGTCCTGGCCTTCTGGATCAATTCTGCCACCAGTTCCTGTGGCCTGGTCATTCTTTTGGACTGGTGGCGACTGAGGAAAACCCACACTATTATCAGGAGGGTGTCCCTACAGTCTTGGGCCTTTTTTGATTTGTCCACTTTCTCCCATTGGAAGATCACCCTGTGGACGTGTGGCAGTCTGCCTAAAATGATGAATTTAAATGGTGAGTCTGATTTGCACCTGTTGGCCTGTCTGGTGGCCATACAGTCCTGCATCTTTTCTAGGGCTGCTCGTGCCTCTTGGGTGAGGGTCCTCGGAGAACTTAGCTCCTCTCCCCCTTTTAACAGATTGAAGAGGGGGTCTAGGTCCTCGATGGTCAGACCCAGACAAGGACTTATCCAATTCAAAGACCCATACCTCTGCTAAGTCCTGATGTTATTTTTGATAGCCAATTTTTGCAGCGCAATGGTCCGCTCACCAATCTCCAGACCCAGGTACTTCCAAGGTGGCATCCTTTGAATCTTTTCCTCCTGAAGTTCAAACTCTGCAGCAACCAAAGAATCAATTGTCAGGTCAAGCATGTGGGACAGTAAGTCATCATTGGGGGCACACAAGAGCACATCATCCATGTAGTGCAGGATGATGGCTTCTCCCACAGCTGCGAGCACTGGGGACAGCAGGGAAGAGATAAATGGTAAATAAATGGTGAGTTCTTCATCCCCTGGGGAAGAAATTCCCAGTGGTATCTCTTCCTCGGGGCTTCTCAGTTGATGATTGGGACCGAGAAGGCAAAATGTGGGGCATCATCAGGGTGCAGAGGAATCAGGAAAAAACAATCTTTTATATCAATAATTGCCAAATTCCAATTTTGGGGGAGCATCGCCAGGGATGGCATCCCTGGCTGGAGAGAAACTATGTCTTCAATAACATTATTAATTTGATGGAGATCATGAAGGAGCCACCACTTGTCTTTTTGATAACAAAGACCGGGGAGTTCCACAATGATGTGGTCTCCACAATGTGGCCTCTAGCCAGCTGCTCACCCACAAGCTCCTGAAGCGCTTCAATTTTTCTTTACTGAGCAGCCATTGCTCCACCCAGACTGGTGAATCAGTTTTCCAATTGAGTTTCTGGGTAAGGTGCTTTTCAGTGACTGCTGCCCAAAAAACCAGGGGGCATCTAGGATGCCAATTGTGACCCCGCACTGGACCATCAGTGGTATGCCATTTTAACAATGGCAATCAGTTCAAATTGTCTCAGCGTCCACTGGTCATGATTAGGGATTCAGAAACTTGGGAAACCAAAGGTCCCTATGAGCTCGTGACCTGGGGTCGTGGCCACTCCCTCAGGCCCTCAGCGGATTCCCCAGAAGTGGGTGAAACCTTTTGTCCCTAAAAATCCAGCTCCAGCAGAAGGGGATAAGAGGCAAGTAGCCATTGCCTCCAAAAGAAGACGCTGCCGGATGGAGGAAAAACAGTCTTCCTAGATGTGGACTCCTTCCAGCAGAAACAGAAACTTTTAACATGTTTTAAAAATGTTTGTTTTTCTTTTTAGAGAAAATCTATCTCACACTTAACCCTGCGATGAACCCCATACAAGTTGTCATCTTATTGTTGCTGAACAGTCTGGCAGCTGCATGGATCATCCCTCAGGCATGTCAAAACGTCTGGGTGAACCTGGCACAGACACTTCAGCAGGAAAACGTATGCTTGTCTACTGCATCAACAGATAATCCTGTGTCCACCTGTCTGGTAGGAATTCCATTACGGGCTGGAGAATTTCCAGCAGGATTAGACACACATAGGTCCAGCGAAATTCCAGAGTATCATGGGTTGGCACAATTTTGTTTTCTAGATATAGAGAAATGTAAAATGTTTTTCCCTGCCCTAACAGTAGCGTGGGCTGCGGGGGGGAGGACAAGGGACAAGGACCTATCAAAAAGCAGGCTGGGATATTGGCAGCTAAGTTGACCAATGAGAACTGTCAGTGTGACTTTGGAAGGAACATTTAAAATTAATCTGCTGCTGACCGCCCACTCTCTTGCTTCGGTGATCTGCCATGAGGTAACATGGTGCTTGGGGCCGGGCCTGGGCCTGGCCCGGGTCGGGCCTTGCTGCCCCTCTGTGCGGCCGGGCCGGGCCGGGCCTGGCCAGGCTTTCAGAAGCCGCTGCCCGCACGGGGACGGCCTGGGCCGGCTGAGCCCCTTTCCCTTGCTTGCTGGCAGAGGAGAGGGGCAGCTGCAGCTGGGCAGTGCGGGGCCATGTGCTCAGACCACGGCAGAAAGGGCCGAAACATGGCCCAGTTTAATCGCCGCAGGCAGCGGAGAAAGCAAGCCTGCATCTCCATAACAACTTTGAGCTGGACCGCCCTAAATGAGACCGAGGGGTGGATAAAAGGACCTTTACCAGTTTCCTTTATCAGCATAGCCCTTGCATTTTTTTCTTCAGCCCTGCAGCTCAGTGTGCACGTGGCTTTTGCAAGCCCGAGTAAACTTAACCCTTTCTTAGCAACACAGAACTTTTAAAGCACAATTCTTCCTTGAGAGAAAGAAGAAAGAAAAAAGGTACATGGAACAGACACCAAATGAAGTCAGTTAGATGAGAAGTGAAAGAACTAATAATATTGGAATAGGATTGAAGAAGTGGACATTTTTTTACCGGATTTTTCTAAGGTAAATTATGAAGAAATGAACTGGTCTTTGCAGCATCTTAGTATTATTTGGATAGAATGCTAATCTAATCAAAATTAAGGACTGGTGTAGCAGAGATTTATTTGGGAACTTTGAAACCCCCGCTCCTGAGTCAAAAAGGAGGTCTCAGCCTTTTGAGACAAAGATAATTTTAGATCAGAAAAAGTATTCGTAAATAATAGCCCAGATACACTGAGAAGCTCTGCAGATAGAACATCACACTCTGCGAAAACTCCGGGTGGCAGCAGAATGTGTAACAGAGAGCATTGGACTATTTTATCTTATAGCAAACATCTTCCTAAAAAGATCTTAGAAGGACTCTTCTCCTAAGTAAAAAGTAGTTATGTCTAAGTGGTGAAACTGACTGAAAACCCTAAGTTGTGTTTTTCTATGTTGTTCAATAAGTAAGTTAATAGTTTGTAAGAGGAAAGAAGTGCGTTTTTGAAGTTTCATTCTGGTTTAGGTTTTTTTTCCAGCTTTCTTTTTTTTCTAATCTTTTAGTGTGTGTTAATAAAACTATTTTTTGTTCATTTTTAAGCTTAAGCCTGCTTTGTTTATTTTTCTCCTAATCTCTCCCTCCCACAAAAATATTAACAATAAAACCCCTACATTAATTGGTGTTCCTGCCTGGTTTTATTAAATTAAAACCATTACACAAAGCCAAACACCTTCCGACCATACAAGGGTCATCAGCAGAAAGCTGTGATGATCGTGAACCCCTGAGAGGAGTGATTGCCAAGTTTGCCCAAGGTCTCTCAGGAACCCCAAGAATTAGAATTATTGGGTTCCTCCCCTGCATACGTTTTTCTGTCTACCCAAAACCTCCTAACATCAATGAGTACCACAATATAAAACAATATTGTGGGGAGTTTTCTGCAAAAAGATGAGGTCATCAGATAAGCCATATTGAGGCAGACAACCCATCTCACTCAAGATCCAGAAGCCTCCCTAAGGGATTGTTCTTGATTTGTGGGGATCGGGTACGGGCAGGAATTCCGTCTCAGCTTTTAGGAGGGCCACGTACCATAGGGAGGTTTTCCGTATTGACACCCAACCAAACTTTAATTGGTGAACGTACTCACAAAAACAAATTGGCAAACAAAATTCAAAAGAGGAGTGCTGACCAATTGGATCCAAACTGTAATTCAGAAATTTTTCATTGGGCCAAGTCAAAAAGAGTCGCTGTGTCCCTGTTCCTTCCGTGGGTTGCAGCAGCCAAAGCTCTAGGTGAATTGGGCCATCTAGAGTGCTGGGTAGTCAAACAGGCAAATTTAACATCCACCGCCATCAGCTCTCTCCTAGAAGACAAGGAAATTACCAGACAGGCCGCTCTCTAGAACTGTGCTGCTACAGATTATCTCTTGTTACTTCATGGACATGAATGCCAGGAATTTGAAGGTCTATGTTGCCTAAATTTGACCTCAAAAGCTCCAAACATCCATGCTGCCCTTTGAAGCATGAACAGCTTTATCGGACAAGTGAAGCAAGAATCTGAGGATTGGATCAAAGAACTGTTCAAAGGCTGGGGACTTACAGGGTGGTGCACTTCTATAGTTAAAACAATTTTGTTATTTCTTGTTATTCTTTTCCTCGTAACAATAGCGTTCGGGATCCTACACTGTTTGATTTTCAAGGCTATCAATAGGCTCATACCTTCTGCCTCAGAAGTCAACCACATAGAGCTGGCAAACCTAAAGCAGGCTGACTCCCCCACCAATTGTAATTGGTGGGAAAACCCACATTCCATGTAACCTAATTTTCTTAAACAAAAAAGGGGGAGATGTTGTGTTCCTCTGAGGAATGGTTTTTTTCCCCTCAGAGTCCCCCTGAAGCCTGTGTCATGTAGTTTAACCCTTCTTCCCTATCTTACCTACTCCTGACCCTATTGGCTCAGGGCCAATATCTTTCCTTGGCCCAGAAACTAGATAAACCCCTGTCTCTTCCTGTTCGCTCTCTCTCTCCTCGCTCTCCTGGAACATCACACTGCCCCTTTTGTGTCAGTGCGCTGGGCAGGCCGGCGCTCCCCCTTCAGTTTTTTGAAAGAGTCCCTTTGGGTCCTTGAGGCCCCCCGCCCCCATGGTCTCGAAAGTCCAGAAATTGTCTCTTTAAAGGGCATTGAGATGCCCAATGTCCAGCCTAACTGCACAGGAGACACGTTGATCTTCTCCTGGGTGGTGGTCACGGTGGCACAGGCACGGCATCTGCAGCAGCGGCCCTTTGCAGTGGCCTGTGTGCAGTTCTTGAACCCTTGCTTTGGTAGGCAGTCATAAAGGGAACTTTCCTGGTAGGCAGTCATAAAGGGAACCTTCCTGGCACACACTTGGAGCATATCTTCCAGAGCTGGAGGAAGTTCTATGGGAAGGCTAAGGATGGCCGCCTTACACTCCTCGTTCGCATTTGCCAGAGCCATCTCTTCCAGCACCTCCTCCTGGGCTCCCTCTTTTTTCACCTGTAACTAGATAGCTCTCGTTAATCGCTCAGCAAATTTTAGGAAAAGTCCTGATGGTAATTGCCTCACTTTGCTACATGGTTCGAGAGGGCCATCAGGCTGCATCAAGAAAAATGCTTTTGAAGCAGCATCTTTGATGCACTCCAAAACCGCCATGGGACTTTCCTGAGCCTGTCTGAGTGCTGAGACCCATTCCCCCTTGCCACACAAATGGTCCAAACGGATTGACAGGTTGTTGTTATCAACTGCCGTTTCAGGATTTTGCCAAAGCTCGGGGAGTAAATATCTCGACAGCTTCTTCCATGCTGCCTCCCAGAGCCGAAACTCTGTTGAGGACATGAGGCATGAGAAAAGCTGGCAAAGGTCAAAAGGGACCATCACGCTTTCTGCTAAATTTGCTTTTGAAAGGTCACAAAAGTATTCATTTTCACGTCCAAATTCCTTGTGAGCTTTGCACAAATCCTGAATCGCCTGTTGGGAAAAGGGGTCCCAATAACTATGGAAAACACCTCCTCTTTTTGACCATTAAAATGTGACCAATGTAGCAGAAAGAATGGGATTGGTTCCTGGTTCCGGGTTCCAGGTTCCACCCCCGCCCTGCTCCAGAGCATGGGAACCAGAATTGGAGGCAAGGAAACCATGGGAACTGGAAGCAGGGAGTAGCTGGAGGCATGATCAACAAGCGGCGGAGTTGAAGGGTGGAACTTTGAGGATAGAGGGTGGGGTCGGTGGAGAAGGCAGTGCCTGAGGTGGCACTGAAGGGAAGGAGGGGTTTGGGAAGAGGAAGGGGTTGGTCAGGTTATGAAAGGGATTCTAGGAAGAAGGAGGGTAAGATGAAGAAGACTCCACGTGGCCCCTGCCATCTTGTTGAACAAAGAAAGTAGATATCTCATGGCATCAGCAATCTTGTTGATCCCCCACCAAACTGAAAGGAACTCAGGGAACAGTAAACTGGGGATTTTGGGCATTTGAACCATCCACAAAACTAAAACGAACATGGGATTTATTAACTGGGTGTCCTGGTTTGGGACAAATTTGGGAGAAAACCCCTGTATAGGATCCCTCCAAGGAAGCAAACCCACGTGGCCCCTCCCTCCAACCGGTCCGGAAAAAAAACCAAAACCCTCTTTGGAGAAAAGTGGAAAAAACTATTTTACTAAACAAATGAAGTGCATACAAGTATAAAGAATGAATAGTATGAAACAATAAAACCTCTCCTTCTGAAGTGAGATGGCAAACTGAGAAAGTCCTTGCCGTGGGCGTAGCTCGGCTCTCTCTCTCAGCGTCTCCTCAGTCCCAGTCCCTCCGGCGCTGCTGGAAAATGCCGAGGTCCAGGCCCCGGTGGGCCGCAGGTGCAGCCCCCAGTGCTCCCCTGGGTTTTCAGTCCAGAGCAGGTTTAAACAGTTCCAAGAAAAAGGAAAAAAAACAGTCCAGGGAAATTCTCTGCCCTAGCTAGCTGAAACTAACTAAAAGCAAAGAAGAAAAATCTCTGTCCTGCAGTCTCTCCAAGCCTCCGCCGAACACCCCGTCCGGAGAAGAATGTGGAGGAGTCAGGCAGTTTTCTCAAAACAAACTCCGCGCTTCTCCTTGCTCTTAGAACCAGTCTTAAAGGCACAGGACTCAATATACAGCACAAACAGAACAGACGATTTGGGATACAGGCATCATAAAGTTACCCTAGGACACTGGGGAAGTCGGTAGATTTGGGATTGGGAGAGATTCCCAAACGGTCTGGCCAGGACTGCTCAGGTAGGGGGAATCAGGAATTCGGAGTGAGCCAGGGAGACTGCAGCTTCCCTGCACTTGTTCGCGGGTTGCTCTCCTCGGAATACCTGAGCTTAGGGAAGGTATTTTGGGGTTGGGAGAGGCAGAAACTGGGGAACTGGGGCAGATTCACCAGGAGCTGGCTGTTTTCTTCACTTCATTTTACTTTTGTAAGGCAGATCAAATCTGCCAGCTCCAAAATGTGAAATTTGTGGTAGCCATGTCCCCCAAACTGCCCAATTCAGCTAATTTTCTTCCAACAGTGTCCCAAAATTGGGTACTGCGGGCCTGTTCTAAGGACACTTGGGGGAAGTGAAGAAACAACCACCTAATGAATCTTTTTAACTGTTTCTTTGAACAACAAATCCCACCACCTTTAAGGGTTCCCACAACTTGGTAAAAGACTCCTTTTTGGGATGCAGAAAGCCGTGCACACATTGTGGCTTAAAAAATGAGAAAAAAACACCAAACAACAACAACAACAAAAAACAGAGACAAAACCAGGACTGAAAACCCTTCTCCCCCCTCCCGGGGCTGCGCAGCCAAAATGATGCTCCTAACAAGCTTTGAAGGCTAGCCCTGAAGGCCAAACACTTCCCCAAAGATAGAAAACCTTTCCCCAAGGCTTATGGCCTCTGAAAGATTTTCTCATGAGATTCTCTAGCAGAGAATTCTCACCAAATCTGGCGTAGTAATGAAAAGCTTCCCAGTCACTATCCTCCACCTGAAAGTGACTCTTTATAGTGCAAAAGAGCTTTTTTACTTTCAGTTCCCAGCAGCACCACCCACTACAACGTAGTCTGCTCCCACTGGGAGTAGCTTACCAATCAGGAGACTTTTTGCAGCAGGGGTTAAAGGAGGGGATAAACCAACACCCAATGAGGGACAAGGTGGGAGTGGAACAGGGTTGGAGGGACATTCAAAGAAACCAGTGGGAACATGAAGGGAGGAACCTCCTTGGCTCTTGTCCTATCATTCAATATCCTTACCTGCACTCTCCAGAAGCTGAGAGGAACAGCCAAATGACAGACAGGGCCCATGGGAGGGGACTGGGAGGAGTGACAGGGAAGAGGGTAGGGACAAACCTTGGAATAAAACACTTTCCGGAGAACAGGGGAGTGCAGAACAAACCATTATAACACAAAACCCAATATAAAAATAAGTAACATAAAATACAATATGAAAACAAATAATGCAAAGCAACACACTTGGAGTCTTGTTCCAGTATGGAGATGACATTCAGAGAGGCAATGAAACTCAGCAGCCTTGCTGGGATCAGATTGTGGCATTGTTGAATTTCCTGGGACTAAGTGGATATAAAGACAAAGCACAAATATTCCAGACCACATTAACTTGCTCTGGGATTTGACAAAGGAGACTAGGATGGAAACAAAAAGAAACAATTTGCCAAGTCTCACAAGCCATGGAAGGGGGGACAGTTGTGTCCATTTCTTGGGATGGTGGGATGGTGTCACCTGTGGATCAGCAATTATGTGCTCTGTGAGCTCTTGAAAACACCTCAGGAGGACTTTTTATCCTGTACTGATAATTCACGGGTTGCTTTTTTACAGCTCCAATGAGCCCTTTTGAGGGCCCTGCTCTGGGGCTTCCATACCCCATGAACTACTTCCCTCTGAAAGATGACACCCAGCACTGGGAGTGCTGTGACGGTTCCTGGGCACCAGAGCTGTGGCCTTTTTTTGAAACAACTAAATAATGTCAGCGAAGGCTGGGTTAGTCTCAGGACAATGGCAGCTGCTCTTCTCTCCAGGAAGCTCAAGAACTACTTTAGGACAAAATATTGTCATTTATGTTCTACACATGATGCAGTTAGTACACCACGTGGTCTTGCTGGAGCAAGACTTTGTGACACTCAAAATAACTTCCATTGTTAACCCTACTATGTTCTCATCTGCCCAACAAATAGAAGGAACCCCAAGGCATGACTGTTTACAGATTACAGAAGGAGTATATTCCAGCAGACTTGACCTAGGAGACAGCCTCTTGGAAAGACCTAATTGGGATTTGGTTAGTGATGGAAGCAGCTTTGTCTGAAATGCAAAATGATTCAGGAATTGAGTAAAGCAAACTGAGTTAACATTTGTGTAATGAGGGCTCTCTCTGGACTCCAGGACCATTTGGATGGATGGAGACGAGAGATCTCTGAAGTTAGGTTTTAGAAGATGTGGTTTATTATAAAGGGTGTGGGGCCTTGCTTGGAGTTGCCAGGCGCAACTCATGGCAGGCCTTAGGGAGTAGGGGGAAGGGAGAGATAGGGAGAGGAAGTTCCAAGAGGAAGGTCCCTGGGAGGAAGTCGCAAGAGAGCGATCCGCTCTCTCCGGCCCCCTTATCAGGGGGCTTCAAGGTGGGCTGGAACAAGACTTGGGCCAATGGGGTTACAGATTCCTGATACTACAGGGGAGGGTTACAGGTGTGGGATGAACTATACATTCGGGGATGAGACAGAACAATCCATTTGACCTTTGGACTTATCTGTAGGTAAGGGTCATTGTTTAATTAAGGGGGGGATTACCTTCAGCTGGCCATATCATTGTTTTCCAGACATTCAGTAACTAGGACATCTCAGACATCGAAACTTGCTTTCAATTCTATCTCACTTACAGGTTTCATATTCTCAAAATCTAAGCAGTCATATTTATAAGGTTTTCTAGTTTCATCCTCCCCAACACATTTGGACTGATTAAAAATACACTTTTAAAAATACACATGGGACCATCTAGAAAGAAAGAGGCTTTTTGACATCTCAAGGCATGTCAATCAAAAATGGAAATAAATCTGCATTGCAGAGCACACCAAGTGGGTAAGACCAACCCAGAACTCAGGAATCATTTAAGCTGATAAGGCTGCCAAAGAGGTTGCAGGAAAAGCCACATTAGAAAACAAAGTTTTACCTTTAATACCACTGCCAGAGGTACCTTTCCTAGTAGAAAAAAACCCAGAGTATAGTGCTTAAGGACTGTCAGTTAATTGAAACCTTAGAAGCAGGATTTGATCCATGAGGCTGGGCTGTTACTCCAACTGGGCGAAGAGTAGTCCCAGAATCCATCTTGTGTGAAATAGGGGATCACAAACATAAAGCCACTCACTGGACTACTGAAAAACTCTTGAAACATTTCCAAAACCCTGTAATTGGTTCTAAAATGTTTCAGGTTGTACAATCAAGAATCCAATAATGTATAGTTTGTAGAAGAAACAATCTTAACACAACTAACAAAGTAGTGCTAGGAGGCATAAAATCTGAAAATGTTTTGGGTGAGTACTAGCAGATTGATTTTACTGAATTGCCCAGAAAAGGGGAGGTATAAATCCCTCCTAGTTCTGGTGGATAGCTTTTTCTGAATGGCCAGAAGCCTTCCCTCATTGCACCAACCAGGTTGGGGAAGTGACTAAAATAGTGCTGAATCAAATAATACCTGGATTCAGGGTACCTTTGGGAATGTCATCAGACAGAGGTTCCCACTTTGTTGCAAAAGTGGTACAATAGGTTAGGAAAGCCTTGGGAACAGCTTGGGATCATCATACTCCTTAGAGACCCAAAGCTATTGGCAAATTAGAGTGCATGAATGGTACAATCAAACTGAAATTGGGCGTAAAAGGTCAGGAAGCCTTGACACAGGTCCAAGCCTTACCTGGTCCAAGCTCTACTTCAAATTATAGTCCAGCTGTGGGGCACCAGCAAAATCAGGCTCTGTGAGCTGCTCTGTGGTCAACCCTACTAACTTCCACATATTCCAGGAAACACACACGTAAAAGGAGAGGTTGATTCGAATAATTGCCCCAATTCTCTTAGCAAGACTTTACAGGATTTCCAGTGAGCAGTAGAGATCTCTAGACTGACAGGATTGGACACACCAGGGCACAAACTCCAACTAGGAGACTGGGTCTGCTTGAAAGACTGGGGACCTGCTCTGCAGCAGCCAAAGTGGAAGGGACCTCTCCAAGTGCCACTGACGACTTTTTACAATGCACAGCTCAAGAAGAAATCTGGACCAAAATTAACTCTGGTTACCCAGCTGGACTTGGAGAAAACATCTATTTGTAATGGTCACCACAATAATTGCTTTTATGTATTAATTTAATTTTATATATTTAATCATTATATAATTGGTTTTCGTTTGCATCATAATTCAGTGTTGTAGCTGTTATGCTATAAATGAAATAGAGATATTGAGAGACCAGTGCCCATAAGGAATTGAGTCTCAAGAAAACATGGGGCGTGATAAGGACAGTAGAAGAGCACAGCAATGATATTGCACATACTCAAAAGAGGGCCTGGAGAAAGAGCCACTAAAAAGGACACTCGACATTGAAGACAGACTGCAAACCATACAGCACTTCCAACAACGGGTGGGACTGTGTCAAAGAAAGTCAAATACTTTGGGATAGCTGATGGCTAGGTAATCAGTGTGTGTGATTAAAATCACCCAGCACACCTTCCTCTTGAATGGAGGAAGGATCCCTGAGTGCCCAGTGCTGCAATAAAGAATGACTGCTTTCTAGTACTCAAATTGTGTTAGAAAGTTTCTGTCTGGCTAATTTCAGAATCATTACCCACACTCAAAAGGCTCAGTCATGGTCTGGCCTTTCTAGCTGGAGCAGAAATAAAACAGAAATAAAAGGTCCTTCTGCCAGTCTCTGGTGACTTGATTCATGTTCTTGCCAAAATGCACAGATGGCATGTAGTCACTTCATAAAGGAGGATGGGAAATATCAAAGGGTGATCCCTGGTGCCCTAAACACCAGTTGGATACAGTGCAGATAATGGGGAAAAAAACAAAACAAAATCAAAACCAAAAACAAACCATGAAGTTTATGGATGTTGATATGTTGATACTTCTTCTCCAACACAGACATTTTTTAAAAGTTTAACTACAACTTGTGTTTTTCTTCTTTTAACGTAGTCTGTAAAGAACGTAATAGAATTGGCCGTTTCTTTCCATGCAGAGCAAGGACATCACTAATAATTGAAGAATTGGCACCCAGCAATGGGTGCTCCCTACTGAGCACCACGTAGGTGATGGTACCACACAGGTAATGAAAGTGGCAACCAAGAGAAGGGATGTGGAGGCCCGGAGCCCAGGAGCACCCGAGGATCCACAGGATGCCCAGGGCTCTATTTTTATCACAGGATCGTTAACTTCAAGGCCACTTCCTCCAAAGCAGGAGAGTGAAAGCTGCACCAGCTGCTCTGGTCTCGGTGTCTCTGAGCACCCGGCATGGTGGCTGTTGCTGAGCACCGGGTCCACTTGAGACTAGCCATTCCACCATCCTTCCCAGCTCCAGCACTGGATCCCCAGACAATACTCTGCTATTTTCCTCTTCCTCGAGTGATCGAACACACGTTTGGCTCCTGAAAGTTGAAGGCACCTGACAGATGAACTTTGGCAGTACCAGGAGATCCCTGTGTAACAAATGACTGAATTTCATTTCCACAAGCACCATCTCAGCATCTCCGTTTAACTAGCCCTATGTAAGAGAGATGAAAAAAACAAATTGTATGTTTTCTTCTTTTTGTTCCTTTTTTTTTGTTTTTTAATTTTTTTGGTTTTTTTGTGTTTTTTGTTTTTTGTTTTTTGAAAGGCTGCTGCTATTAGAGAACACCCCAGTAACACAGAATTCTTATGTAATTACTGATTTAGTTCACAGGGAATCAATGCCAGCCTCGCACAGGACCTAATGACAAGGTAAATTTGAAGAGCATATGAAGTGCAAGATGAGTTTTCCTCCTCCTGCTTTATCATATGCTATAATCAAGACTGAATCAGCTGAGCTTGATTCCATCCTGGAATGCCCTGAATACATCCTTTTGGCCATGTCCACATCAGTTTGATCATGGTGCTGCAGCCTGGGCTGGATGTGCAACAGAGCCAGGAAGGACATGAGTGTCAGAGCCATGGCCTTTTGAGAGAAAGGAAGCTCAGCATGTCTGACTGGGAGAAAGCAGGAGGCTGGGGACACCCAGCATATCCCCAAAGCTTCCTTGGGCACTGGCACCACAGGAAGCCCGAGACCACTTGCCCTAGCCCTGAAGGCAGGACTGTGCCCTGCCCTGGGGTCCCCGCTCTTCCTTGGGTTAGAAAACCCCTGGGCATCTCTGGCAAAAGGGGCTTCGGGGAGCTTCTTCACTGCTGTACAGGCTTTCTGCTCCTGCTGATTATATTTGAGATTTCAGTACTGGCGATGCAGTACCCAAAATCTCATGCTGGACAACAGTTGTTTGTCTGACAAATAACATACAGAATAGAAATTTTCAGTTATCCTGATGGCGCTGTGAATATAAAAGCATGCACACCGGATGACAGGTGTAGCTGGAAGCAGTGAAGAAACAGATGAAGTGGACTATGGTGGGTTTTTTGGCAAGTTGCAAGGAATATGTATGATTGGGATGGAATACCCTGCTGTAAAATTTCACCACATGCATCGGATTAAAGGGAATACCCTCCTGTGTGTCTGGCACTGGTGAAGAGTGCCTGTTTCCTAACACTTCAAACTGTGTTGGAAAGTTTCTTTTCCAGCTGATCTTGGTATCTGTCCAAATCATGTTTAGATCTCTGGAACTCTGAGTGACCAAATATTAATTTCTACTTCCACTTTCCCAGAGGCTCAACATCATTCAGGAACCTTTGAGAAAGGCATGGCTCTCCCTGACTCGAGGGAGAGAAGAATGCTTCATATTAAAGTAGTGACTGCAATTTTGAATTAATCAGTGGAATATGAGTGAACATGATGAAGCGGTGGCAAGCATTAATATAATGTACGACAGTGACAATCTTTTCTGACATTTGGTTGAGCTTTTTATTTGAGAGTCTGTTGTGGAAAGTGTGTCTTAAGGTTTCACAGCTGTTAGACTTCAAACGGTGCCCAGGAATGACAGTGGCAGCTGGCTTGGATCAGGAATGGTGCAGCAGCAGGGCCAGGGCAATGACCATCGCCCAACTGTGCTGCGTACTGCACCTGAATTCCTAGAGTCCATTTAGGGCCCTTCAATGCAACACATAGAGGTGCTGGAGCACAGAAAGGTGATGAAGTTGGAAAAGTCTCTAAAGCACAGGTCCTATGAGAGGCTCAGAGAGCTAGGAAGGGGGCTCAGCCTGGAGAAAAGGAGATTCAGAGGGGACCTTCTGGCTCTGCAAAACTGCCTAATAAGAGACTGTAGCCAGCTGTGGCCAGACTCTTCTCCCAGGGAACAAGAAAAAGGATGAAAGTGCTAAGAGTTGCACTTGGGAAGGTTTAAGTTCCCTATTTGGAAAGGTTTCTTCGCCAAAAAGTGTTGTCAGACATTGGAACACTCCACCCAGGACTGTGGGAGGGATTCCTGGAGGGATTTAAAGAGAGGGGTAAATGTGGCACTTGGGACTTGACTTCATGGTGAGATTGGTAGTTTTGGGTTGACGTTTGGATCTGGTGACCTGAGAGCTCTCTGCAGACCTCATTCTGCGTTCCTTTCACTTGGGGATTCAGGGCCCCGTCGCTTCCACAAGAGAGATGTGACACTGAGGGGACTTTGGAGCATGCTCCCACTCAGGGATATTGCCCTATCCTAACCCCCACTGCATTTTTTGCCCCAGCAGGCTTGGAACAGGAGCAGCACAGGATGTGCAGCTCTGTACAAGCGGGCCCATGTGTGACACTGGGAGCTTGTGCCGCCGGGCCAGGGATAGCTTGGGAAGGCTCTGGGTGACACGGCTCTCGTGGGACAGGAGCCGCGTTTGTGAGAGGGGCGACGGCGACGGAGCCGTCCCGCGGGGGGCCCCGGGGCTGCGGCGCTCACACAGGCGGGGAGAGCCAGGGACACGCAGGGACGGGACACGCACACCCCCGTGAGTACTGCTGGCCTTTATTGGCATCGCTAGCCCCGCGCCACGGCCGCGCCCCTGCGCGTTCCTCGGGCCGTGCGAGGCCGAGCCCCGCATTCGGCTCAGCGCCGCCGGCGGCGTCTGCGGTTGCTGCGGCGGCTCCGGCGGTACCCGGAGCGGCGGGAGGCCCGGCGCCTCCTGCGCACGCCCCGGCGGCGGGAGCGGCGGCGCCGGATGCGGCTGCGGCTGCGGCTGCGGCTGCGGCTCCTGCGGGAGCGCCGGCGGTACCGGGCCATGCTGCTGCGGGCGGGAGCGGGGCCGCCGCGCCCGCTTTTATAGCGGAGCCACAGCAGCGAGGGACCGGCATCCGCGGTGAGGTCACAATGCTCCGAGGGGAGCCCCTTGTTACACCAGAACTCTGCAGAGCCTATGGTCGCCAGTGAGGTCACAGTGCGTCAGGGTAAACCCCTTGTGATGCCAGAGCTTCACAGAGACACATCACCAGTGAGGCGACAGTGGATGGGGATGGAATTCTTCTTACGCCAGAGCTTCCCAGAGCTGGCGTCACCACTAATGTCTCAGTAGTCCTGGTGAAGCCCTAATGGACCAGGTGAATCTCTGACGGCCGAGCTTCGCAGAGCTACATCACCAGTGAGGTCACAGTAGGGGGAGCCAGCCCCTTACGATACCAGAGAGTGGAATGAAAAGCGTCACCAACGACATCACAGTTGGCAAGGTGGAGCCCCTTGTGATGGCAGTGGTTTGCAGAGCTGACATCACCAGGGAGGTCTCAGGGTCCACATGGACCCCCAGCCACACCTCCTGCATCTCCCATGCCCGGATGATGCTCAGCAGGGGCAAGATGTTGCAATGTGAAATGTGTCCTTGTCATTGCCAGGGTGGATGTCCGGCCCTGTCATTGTGCCAGAGAAAAAACCGCTGCCAAAAGAAATAGCAAAGGGAATTCCTTCCGGAGTTTGGAGCCCCACTTCAGCTGGACAGCACCAAAGGGACTAGTTTGATTGGGCAAGTAAGGCAAAAGTCACGCAGCCCCAAAAACTGGTGCAAAGGGCCCTTGTGCCTTCGATGCAGCGGGGCTGCAGAGAGGGCAAACTCTGACTTTAGAACAAAAAAGGGAAGGATCCTGTGCAGGGACTGGCCTGAAATGCCTGGAGGTGATGGCCTCTCCCAGCAAAGCAGACTATAGAAGCCCCGTGAATAGAGACCAGGCATTGTCAGCTTAAGAGATGTTTCTGGGCAGAGCCATGTGGAGGATGCACAGAGCACCCTGGGCTCACAGAGTGCTGTTCCCTTAGAAAAAGAAATGCCTGAAGTGCTAATGACTCCAAATAATCACGACAGCCCGAGGCAAGAAGGAATTTGTTACAGTTGTACTGGTATCAGTGGTGGCTGTCAGAGGACAGAAAGCTGCATCCTGTGCAGCCTCTGCCTCTACAACCTGGATGTCTTGGTGCAAGCCCTGCAGGAACCACTTGACCTTTTAAACTCTGATGCAGTGCCTGACAATTTTCTTACATTAAACTGCAACTCTGGAACTGCAACGAGTTCACTCAGGTGGAATAACAGACTGTTGGGGGTTAGGTTTGTTCCTTTTTTTTCTTGTAGAATTTTTCCCCATAAGTTGCTTCGAGACTAAATACTGGTGCTTAGATGGTGCTTGACCAACACAAAGGAGGTGGCTGAAAGTCGGGAGGGGGAAGATCACCCGAGTTTTAGGGCAGGAAAAGGACAGAGCTGGGGGAGCTGGGAGCACTTTTTGCTTCGGGCAGAGAGGACGGTCAGGCTGCTGTTTGCTGCAGGAGAAGTCCACTGTAAACAGAAAGTCCGGTCCTGGGAAATCTACCATCATCTGCTTGCGTGCCCAGGAATTCTGAGCTCTTTCACCAGCCCTGCTGGAGCTGGGCCAGCCCTGTCCAGGAGTCGCAGCTTCTCCAGCACTGCTGTAGCCCCACACCCCCCTTGACTGCTGGGGACCCCCTCCGTTCCAGCCAGCAGCCCCGGAGTTTCCACCGTTCCAGCTTGGTGCTCTCGGGGTCCCAAGGGATCAGACTGCCCCGGGCTTTGTGAAACAAAGCCCCTCGAGGTTCCTGGTTCTGTTTACTATTAATTCTGTAGTTGCTGTTTTTTCTTTGCCTTGTTATACTTACTAGTAAAGAACTCTTATTCCTTTCTCCATAGCTCTGCCTGAAAAGCCTCTTTAATCTTCTAAATTATAATAACTTGGAGGGAGGGGATTGGAATCCCCCATTCCTAGAGAGGCCCCCACCCCAAACCTAGACACAGACAAAGAGGGTGTGTATGTGAATACTTCCCTTGTCCACCTGCCTGAAAAGCAATTGCTGTAACTGAATTGAAAATCTGCTTGGTAAATTTCATTTCAAAATATACCTTTAATAAAGCTGTATGTAAAACAAAACATTCTGTTCCTTCCTCAAATGAATATTCTCATGTTTGAAACACTGTTGCAGATTGAAGCCAAAATTGCAAGTGATTTTATTTCAGTCAGTGGTGTTAAAACATTAATAAGAGCAGTATTGGTCTGGCTTACCCAGTGTCTGAATGAATGATCAACGGAAAATTTGCACATTCTGACATCAGAAGTACCACAAAATGTTAATTCCTTCTGTAAGTCAGGTTTTCCAGAGAATTCAACAAATAAGGTTTGAGTTTAGTACTTTTTCTTTACCTAGTCTTTAAAAGAAGCTGAAAAGGCTCACAGTTTTGCTTACTCAATTCAAGTCAAACAGGTTTACAAGGGGACATTTGGCTACTGCTGAGGTCACAGATCCTGGGTTCTGAGCGCTGCTAAAATTATGTCCTTGGTTGTCAGATTTATGACAGAAAAAATGTCATCAAACTAAAAAAGGAAATCAACTGAAGTCAGACTCTGCTTCACCCTCCATTAAAACACAAAGCTACTTTCTATCCTTCTCATGAACATAGAAACACTGACCGCCATGGTTGCAGGGAAATTAAAAGGAAAGGTGTAAGTGCCAGTCACCTCTTAACTATGAGAGCAGTCAGCGCTGGCAGAGCTTCTCTGCATTTAGGTCTCCAGCCTTCACCTTGACTTGCTGTGTTCAGATTCCACATCTCTGCCTTCTGGACAAGGCAGCTCCACACACTCTCTGAGCTGTGAGTTATTTTAACAGCCTCCTTGGAACTGAAGATGTAGCAGGTTTACAAGCAAAATGCAGCCCTTTAAACATACGTTTTGACTCCTTGCAACAAGAGGTCTATAATGAAAAAAACACTTCTTTAAAAAATATCCTAAAGGGTGTGAGTTATGTCTGTGTGTATATGTGCTGGGCTGGGGGCAGGAGTTGTACAAGGAAAAACTCTGAATTTTCCATGCAAGAAAATTTGTATAAATGCAGAAGCTTACACCAATACAGCATGGGCAAAATTGGCACAAGATGATCAGTTGCTTCAGTTCATCTGGTCTGAGTCAGGTTGTTACTAAAGGTCAACTAAAACTAAAACTCCTACTTGATACGTGTAGCATTGAAAAGCAGGGATTCTTTATTTGATGTATAGGGGATAACTCTAATGTCTAATTTGTTTGTAATGCTGCAATTCAATCAGAGGAATGTTGAGGGTGGAAGGGGTGTTTTGGTTTGTTATGGATAGTTTGTATCATGTTTTGATTTATTTTTAAATAATACTGTATTTTTGAAGGACAATCTAACTTTTGAAACAAGTAGTATTTTTTCCAGAAACCTGTGAAAATGGAGAAGTAATTAACAGAAGTGAGAACGAGGTAAGGATTTATGTTCCTAAACTATCAGGGAACAGTCCTGATAGCTGTTTTCTAAATGACAGCATCCTCACAGCCATAAGAACCATGTGATTTTTCAGGATATATTTACTGAATTATTCATACAGTTACGAAGCAGAGTTCATTGCCTTACCATAAATAAAATGTTATGTGTTGTAGATGTTTACCACACATAGATAAAATTATCAGTCATATATCTTAGTGTAATTTTGGTGGAATGATACTCTCTTTCAAAACTGTCTCAGCATGAGAAAAGTCAATTTAATTTATTCTTGTTTGGACAGTGGGAAACAAAGACAAAGCTTTTCTAACCTCTTCATCAGGACAAAATTTTGGATTTTTTTTTTGTTTTTGTTTTAATCACATGCGCAGCATATCTGAGTTGTTCCGTATCCTTCAGCAAGGAATCCATCAGTGATTGAAAATATGAGCCCCTTTACATACTAGAGATGGCCTGGCTCCTCTCTCCTCCCAAACCAGAGACATCTCTTTTGTAAGATCTGCATCTCCAGCTCCACTGGAACATACCTGGAATACCTGCACACAGCTCTTGCAAAGTGCATGTTTGGAGACTGCTTATGTCAAAAGAACTGGTTAGGGGCTTTTTTTTTCATGGGCAGAAGAACTGCCATCATCTCCTTTATCAGAATAAAAGGCCAAGTCTTTGGCTTCCTCAGGAGTCACAAACATCTAAAGTCGAAGAGATTTCCCCCAAAAGGCAAAGAGTGTTTGGAGGAGTGTGGTAATACCTATGGGTCAAGGGAAGGTCCTGCTGTCTAGAGCCCCAGTCCAAAGCGTCCCTGGAGCTTTACCACATTCTCTGCCTCCTCTGGTAGTGGTGCCCAGAGGGACTCCAGGGATTCAGGAGTACAGGGAGGCAGAGCATGAGCTCCTACTGGTATTTCTACTCCAAGGGAAGTGCCTCAGGCCAGCACAAATTCCGCAGCTGTGATTTCACAGGTGCTGCTGGCAGTGCTGTGACAGCCTCTGTCACCAAGGAAGAGCATCTGCAAGGGTGGGATGGTGTAGAGATGCCTCTCAGAGAACAGAGACAACACCTTCAAACAGCATCTGGCATAAGTAATGAAGGGGCGATAAACTACTTTTGAATGGGTCAGATGATAAAAAGCTCTGTATGTGAAAATAAGAGACAAAATGAGTGGAGAGAAAAGGGAGAGGGAGAGAGAGAGGGAGAGGGAGAGGGAGAGAGAGGGGGAGAGGGAGAGGGAGAGGGAGAGGGAGAGGGAGAGGGAGAGGGAGAGGGAGAGGGAGAGGGAGAGGGAGAGGGAGGGTAGAATTCTTGGAAATTCTATCTACAGGCCATTTTCTGACTGTGTCATTACTTAAAACCAAAAACTTCTCAGCTCCTTTGTTTTGGAAAACAAAGGAAAAGAGGAAGTTTCTACCTGAAGGAAAAGTCTCCCCTATGAACCCTGAAGGGCTCTGCCTCTTCCTTTCTCAGCAACAACTCAGCAGTTAGTGGCAAAAAAAAGACACGGGAGGGTGTTTGGCTGATTTGTCCAAAAATTTAACACCACTTGTAAACAAGAGCTGTGTCTGTCCACATTTCAATAGCAAGTCCTTACTGAGGATGAAAACCTTGCGCTTAGTTTACTTCAAATTAATGGCACAGAGGGTTTTCATCCTGCAAGGAGGTTTGTACCCACAAGGACAGCATTGCTTTTGCCAACACATCACAGTTTGTTTTCATGTCCAAAAAAATCCACTCAAAATTACTTCTTAAGATTCTCCTTTTGCTCTCAAAACAGTGGTTTAACTGTAATTGTTAATAGGAATGAATTTGCTTCCCTGCTCTCTCTCAGCACAGGTGCGTATTCCTACCACATCCAAGTAGCAGAGCACTTTTGCTTTCCCTGGAGCAATCTCACTGAGCCTCAGCAAGGCAGAGGGACTTGCAGGAGCAGTTCTGTGCTGGGACAGTGTAAAGTTCTGCCAGGCTAATTCAGCGAGAGGCCTGCAGGGTTTTCCAGCAGCTCTGAACCTCTGTCAGTATTTGTAGTGGTTTCATGTTCACCCATCTCTGTTTGCCAAATTTAGTGTAGTGGTTTAAGTGTCTTTTCTGCTGAGAAATAGGATTAGGAGAAAAAAAGGCAAGCAGGCTGTAATAAATTGACAAGCCAAATTCGGTAAATCAAAATTAAGAATTTTATTTTGAGACTTAAATTCAGTCTCCAATAGCCACAATTAAAAGGAACAGCATCGAACCCCAGGGTTTCGGCACTGGGTGAACGTGGTAACAGACTCTATCGCTCCGTAACCCCCTCTGTTCACAAAATGTGCCCAGCACTGCCGGTTTTTATACAGTCTTTCGCTGAGAGTGGACAGTGACCGTAGAGCTCTTGCTTCATGGTAGCTTCATTAGGTATTCATGTTCAGGTCTTGGGTCAGTTGAATAGATTCTCAGAGTGGAACAATGCTAATGGGAACAATGATTGCCAGGTCCGGAGAAGATTTGGAAGTGTTAAATTGGGCCGGAACAGATAAGATACCAATCTCCCCCAAATCATTCGATTGTTAGCACGCCCAGTTCCAGGGGAGGTACGACCACTCTCCCCATTTTCCATTCTTTTAGTTTTTTTGGTTGTCCCGAAGTTGTTCCCAGCAGAAATTCTTTCCTTCCCCAACCCCTGTGTCTCTTCCGTGCAGTTTTAGTCTCAGTTAACCCTAAACACACTTTAGGTTTACAGATCTTAAATCAGACCGAACGCAGATCAATTTTATATTGCATATCACTACATTTTTTCATTAATTAATTACATATCACCTTTCTTAACACAAATTAACTTTAGGTCATATATCACACAGGCCCAAACTTTATACCCAAAAGGTATAAAGATAGATTTATTAACACACACTAAAAGCAGAAAATGAGAATCAAAATTAAACTTTCAAAACACTCCTCCTCCTCCCCCCAAATGTTCACTTTCCCACTAACAACATAGAGAAAAAACCTGTGATTTTTGATCAGTTTCACCACTTGAAAATAATCTTTCACCAATTCTTTAGGGAGAGGAGTCTCTCTTTGTTTACCATGGAATTTCCCCCACTAAACAACCTAGAACAGTTCTCTTGTGGGTTTTAACTGTCACAAAAACAGCCACTCGAAAACCCACTTCTGTGAAATCCCTTCCCATTAGCAGTTTCCCAAGCTGCTTATGGACTCATGCATAGTGGGGTGTCATTTTTAAAGATAAACAATTCCAAAGGCAAAGGATTCTTCATCTCAGGGAACAGAGGTGTCTTCTCACTTCTTCACTGGTGCAGTGGGCTTCTCATCTCTCTCTGTTCAAGCATCTCATGGGATCACAAGAATCACAGCTATTAATTCAATATCCACTCAGTCCATCACAGATACCTTTGCTCAAATCCACAAATTTGAACAATCATCTCCCCAAATGCATATTTTTCCCATGATTTAAAGGGATAATTTACATATTCAGTTGTCCTGGTTTAGGGCAAATTTGGGAGGAAACCTCCAAATGGGGTTCCTCTGGAAAGCAAACCCAAACGGCCCCTTCCCCAACTGGTCCGGGAAAAGAACGTTCTTGGGGCAAAGTGGAAAACACTATTTAACAAAGTGCCTACAAATATAAATAATTAATAATATTAAACTGTCGGATTTCATCGCAGTGTGGCAGGGGGTGACACTCCCCCCAGGGCCCTGAAATCCCTGGACAGTCACTTGTTAATCAATGTGGTGATGGTAAAATGAATGAGATGCACCTCACTTGCCAGTCCGAGGATCGTCTTTATTGAGGTAACACAAACCGTGGCTTACTCGAAGGGGAGGCAGAGGTCAGGACCCAGTACAAGTGCAGGGTAGTGGGTTTTAAGGGACAGATTAGGGGTGTGGTTTAGGGTCTGGGGCCAACAGGAGCACAGGTGCAAGGTGGGGACTACACTGTAGCAAGCAATAAGGGAACACACGGGGAGGGAAATAACTTAACCAACCAATGGTGCCTCGAAGTAGAAGGGATTGACAAAGAATGTTCCGGAACAGGGAGTAGGGTGAGTCTTAACTGACAAACGGGAATGGAACAAATGAGGATTGACATACATTCTTCCAGAACAACAGAGGGAACAAACTTAGGACTAAACCAGTATTACAGAAAAGGGGGTTCAGGATAAACCATTGAAATTAAAAGGCAATTCATGATACATAAAGTTATTGAAAATACAATAATAACACACTGCAACATGAAACAATAAAACCTTTAGTAGTTCTGAAGTGAAATGGCAAATTCAGACAGTCTTTGCTGTGGGTTGTAGCTCAGCTTACTCAGTCTCTTATCAGTTCCCCTAGTGCTGACAAATGCCGAGGTCCAGGCCCTGGTGGGCTGCATATGCAAGCTCCTGGTGCTCTTCTGGTTTTTTTCAGTACAGAGCAGGTTTAAACAGTCCCAAGAAAAAGGAAAAAAAAAAAAAAAAATACAAAGAGCTTCTGTGCTTCAGCTAGCCAAGGCAAATTAAAAGCAAAGGAGATCTCTGTCTGCCGGTCTGTCTTTCAGATGAACCACTGTCCCTGAGCAGAATGTGGAGGAGTTTCTTCAAATCAAAGTGTGTGCTTCTTCTTCTCCCTGCTTCGCTCCCAGAACCAGTCTTAAAAGTACAAAACTCAATATACAGCAGAAACAGAACAGACGATTGGGGATACAAGCATCATAAAGTCACCCTAGGACCATAGTTCATTGCCATGGCTCAATAAGAGAAGTCCAGCGTAAGGTGGCAAACTCCTCAATCCCTTCTCCCAATTAGTCTTTTCACTCTCTTTTTAGTGACTGTCTGACTCATATTGTTTTCTACATTCACTCTCTCTCTTTCTTCTCGCTCAGCAGGAGGGTTAGGAAGTTTCATTTATGCTAGGAAAGAGTTAAATCTTGCCCAGGTCCTCTGTCCTTCAGCTGCAGCTCGAGGACAGAGCTCTGAGCAGCCAGGCAGTCAGGAATCATAAATTGCCTATTAATGCCTCCTGCCCACCCCTCAGTCTCATTGGGGCTGCTCCCTGAGGGGCCCAGGGTGCGGAGGAAACATCTCCCCTGACCTGGGTGGCAGCACGGGCAGCAGCTGGGGCGAGCTTTCAAAGTTAGCTAGATGTTAGTAGCTAGAGCTTTCCCCTCCCCGCACTGGCAGCTGCTGCAGGCCCCAGCCATGTCCTGGCCCTGCAAGCCCTGTGGGGCAGTGGGACCTGGCCTATCCAACACGGCCGGTGTTACCTGCAGGCAAGCCAGAAGGAAAAAAGGCTGGCTTGGACACAATCAGGATTTTATATGGGTATTCCCAAAAGTTGCATTCAGCTTCCTCAATGGTCAAACCATATGTCAGTACCTAAAAATTGGACTCTGATAGGTACCTGTCCCTTCCACAGGAAATCAACCGGTCCTTACAGGGCTGTATTCCTCTTTAACTAAAAACTGTGTTAACCCATGACAGTGTTCCGGAAGCACAGAGTGGGGACCCAAGGTCTTGCCTAGCTAACATCCTGCAAATGCATCTGCTGAAAGCAGCATATTCCTGGCACATCCATAGCTGGGGGATTCAGAGACATCCATTGGCCAGCACTGCCCTGAAGCTGTTCCCCTTTGGACCTCTCCCACAAGGAACTTGTTCTGGATTTTAGGATTTACACAGTGGGTTGGGCTATCAAAAATCTGTGGTCTCATTGCCCAGCTTTACTGGAACTGAGGGATCTGTGGGCACACTTGGATATTTTCCCCCAGTCACCTACACTCATTGCCAAAATCCTCAGCATCCTAATGTTTACATCTGCAAATTCCTTTGAATAACACAGATAACACCCATCTCTGTTGCAATGCATTAATTGGGTTTATATTGTGTTTCGTTGGATTTGTAATGGTTTTTCTCTGTGTCATGTGGTCTGTCCCTGCTCAGCAGTGCCCATCCCCTACACTGGAATGTAACCCAACTCTGTTCCACTCCCACCTTGTCCCTGATTGGGCAGTGGCTTGTCCCTGCCTCTAGGCCTGTCCCCCCGGGGAAAAAGCCCCAGGATGAGGGGGCTGGGGGTCTCTGGCACCAGCGTCCACAGGGCAGAATAAAGCTGTTATATCCCACCCTGGTGAGAGAGAGCAGGCTCTTTCCTTTTGCCATCGGCAGTCATCTGGTCTCATAAAGAAATACCTCATCCCACACATCTCAATTAAAATGTTAATTTATTGGAAACTGCTACAATTACACTGTTAATATATTGAACTACCAATTAAAATTTTAAAATTTCTTCAGGTTATTATAACAGTGCAGGATTTGAACTAAAGGCACGGGAGGTACCGATACTGCGGACGAGGACTGAACTCTTCTGATCTCTTTTCTGTCTGTCCAGCTCAGAGCAGCCCTCTCAGACCAGTCTCAAGGAACGTGGACTCTCTTCTTACCAGGCTCCTCAGGCTCCAGGGAGCTCTTCCCATTGCTTGTGTTGCCAGGCAAGGCTGTCTCAGCTGCAGCTGTGCTCACAGGCTGCTCTTGTGAACAGTCAGGGACAATGCTGACATCCTCCTAAGAAGAAAAACAAAACTAAGTCAACCAAAGATCACTCAGTATTTTCCTGGAATCACTTCAGGCACACTGTAACTCTTCAGGGATGTGTAACATGAGGGGAGCACTGCCCTGGTGGTTCACATGACAAGTGTTTTAAACTCCAAATTAAAGTTGCCAAAGGAAAGCTTAAGTTGTCACAAAATGATCTTGGCAAAACATGAGCTCAGAAAAACCAGAATGCACCAAATGAATCATGCCCTCACACTCCGACCCTGGCCTATGCCACAAGCTGTAAGAAATCAGCCAGCAGAAAACAGGTGCTGTCCCTGTCTCTAGGCTGTATCTGAGGCGAAAACGGAGGAAATGAGGAGCGGGAATGGCTCTCTGTCTCTAAGAATTTCATCCCATCCCAACAGGAACTCCTGATGGTCACTCTGGCTTCAGGCTCTTCTGGCAGGGAAAAAGCAGCCGTACAAGAGAAAAGTTCTTAGAGTTGCACCTATGATGGTTTAAGTCAGCTATTAAGGATGGTTTCTTCACCAAAATATGTTGTCAAACATTGGAACAGGCTGCCCAGAGTGGTGTCACCATTCCTGAAGAGACTTAAAAAGGAGTAAAAATGTCCTATTTGCATTTGGCATGGCTTCTGTTGGCCTCAGTTACACCCTTTTTCTATTTGTCCAAGGCTGTGCTATTCTGTTCTACCATCCGTGTCAAAACTTAGAACAGTGTGATGGACTGCCCAGAACAGAGACCCAAAGTCCTGGTGACACCACCTGCCAAGGATGGAGCCCAGTGCAGCAGACAGAAAGCTGTAGCCAGCTGTGGCAGGACTCTTCTCCCAGGGAACAAGAAAAAGGATGAGAGGAAAGTGCTGAGAGTTGCACTTGGGAAGGTTTAAGTTCCCTATTTGGAAAGGTTTCTTCACCAAAAATTGTTGTCAGACATTGGAACACTTCACCCAGGACTGTGGGAGGGATTCCTGGAGGGATTTAAAGAGAGGGGTAAATGTGGCACTTGGGACTTGACTTCGTGGTGAGATTGGTAGTTTTGGGTTGACGTTTGGATCTGGTGACCTGAGAGCTCCCTGCAGACCTCATTCTGCGTTCCTTTCACTTGGGGATTCAGGGCCCCGTCGCTTCCACAAGAGAGATGTGACACTGAGAGGACTTTGGAGCAAGCTCCCACTCAGGGATATTGCCCTATCCTAACCCCCACTGCATTTTTTGCCCCAGCAGGCTTGGAACAGGAGCAGCACGGGATGTGCAGCTCTGCACAAGCGGGCCCATGTGTGACACTGGGAGCCTGTGCCGCCGGGCTAGGGATAGCTTGGGAAGGCTCTGGGTGACACGGCTCTCCTGGGACAGGAGCCGCGTTTGTGAGAGGGGCGACGGCGACGGAGCCGTCCCGCGGGGGGCCCCGGGGCTGCGGCGCTCACACAGGCGGGGAGAGCCAGGGACACGCAGGGACGGGACACGCACACCCCCGTGAGTACTGCTGGCCTTTATTGGCATCGCTAGCCCCGCGCCACGGCCGCGCCCTGCGCGTTCCTCGGGCCGTGCGAGGCCGAGCCCCGCATTCGGCTCAGCGCCGCCGGCGGCGTCTGCGGTTGCTGCGGCGGCTCCGGCGGTACCCGGAGCGGCGGGAGGCCCGGCGCCTCCTGCGCACGCCCCGGCGGCGGGAGCGGCGGCGCCGGCTGCGGCTGCGGCTGCGGCTGCGGCTCCTGCGGGAGCGCCGGCGGTAACGGGCCATGCTGCTGCGGGCGGGAGCGGGGCCGCCGCGCCCGCTTTTATAGCGGAGTGGGGCAGCCCCGCCGTGACCTCAGCCGAGACGTCGCCTCTGCGAAGCTCTGGCATCACAAAGGGCTCCGCCGCACCCTCACTCCCGTGGGAGACTTTGATTCCCTCGGAATGAAATCCGCAATTACACAGCGATTCTGGTTTGCCCGGCTCTCCTCTAATAGCAACAACCTTTATAAGAAAACAAATAAATGTTTAAATAAAATAGGGCTGGTTAAACGGAAATGCTAAGATGGTGCTTGTGGAAATAAATTCAGTCATTTGTTACACAGGGATCTCCTGGTACTGCCAAAGTTCATCTGTCAGGTGCCTTCAACTTTCAGGAGCCAAACGTGTGTTCGATCACTCGAGGAAGAGGAAAATAGCAGAGTATTGTCTGGGGATCCAGTGCTGGAGCTGGGAAGGATGGTGGAATGGCTAGTCTCAAGTGGACCCGGTGCTCAGCAACAGCCACCATGCCGGGTGCTCAGAGACACCGAGACCAGCGCAG
Source organism: Hirundo rustica (assembly GCF_015227805.2). NCBI lineage: Eukaryota > Metazoa > Chordata > Aves > Passeriformes > Hirundinidae > Hirundo > Hirundo rustica. Next base: position 79,667,636 of record NC_053488.1, on the reverse strand, counting down.
TTGGTGCAGCTTTCACTCTCCTGCTTTGGAGGAAGTGGCCTTGAAGTTAACGATCCTGTGATAAAAATAGAGCCCTGGGCATCCTGTGGATCCTCGGGTGCTCCTGGGCTCCAGGCCTCCACATCCCTTCTCTTGGTTGCCACTTTCATTACCTGTGTGGTACCATCACCTACGTGGTGCTCAGTAGGGAGCACCCATTGCTGGGTGCCAATTCTTCAATTATTAGTGATGTCCTTGCTCTGCATGGAAAGAAACGGCCAATTCTATTATTTTCTTTACAGACTACGTTAAAAGAAGAAAAATACAAGTTGTAGTTAAACTTTTAAAAAATGTCTGTGTTGGAGAAGAAGTATCAGCATATCAACATCCATATACTTCACGGGGTTGTTTTTTTGTTTTTTTTGGTTTTTTTCCCCCCATTGTCTGCACTCTGTCTCCAACTGGTGTTTAGGGCACCAGGGATCACCCTTTGATATTTCCCATCCTCCTTTATGAAGTGACCACATGCCATCTGTGCATTTTGGCAAGAACATGAATCAAGTCACCAGAGACTGGCAGAAGGACCTTCTATTTTTGTTTTATTTCTGCTCCAGCTAGAAAGGCCAGACCATGACTGAGCCTTTTGAGAGTGGATCCTAAAGAAGGGTCTGGTGACTAAACTTGCAAGTGCTCAGCTGGCCTTGGTGCCACTGGAGTCCCTGGCAAATGCAGCTCTACAGCCACAGAAATGTAGGACAAGCCCTGCTGGCACTCATCTCTAAAGGTTCTTGTCCAACACCACCACACAAAGCAGGGCTGACTTCAAAGGCAAATGCAGTTTCAAAATCACCCCCTGTGGCACAAGTCTGTGTTCAGTGAAGTTCCAAACCAGTGCATGGTAAGAGTTCAGGAGCAGAGGTTGTACCTGTGCTGGACTAAACACGGGAGTTTGGGCAGAGGAGGAACAATTGTCCATCAGTGCTTGACACTGTTTAGACTGTGGGGAGAAGGCTAAAGTCACATAGAAAAATGGAAATTTCCTGCAGCTACAGCATTCTCAGTGTGGTAACTCTGAACCCCAGTAGGACCTCTTAGAGAAACATCCTTCAGGTTGCAGTGGTTCTGTGGCTCACTGCATTAGCAGTGTATACTTCCTTAGTGTTTAAGGGATTTGGGGGGCTTTCAGAGTTCTGTTTTTATTTTTTTTCCCTCATTTTTCAATTTATAAGATAGCCTCTGCTGATCTTAAGAACTATCAGAACAGAATTCATGACAAAGAAATATACCTGAAAATAATCATACTGCAAGTGTAGGAGTATTTGCTGGTACAGTTCTTGCATTCAGTGTCTTTTCTTCATGTTGGTTTTGTTCAGAAGCATCTTTCTACCTTCTCAGCATGTGCAAGTTGCAGTTGAGGTGCAGATCCATGTAATCACAGGGAATGCTCAGGCACCTTTTGGGACTGTCCATCTTGTCCAAGAGGTGGTTCAAGCCCTCAACCATCCTCATGGCCTGTCACTGGACTCACTTGGCTAGGTGAGCTCTCTGTCCTTTGGGGAGGTGACTCCCACAGTGACATCCACATCATTTCTTTGTTCCTTGGTTCTTATCGGCTGGCCCTGAGCTGTGCCGCTGCCATCTGTGTCCAGACACTGTAACCCTGCTGTTCCATATAGTGCCTCCCCTGCACCTCTCCTGCTCTGCCCATCCATCCTGAGGAGCCTGAAAGCATCCAACAGGGCACTGAATTCACAGGACTCATCTCATCAGCTTTCACTCATGCCAAGGATGTCAAATCTCTGGGATTGAACCAATGCCTCGAGCTCCTCTCATTTGTTCCTCATGCTGAGTGCATGCTCCCGAAGCAGATTGAGGCATCCCATTCATGCTTGTTTGTTCAATTTTTGGCACAACGTGCCATTTCTTAGAATTGGTGAGCCAGGTTTTAACAGGTGCCTCCTGTCAGGTATCAGTGGATCAGTTGAGTAGATCATTCTGTGGTGGACAAATGCAGAATTTTTCTCTTGACACCAACCTCGGAGCCAGGCATTGGCCTGACAGATCTGCCTATTCCTATTGATGTAATTGAGCGCTTTGGGAAGAATTGAGGAAATATTTTTTAATTCCTGGTGACTTTTTGGTGGCCCGTTTGTGAGTGGCTCGTTGCAGGACCCCGCATGGGCGCACGGCACTCAGGGACACACAGGGGCACCCACGGACACGTGGGGACACCAGGGACGGGACACGCACACCCCCGTGAGTACTGCTGGCCTTTATTGGCATCGCTAGCCCCGCGCCACGGCCGCGCCCTGCGCGTTCCTCGGGCCGTGCGAGGCCGAGCCCCGCATTCGGCTCAGCGCCGCCGGCGGCGTCTGCGGTTGCTGCGGCGGCTCCGGCGGTACCCGGAGCGGCGGGAGGCCCGGCGCCTCCTGCGCACGCCCCGGCGGCGGGAGCGGCGGCGCCGGCTGCGGCTGCGGCTGCGGCTGCGGCTGCGGCTCCTGCGGGAGCGCCGGCGGTAACGGGCCATGCTGCTGCGGGCGGGAGCGGGGCCGCCGCGCCCGCTTTTATAGCGGAGCAGACATGACGTTACCGGTGAGGTCACAGCGGCCACATGGACGTGCCCTGATACTCCGCAGACTTCTCTGATTTGGACACACACATTCCACAACTTCAGTATCAGAATTCTTTAGATCCTTATGAACGTTGAGGCGTGTCGGCTGACATTTATTCATTTTTTTACTAGATTGCTAATGTATTTTGGGCAGAATTATTATTTCAAATTCCCTCGTCCTGTGCCAGGACACAAAGGGAAATCATGAGGAATTCCCACTGATGCTCATACTCGACGAGTGCTGACTGATTTTTGCAAAACGAAACCAAAGTTGTTCAGCGCTCAAACTCCAGCCATTTGAGCTGTCTTTGGTGCTGCTTTAACGCGAAGAACGGGAAATTCTAAACTCCGCAGAAATGCTTACATGCCTTAATTTTCTTTTTATCTTTCCTTCCTAGTGTAGCCCTGGCTACTGTGAACTAAAGAATGGATGCCAGTATCTGCACAACAATCTGTCTTCCTTTAAGAGACTAATATAGAAATTTGGCAACAGGGAGCAGAGTCCGTTGTCTGCTTCATCCAGGACTTGTCGGTCAAGTGTACCTTATTTATTTAAAACTTTAGGTTAATGCCTGTAAGATTACATATGTCGTTACTTAGTGTAGCTCATGTATTTAAGAGGATATAAGTTAGCATCAAGCTTTCCTATTAAAGAAGTTTCAGCATTGTAACTACTTCCATTGTTGTCTATTATATTTGAAATGGAGTTCTTTTCTGGTCTTTTTTTTTCCCCAGGGCTTTATAATAAATTTATCAGTAGATCCTGGAGAGGCAGTGCCTCTACTATGCATCTGTGCAGATTTTAAGAAAAATATTATAGGACAATTGTGAAAAGTGCATATTATATGGCTCTACGCAAGATATTTACTATATGTGTTGTGTTGTGCTAATTGTTAATGTTGTATTAATATTTTGATAGTATGGTAAATGTAGTTTTGTAGTTAAAATGTAGTTTTTATGTACCAACCACAGGAAAATGTAAATCTTTCAAAGAAAAAAGAATTTACTACTTTCTTATCAGAAGAGACCAGCTCCTCCTGCTTCTCTCAGCCTGGTGGACGCCATAGAGATTAAAGGAAAAAAAAGTGATACTAACCAGAGACAATTCTTTGTTTGAATGGAATTTATGCATTATGTATGAATTGTATGAATATTCAACAGGCTATTGTTTTTAAGAGATAATCCTTTGTTAACAGGGGTCCTTCTCCAGAGCTTGTGGTTCGGGAGAGGCACCCACACGTCTGTAACTTTGTTTTTATTGTCTTGTATTATCCTAACTCTAAAATTGTTCAATTTTTTACTCTAATTCTATTTTTATAACCATCTGATTTACTATTAAACTTTTAAAATTTAAAAAAAAGTGATTGGCGTTTATCACAACAATGATCTCAGGCACATGGGATAGTGGGGATGTCCTGTGCAAGGCCATGAGTTGGACTTGATAGTCCTTGTGGTGAGACATTAATTTTGAAGAACTAAGGATTTTTAGGAAAGTTAAGATAATAAGTTGCTGAATGAGCTGAAGTAAGAGATTGGTAAGCTTTGTTCGCAGTTAACAGAAGCCGGATCTTAGATAAGCTATCCTGGATTTAGTAACTCTTTGCTTGTCAGCTTTATGTTTATGTAGCTGTGCTTGTAACAAAAACCAAAATGCGGTAAATAAGATAACTGCAGACTTCTTGCTTAAATAACCCATTCAACACAGGAAACTATAAGTTTTACCAAAGATTCTTTGTCACGAATGCATTGAAAAGGTAAAGGTCAGGACGAGGAAGACTCATCTTACTTCCTCATTTTGGGTGACCCCTCCCCAGAATAGACCCCTGACTCATTTTAGGAAATAAACTGCACAAGCTTAATAGCCTTTTTTTTTTTTTTTTTTTTTTTTGCCAATTAGCGTACGAAGCGAGGAATGGGAGGTGACGGGGTATGAATATGTATTTGTATTTTGGGTATTCAACCTTCTGTAAATAGAAGGCTTTGTAATTACCTGTGAATTTTGCAGTGCGTTATTAGGGAAATATCCCGAGTGCTGCCCGGCCGTAATAAACATACACTTTCTAACTTTAAACTGTTAGAGAGTTTTTGTCCGTCACAGTTGGGTATCGATACTAGATCAATACCCACATTTCTTTAATAAGTCAGTGGGTCCCTTCGAACTCAACATATTACGTGATTTTGTAATTGCTTCGGTGATTAAGAGGATAAACCTGAACATACGGGAGAACTGGCATACGAGGAGCGAAGAGAATCTTTTGACAGCAGCGCCTCAGCCGCCTCAGCCGCCTCAGCCGCCTCAGCCGCCTCAGCCGCCTCAGCCGCCTCAGCCGCCTCAGCCGCCTCAGCCGCCTCAGCCGCCTCAGCCGCCTCAGCCGCCTCAGCCGCCTCAGCCGCCTCAGCCGCCTCAGCCGCCCTTTGCCCGCTCCATCCCGCCCCCTCTCAGCCCGTCCCGTCCCTCCCTTGCCCGCTCCATCCCGCCCCCTCTCAGCCCGTCCCGTCCCTCCCTTGCCCGCCCGGTTCCACCCCTTCTCGGCCAATCCCTTCCCTCCCGTCCCCGCCCCGGCAGTCGCCGCCATGGAGGACGCGCTGAAGCGAGCGCTCGGCACAGCGGTGCTACGGCCGACCGGGCACACGGGGGGCGGTTGCATCAGCCAGGGCCGGAGCTACGACACGGATCACGGTCGGGTGTTCGTGAAGAGCAACTCTCGGTCGGAGGTGTGGCGGGGTAGTGATCGGGGATGCCGGGTGGGCAGGCGCCGCGGTGGGGAGCAGCATTCCGGGCCTGGTGTGGCAGCAGGAGCAGGGCAGTGGCCGTCCCTGTCCTGAGCACTGCTGAGGGACCACCTCGAATGCTGTGTCCGGTTCTGGGTCCCTGACAAGGGGGAATTGATGGGCTGGAACGTGTCCGGAGAAGGGAACGGAGCTGAGGAAGGGTCTGGAGCGCCAGGAGCAGCTGAGAGAGCTGGGGAAGGGGCTCAGCCTGAAGAAAACGAGGCTCAGGAGGGACCTTCTGGCTCTGCACAACTCCCTGACAGGAGGGGACAGCCGAGGGGGTCGGGCTCTGCTCCCAGGGAACAGAGACAGGGGGAGAGGGAACGGCATCAGATTGTGCCAGGGTAGGGTCAGGTTGGACATCAGCAGGAATTTTTTTCCTGGAAAAGGTTGTTAAGCACTGGAAGGGGATGCCCAGGTAGATGTTGGAGTCCCCATCCCTGGAGGTGCCCAAGGAATGTCTGTACAAGGCACTCACTGCTGTGGTGTGGGTGACAAGGTGGAGATGGGTCAAAGGTTGGACTTGATGGTCTGCGAGATCTTTTTCAGGCTGACTGATTCCCTTGTGGGATGATGTGGTATCAGTGTTGTTGGTCCAGGACATGCAGTACCATGATGTGCTGTTGTCATTTATGAAGGGTAGCAGTGGCATAATGGTGTCTGCAAGTGCTGTGACAGTGACTAAGGCAACCCACTAGGTATAAAATTGTCTGTCTATAAAAAGGGTGTGTGCCTTCCGTGGTTTTAACTAAAACTTAATTCCTTGCACACAAGAAAGAACTTTTCTCAGTAAGTGATATTCTTTCACAATTGTTCAAGCTTTTCTGCTTTGCCCTTTCAATATCTGGAACACACTGTCAAAGGTAGATACTTGCATTTGACAGAGATAAGTACAATGCAACTTATTTCTTCAGCATCCTTTGCAAAAACAGAGATCTGGTGGAATTTACTTTAAAGATACTCAGTACTTGTGTTTATCACATAAATAGATTCAGTAACAGAATAGGAGTCAAAACTTGTATTTGCCCTTCATACCACGCAAATGTGTTTGAAGGTATGCATGCCACTATATCTATTCCAAATTTCTCTGCAATTTCTGATCAAGCTGGGAGCTGAATGGGGGTGGTAGCATGGCATAATACAGGAAGGTTACCCTGCCTTACAGAAGAGAGGTTGAATTGGTGTAGCCCTTCCTTAGGCCTTTGCTAATTCTGTATTTAGCTATGCAATCCAACTAGCTGCAAGATCAGGCTTGGGGAGAAAAAGAGATCTGCATAGATTTTCTATTCAGCAGTTTCATTTTGTATGCTTTTGTCTGTGTGTGGATCCTGAGTGCTGGCTAAAGCAATCTTTATTGAAGTGCTTTAATTGCTGTGCTGTGTGAGCAGCAGCTGCCGTGCATCAGCAATTCTCACTCTCTTTGAGCAGCTGGCTTTAGCCAAGTGTGATGCTTTAGACAGAGACACAGTATTTCCTGATATCCTGTGGACACAGCTAACTCAGCGGGTCTTCACTCTTGAGACAAAAGGACAGCCAGAGATGTCTCCTAGAGATGGTCAGAGGGATGGAGCACCATGAGGAAAGGCTGGGGGAGTTGGGACTGTTGAGCCTGCAGAAGGGAAGGCTCTGAAGACACATAATTGCACCGTTCAGTGCCTGAAGGGAGCCCACAGGAAGTATGGGGTGAGACTTTTTACAAGGACCTGGAGTGACAGGGAAAAGGGGGATTGTTTCAAACTGATAGAGAGTAGGTTTAGGTTAGATATTAGGAAGAAATTCCTGACTCTGAGAGTGGTGAGGCCCTGACACGGGGTGCCCAGAGAAGCTGTGGCTGCCCCTGGATCCTTGGCCGGATTGGACAGGGCTTGGAGCAACCTGGGATAGTGGACGGTGTCCCTGCCTTGGCAGGGTGTGGGACAAGGTGGTGTTTATGGATGTCTTAAGGCCCCTTCCAGCACAAACCGTTCTGTGATTGTCTCTAGGCTTTGGAATTTTTAGTTGATGTCTGCTGCAAATTGTCCTGTGATGGTGTTGCATGGATCATTACTAAAGGGTCATTCTCTTTCTATTTTATTCATTCTACTTCCCTGCTTTTGCTTTTACCAGATATGTTAAATTTCCCATGTGCTCTTTCTGCAACCCCTGCCTGACTCTTGTAGAGAAGCATTTGTTCATGTGATGAGTGTCACTGATCTCAGAGGAGGAACTCAGGAGAATAGATTTTCCTTGGTGTGGGTAATAGGTACAGAAAGAAGTCCCAAATTCAGAATGTCTTCCAAGCAAATGCAGATGGTGGTGGCCTGGGTTGTGCAAGTGTGATAAGAGACATTTTGCTGCTACAGTAAACTCCCACCCACACCCTTCCCCCATGAGGTGAAACACCATGGAAAACCATTCTGGTGAAAGAACTGGAACACAAGTCTGATTGGGGCACAGCTGAGGGAGCTCATATTTTATCTCTAAGCAGTTTGCACTTCTTCAGTTGCAAACAGACTTTCTAAATTACAGAGAATTCTAGAACCTAAGTAATTTTCACTCACTTTATGAAGTAAAATTATCATAAGTGTAAAACTACTGACACGTCTCATGGTGTGGCTCTGTCTGTATCTTGTGTGTGAATAAACATTTCCTCCAACCTTTCTATGTAGGTTTTACAAAATCACTTGGTTTTGTGTAAGTGCTTTGTTTACCTGTGAGTGATGCTTGTGGATAGTAACACTTTCCCTTTAATATCTGTCAGGCCAGAAGAATGTTTGAAGGAGAAATGGCAAGTCTGGAAGCCATCTGGAAAACACAGACAATAAAAGTGCCTAAACCCATCAAAGTTATAGACCTGCCTGGGGGCAGTACTGCATTTGTGATGGAACACTTGGAAATGGGAGGCTTAAACAGGTAAAACAGTGTTATCTTTGCGTCCTTTAACCAGAAGTTTTGGTTGTTATGATAGTTAAATCACTTGTTTTCTTAGGGTAAATGGTTTCATTTTTTTCTAAAGCGAGTCAAGAGAATATGGGAAATCACACAGCAGAGAGCTGTATAAAATACTTCATAATGCCTCACCTAGCAAACTGATAATACATCCCAAAGTGAGTCTGGGTTTTGGTTAGTTTTGGGTTTGTTTGCTTAGGTAATTAGTGATTTTTACAGTAAGGTTTCTTTTCACAGAAAGGAAAATGACCAGCCTGATCACCTGTTTTGTGTACTTGCTATCTATAAATTAATCAGTATTTTATTGCTTGGCATGGTTGTGCAGAGGCACTTCCCCAAATCAATTAATCACGATTTCGGTATTTTCAGCTCTTACCTTAATTTTGATAGTTTCAAACTATTGACCCTTCTCTGTGATGAGAATATTAATGAATATGATGAATTAATATGATGAATTAATCTGTCTGACTCTTAGGGAGGTGATCATGACCAATTTCTCATCTCTCTCAGAATTTCTGCAACCTGTTTAAGGTCTTGTCCCTCATCCTGTTTGTTGGTAGAATTTGTAATTCATTAAGAGCCCTCAGTGAATCCCTAGAGAAAGGGCAGAGATGTTGCTGTTTTGGGCTCAAAAATGGTACTTTTGGCATGCAGATTTCCTATTTGAACAGGAACAAATTGAAGAAATAACTTTGCCTTAAATGACAGTGCCTCGAGAACAGGGAAAGTTGAGAAAGGGCAAAGACAGAAAAAAGAATGTAATTTTGTTAACATGGGAGGCAACTGGTTGTAATATCTATTTGTAATTACTACATGACTCTTCTGAACCACATAGAGGATGAGGTTTTGTTAAAAATAAATAATGATAATGAACTAGGCCCCTGTGACTCTCTCATCATCTAGGCGTATAAGAGAAAAGCAGCTGGAAGGAGCAGTAGAAAGAAAAGGATCAGCCTTGTTTGGTTCTATTTCCCAAATACAGTTTACCAGAGTTAAAAAAAAAAGGCATAACATGTTGTGCATGCTTTCTTACACATACCTTACTGAAAGTCCTTACAGAAGTGATACCACACAGAAATTAGAATTAATAGCTTCTCATTGTTAGTAAATTTATGCTTGCTGCTCACTTCCACTTTCAGTAGTGGTGTCAGAAACAGCCAAGTAAATGCATTTTATGTTAATCTGCAGTCTTGATAGGAAGATAAGGTGTTTATAACTGGAAAACACTGAAAAATTATTTTGGTACAGGTGTACAACTGCTTTTACTTACTTGATAAATCTGTTCAAGTAACTACTGGAATATCAAGACCTGGTTCTGTTCCTGTGTTGGTGGTACTCAGATCAATTTTTTGTTTCTTAGACATTCAGCACTGCTTGGAACTCAGCTGGCTGATCTTCACCTTCATAACCAGAAACTTGGAGAGAAGCTAAAGAAAGAAGGGAGCACAGTTGGTACAGTACTCAGATGTTTGCAAATTTAACCCAGTTAAAATGCAGTTTTACAAAGCAGTTAAAATGACTTTTGCTACTTCAAGACAAGTTAATCTTTCCCTGAGGGCAGCATGAGAATAGGTTTGGATGAAACAGATCCAGGCAGGGATTATTTTTGCTTTTGTTTTCACTGTATGGGTCCGTGAAAGCAAACCACTCAGTTTTGGACACTTGGACACAGTTTTGGAGCCCAGACCACAGTTTCTACAAGGACATGGTATCAAAGCAGATACAGAATCTCAAAATACAGTTTTGAAGAGTAGAATATAGCTGGTTTACATTGAACTTTAAATTTAAAAAACAACCACATTTTAACCATAAAAACAACATTAAAGTGCATTTTTTTTTTACTCTCAGTAGAAACAGCATTACGTAGTTTTAAAGGTTCATTTGTGTCATGGATGCTTAGTATTTTGTCATTGTTGAATTTTTTTCTTTGGTTTGAAAGGTAAAGGTCAAGGGCAAACAGAAGTCCAGTTTGTGGATCAATTTGGCTTTCATACAGTTACCTGCTGTGGTTATCTTCCACAGGTAGGTTGTACTTTATCAGACTGATAGAATTTTAAATTAACTTGTTTTCCCCTCAGTGGCACAGAGGGTCAAAATTATCATAATGGAAATAAATTAATTTGGACACTGATATCTCTTGAATTTCTTGGACTTTATTCAAGAGAAAGTTATTCCCCTGTTTTAACATTCAATTAAATTATAGCATTTACTGTTCTGGACAGTACACAGCACAAAGTTTACTGTCCTGGCACCAGCACACAGGCTGTGTGATCCTCAAAAGGCTTTATTTGAAAAAGAAGAAAATCTGCCTCTTGTATGATGTAGAACTGACATGTTCAGTCCTGTTCTTCAGGTGAATGACTGGCAGAATGACTGGGTGACCTTCTTTGCCAGACAAAGGATCCAGCCCCAGATGGACATGGTTGAAAAGAAATCAGGTGACAGAGAAGCAAGAGAACTTTGGGCAGAGCTTCAGGTAGGAGCAATTCCCTCCGTTCTCACTGTTGGAAGAGTTTGGTATTGTCCTGGTTTGGGACAGGTATACTTAATTTTTTTTTCTTAAACTGAAGTTCGAGTTTGTTGGTTTGCACCAGATTTTGTTGGTAAGAGACTCCAGTTTTTAGGGATTAAAATGTCCTTATTCTAAGGTATAATGGCATTTGCCCACATTGCCCTATGCTAACATTCCAGAGTGAATTCCAAACTGCTAGATACCACCTTGCCTTACTGTTTGGGAAATACTGGATGGACTTCATATTCTCATTCCCTGTAACATGTCCATGATAAGAAATGTACACAAGCAGTTCTATCCTGCACATTGTCTGTTCATTCACTGTTTGCCCCTGACTAAGTGACTGCACTATTGGCTCTTTGGGTCCTACTTTTTGGAAATCTGGTCAGACATCCTAGAGCTTTCTAATGATGAAGTGTTGGTGATTGTTGTTACTAACCCTGGTCAATATCTGAGTTTCAAGGTTTTTATTTTCTTGCTAAAGAAGATTTAGATAATTATTCTGCTCCTGCCTTCTATGACATATAAGAGTCTTCAGGATGTACTTAGCATCTCTGTTGACCAGGTCCTATGGTGTTTCAAATGTGAGGTTTTAAGACGTTTCAAGTATGCAGATATACCTCTACATTTTAAAGTGAATGACTGTGTAATTTACATGTTTTGCTTTCCCCCCTGCAGCTAAAGATACCCAGTTTTTTCTGTGGTGTGGAAATCGTTCCTGCTCTCCTGCATGGGGATCTCTGGGGAGGAAATGTAGCTGAGGATGATTCTGGTCCAATTATCTTCGATCCAGCTTCTTTCTACGGCCATTCAGAGTATGAGCTTGCAATAGCTGGGATGTTTGGTGGCTTCAGCAGTTCTTTTTATTCTGCTTATCACAGTATAATTCCCAAGGCTGCAGGGTTTGAGAAACGCCTGAAGCTTTATCAGCTGTTCCACTACATGAACCACTGGAACCATTTTGGTTCAGGATACAGAGGATCGTCTTTAAACATTATGAGAAACCTTGTGAAGTAACTTGCTGCTTAAGCCAAATACTCTTCCCATGTTTGGAGGGCCCCATACTTGGTGGTGCAGCTGCAGGAGCACTAATGTTAAAAACGCTCATGAGACCCTTGACCTTGTTAAAGACCTAGAACCAGTGACTCCTGCTGAATACCAAGTGTACAATAGTCATCCCTTTTTAGCTGGGGATAACTCCATGAGGGAAAAATCTAAGAAAAGAGATTTGCACAGTGAATAAAGGTCTCAGTGTCCAGAAAGCACATGAGACTGTGCAGGGTAGTACAAATAAACACCAAGGAGATACCTAGAAGTTGCTTGCTGCATTTTGCTGTGTCTTCCTCTCTCTTTCAGCTCTTCATGTCCAGTTGTGTGCATGAGAGCAAGGTAAACAACACTGAAAGTCAGAGCTTGAAAGTCAACAGGAAAATTATGTAACAGGAACTGTTAGAAGGGATTTGGACTTGCTATTAATTTTCACAGAATCAGAGTGGGTGAGGTGGGGGGGGGGGGCGGGGGGGAAGGGCAGGATCACAGAATGTCATCTAGTCCAAACCTCCCTTAGCAGATTACTCAGGATTATGTCCAGAGGCTTTTAAAGACTTCCAGAGTTTTGCTGATCAATTCCATTGGATGCAGACTGTTGGTGCCTCCTGGAATGCTTGTAGGCTGTTCTGTGCTTTCTGGTCAGTGGACTTTTATCCACAGCAATTTTGCTTCCACCAGAAGTAGTTCTCTTCTTTTATTGGGTTGTGCTTTTGTCCAGTAGTGTGCATTCTTAGAGAACTTTCCAGGTAAGACACTTTCCATGTACACAACTTGTGGAGGTGTATTCTCTAATGAATAAAAACCTGACATGCTTCACATGTACGACTAAAGTCACTCAAAATCCACCTAATCATGAAATAAGATCAGCTGGAACTTTATATTTTGCATACCTCAAAGAAAACAATTAAAATATAACTTAAAAGAGGAAGGAGGTCATGAAATGGCTCACAGGCTGTAACGCTCTGCTTCCCCACAGGAATGCCTGTCAGGTAATTTTATTCCAAGGGGGATACTACTGCTTATGCTTTCTTATACCAGTGTGTTTATCAACAGTAGTTTATCAGCCTTATTCTGGCACAAGGATCAGTAAACTGTAATGTTTATGTCACTGGGACCACGAATGTGCCTAGTGTCAAGGCTGCACCACTTGCGCATCTGTGCTCGTTAGAGTTCTAATGCAGACTTAAGAGTGCTGCACTGTTCACTCTAAAATATTGTCTGTGAAGGTCTCCCAGGCACTCAGACTAAGGAGGGGAAAATGTAGACACCTCTGGGCTCACTACATATCTGGATAACCAGGATAGCAACAGAGTCTTCCTTTCCTAAACTCTCACATGACAGTCCCCACTAATTGCATGCTGTATCTGTTGTGGTAAGAGACATGAAACTGAAGGAAGTTAACTCACAGAGCAGCACTTTACTGGTGTCAGAAGTCCTTGATGGTCCACAAACTGTGGCTTTTGCCTGCAAGGAGATAATACTGAAATTGTTCTCTTTTTGATGTAGGCTGGTGGTGGTGCTTCTGTGAAAGCCTACCAGGTAGGTGAGAAAGATGCATGATTGTAACATGCACTTTAAGTGTTGGGGAGTAACTTTTATTAACTAAAACTGCTTTGCACCTGATACTGGCAGATTACTGAGGGTTTTCTAGTTGCTTGTTTGACAGTTACACAAATTGGAAACAAGTTTGAAGAAGACTGGTATTTGATACAACTTTCCTTAATTCTAGTACTTTTCTCGCTGGGTGTTTGGCTTTTGCTACAAAAAATCTGCTTGGTAGAATAGGTTTTACTTCTACCTTGTTGCCTGAATAACGGATTTCCCAATTGATTGATTATTGTTGTCGCTATTGTTGAATTAAAACCTTACATTTTGGTTTATTCTTGGGGAATTACTTGCTCTGACCTGTTAAAGATCCTTAGTTTGTTAGATAAATTATGATCATCAGAGGTGTTTCTGGGGATGTGCGTGATCAGGGATTGTTTTGGAGCAGTGCATCACTGAAGAAAATTTACATGTTCATTACAGTGCAAGTCAAGATGTTAATTTTCCTAAAATACATAAATACTCTTCATTATTAGCCAGGGGAAATGAATATGAAAGTGGATTTTCTGTCAATTGTAGTTGTGAAATAAACTTATGGATAAACAGCAAATCTTCAGAGATAACCTTTTCCTAAAAGAACTGAATCAAAATATTTTTGTGATTGAAGAAAAGTTTTGTTTATGCAAGTTATGCAGATAGAAACTATTTTTAAGGTAAAGATATTATGCTCAAATTTTCAAAGCTGTTTTTTGCTGTTAGTAAGATCCAAAGGGGTGTAGAAAGGCAGACAAATGGAATGTAACAGGAATCTCTGCTATACCATGGATCCCTTGGCTCTGAGCTCTACTCAGGCTGCAGCCACCTGGAAAAACTGACTGCAGATAAAAATGTTGCCCTCCAGTGCTGATTTTCCTCCTGCTTCTTGTCTTCATTGCTGTTATAAAATAGATATGGTGATTAAAACTGCTGCTGGGCTCTTCTAATAGAGAAGTCAGAGCAGGTGGGAAGTGCTACAGAATTAGAATGTGACAAAAAGCTTTAGGGGGAAAATACATTTCTGATAACCAAGCCACACCACAATCACAACAGCTTTATTATTTTTTCCTTGTAAATATTCAGTTACTTTTGGTTTTATTTGGGTGTTTGTTTGCAGGTTTGTTTTGTTTTTCCTGTAACAATCAAACAGAAAAATGAATTGAGGTTGCTTTCATGATGCAGTTATAAGGCTCTCTGTCATTAGTTTGTTCCCAAACCACTTTGTTCCTTTCCTCGTGCTCCACTGCAACCCAGGGTATGATTCTCTCCTTTCAGCAGCTGAAGAGCCATCTAACCAAGAATGTTATCTTTATAGAGACATTAGTAAAACAAGTACTATAGAATCTGAGTTATAACAGCATGTTTTAAAGGCTCAAAATGTTTTACCTGAGAATGCCAGTGCACTTTGCAAGTACATCTTAAGGTTTGATCATGTTTTTAAATTCAGCATCATTGCAAAAATGGGTTTTAAGTTTTTTCCTTCTTTGCCTCTTAAGAGCAATCCTCTCCACAACAAAAACACTACAATTCATTTACAACTAAATACTGTTGAAAATTATTGTCCTGATCTTCACCACTACCACTGATACAATGCAAATTACAGTCAGCAGGTTCTGACTAAAAACACAAACCACAGTCTCCCATCCAAAATCACAGGAATGAGAATGAGGTTAATTGGTTTTGAGAAGAACACCTGGCTAGCCTAGAAGTTATCACTCCTTTATATAAAAGGTAAATTAGCATAATCCTTTCATTTCTATACATTTCTCATGTTCCACAGGAGCTTTAATCCCAGAAACTGGCTGCATCCAAGCTTGACAATGTTGTGCATATTTTCTCCATGTTTAATGTAAATATTTCCCTCCCCTTTTTGTAGTCATTGCCTCAGAGCAGACCTTTGCTGCTTGGTCAGTTGTTGCTTTATCTTTTTTCACCAGCTCCTACAACCAGATCAGAATCTTTTGAGATGATTTAGCACTAAGGACACAGAGGCAGTACTTTTTCAGGACCAACATTAGCATTCATGATGTTCGCTTTGTGAGAATGATGAAAAGGGTTGTTTCCTTGTAAAAAAATAATAAAAAAGGGAGATTTCTTGCTCTGGGCAAAGTCTGCATGGGGTGCTGTGTTTGTGTTCAGTGCTACACCCTTCGGACTCAGAGCATCTAGAGAGATGTGTGGTTATCTGTGCTATTGACTTTTGATAGTCTAAGCTCCAATAAACAGCATTTTAAATCCTACTTTCTAGTTCAAGTGTGTTTCTTACAGGGATGACAAAGGACCAGGAGCTCTTGGTGCAAAACGCAAGCCTTCCACAAAAATCTGAAAGCTCATAATATGTTAGAACATTTCAGGTCCAGCAGTAATTCTTTGGCTTGTGCCTATTTTTTTTTTTAGCACCCTGGTTTTTCTACAGTTAAGATTACAAAAATATGAGTGATTCTAATGGAAAACAACTACTTCTTAACATGAGTGTGGCTAAGACAGATGGGCAGTCACCTATTTCATCATGGTGAAGCCATACCTTACTGGAAACATGCTAGAAGAAATTTTGCAAGTCTTTGTGACATGTAATCGAATGTAAATTCATCGATCTATTGCTCAACCAGAATACTTGGTGGATTCATTGCTCTTTCCACCATCACAACTTAAATGTGAGCAAATACTGAGAAATGCTTCATAATAAGCAGATGTACAATTTGTTATTTAAATTGTTGACCATTCTCCTTGTTTCCTCTGAATTATATTTGTACAAATACAGAAAAATCTTTACTTCATCTGAAATAGGTGATTTTACAAAATTCATGATGCTTTATTTTTTTGTCATACTCTGCAAGCTATGACTGCACCTAGTGCCAGTACTGACATTGTTTATAGCAACAAAGCCTGCAGGCATGTTTTTGTGATTAATTTACTAATCTTTTTATGTTTTAGCGTATCTTCTCCACTGACAGAAAGAAAGTTGCAACAAGATAAATGCAGCAGTATCAGCTCTAAGCAGCCCAGTGGCTCTTACAGCAGTGCCATTATTTTGCATTTTTATTTCTGTAATTATTTTCCTATGTTACAAATAGCCTGTTACACATATTTTTACTTTAGCTCTAACACTCAAAGGTACAGCAATGGGCAGAAAGATCATTTTATTCAGCCTAAAAGCAAGTGGAAGCTTTGTGCAATATAAATTAGTGAAGGACAAAGTTTTGTATGTGGATGAGTTGCTTGAAAGCTTTTCTGTTCTGCTCTTTTATTTCTTTTAATACAGAAAATTAGGTACATACATGCCATTTACATATTGTTGTATATTTAAAATACCTCAAAAAAATGCAGACGTGAGTAAAGCAGCCAACTCTTTCAAGAGTATTGGAGCCACACCTTGTGTAAAACAAGTCTGCTTCACAGAGCAACACCTGTGAATGTGTCAGAGGTAGATCTGCCATGTGCTGTGTAGTCTGGAGATGAAGAAAAGTGCACTAAATTCTGCTGAAAATGTCCTGATTTATATAATGCAGAAAGACAATTTACCAAAGGGATCACTACTGAAGGAGAGTTCATAGATGTAGCAAGAAAGGAGCCAAGTATCAAACGGACAACAATGTGATTAGGTTTGATCTCCCTTTATTCTAAAAAGCCAGTATTTATGTGATTAGAGGCTAAAGCAGGCACTGCTAAACAGTAGCTGATTGGTTAAAAACTTACGTTCCAACTCTCTAAATGACTGTCCATTGGTCCACGTCTCTTGACTGCATGGTCAGTTTTTGTTGTGTCTTGTGATCAGCATTTCTCTTCAGCATCCATGAGAAAGGACAGCAAGTTGTAACATGACTTCCAGTATCCGTGAGAAAGCACCCATGAGAAAGACCTATATGCTGTTATATTTGCTACTTTGTTGATAATTCCCACAGCACAGAAGCAGCATAAGAACAATAATACAAGGCCTTATACCATACCCTGATAGCAAGGATTGTTCAAACCTCCCATCACGAGATTATGGCCTCGCTCTTCTAAAAATTCCTCTACACACAGAAATCTCTAAGAGGACAGGTGAGAAAGGCCAAATGAAACCTTGACTCAAGCATCTACATCCCGTGGATTTTCAGAGTATGTGGTAATTTACAGCTGGAACAACCCTGCATGTCAGTCTGGTGTGAAATAATCTGTAAGGAGGTTACCATCAAAATAGTCAAACTGATCAGAGAAGTGGCTCGACGTGTAAATTTTTATCTATGATCTGATTTTTGAATATTTTTATGCTTGTCAGTCTACAAAATACTTAAGACCAGTGTCCCACTCATAATTTGCAGTCAGAAAAATACTTCATTAATAAAAAGAATTGAAAATTCCAGAAATTAGTCATTGATAGTTACTAGTGAGAAAATATTTAGGAGAGGGCATCAAGCAAAGGCATGTGATATTTGCAGCAAACTCACACAGCAGTTTGCAGCTCAGATGGGTATTTGTGTTTGACAGGTCTCCAGTGCACTTGCTTTTTTGGAGCTTGGATTGTTTTTTGACATTTTAAAAATTTTCATGTGCACAAAACTGGACAAGCAAGAAGTTTCATGCCTAAATTAGGGGAAAACCATGTCAGGTGAGCTTTAATTCATCGATCTGCTGCCTGCATTACATGCCACCTCACAATATTACCCCAAAATACACAGACACAGTGCAAGTTGCTTTTATTCAGACTCCACAGATCTCCTGCTTTAATGTGGGACATTATTTTCCACACAGAAATTATGGAGGTTCCCCACTACATTCCCTGCAGAGGGGGTTCATCTGCCTGCCAAGCCCTGTTTTAAACTCATTTTAGTCTTTTCCTCAGACCTCTTCCTCCTGTGCAAGCACAGCTACTTTTATGATCAAATATAATCAGAAGAGGGCACTATTTCATTTATGCTGACAAAATTTTTCATGGGGCCCTCAGAACATTCTCTCTTTAGCTTCCAGAGCATGATATAATCAGTTTTACATGTCATGAACATATTTTCCCTTTAGCTTACTAAAAATAATAACTTCACCCACATCACCTCAAATTGAAAAAAGATAATATCCTGGAGTATTTTTACTGGGTTCTAGGGGAATTTTACAAGACCACTTTCTATGTGCACTTAAAATTGCCTGAAGTGGCATCATTTTATGCAATTGCATAAAAATACATCTCATTTGCAAGCCTTCCATCTTTAGGGCTGTAAAATACATAGAGATAAGAGAGATAAGAGTTTAATTTGGAAAAGCTGTAGTGCTGTGCTTCTTTTTTTCCTTGTTGTTTCTCCCTTATATCCCTATATATATATGTATATATATATGCATAACTGAAAAGTTACCGTTTAAGCATCTCATTACTGATAATTTATCACCTTTTCTGAAGGCATGAGCCCTTGGCAAAGGAAAATAAAGCAGGGAGAAGAGCCTTGGTGTAACTATTTCACACAGTAGGTTTAAATGGAAGGTGTTGGTGAGGTTTACCCCAAATCTGCTGTTGTTACAAATCTGCTGGTTTGTAAAGGGCTTTGTGAAACAGACATTTCATAGGAGAACATGTTGGGAGAGTTGCCAAAAGGAGGGATTTTGACTTACTGAGATGAAAGTATTGTTAATTAACTAAATAAATGCAGAGAGAGGCATTTGGGTTATAAAGAGATCCTAATTTTTTGAATATAGTGAAACTCTTTCACTTGGGAGAAACAGTTGATTTGCTTTATGAATGGGACAAAGTGGCCAAGCTTTGGCAAGAGGTATCACAAATGCTGAGAGATTAATAAGCATCTTCCACTGATTACCCAGGAAATCTTTCCATCACTTACCAAATCATTTGGGAACATTCATCTCTGCAAGGATTTTCATTAAAGTACTGATTAACGAGATCTAGAGAAATTTCATATTGAGTATTCTGGCTTCTGATGACCTTTTTAAGGGAAATTAAAATACTGAAGTACATAATCCTGCCCCAAGGAGACAGGGAGGTGGTGATGCAGAGAGGAGGAGAGACTGTGCTCTGAGGAGGTCTGAGGTCTGGTGTTTTACTGGCCTGGTGGCTGGGGGTGAGGGGTTGAATTTTGTCATTAGATTTTCCTTTACCAAAGGAGCAGTTCTCCTAGCTGCACCTTTTGTTGTTGTTGTTGTTCCCCTTTGATTCTGTTTCTGTGTTTATAAATGCTCTAAGATCACTCACTTTTAATTTTGCCATTGTTGATTTTTTTCAGCATCAATTTCAGCCATTGTATCTGTGCTCTACCAAAAGGATATTCAGAGAAATCAGAGGAATCTTTCACCTCAAGCATCATGACAAGAAACAAATAGACAGTGAGGCAGAGCTACAAAAGGCAGTATGAGGTACACTGACAATTAATTATTTCACTGTGATCACCTGATCAGATTGATCCCATAGATCCTTCAGTAGATGAGTCAAAAAAATGTGGGATGCTTAACAACACCTAAAAGATTCCCAGCTGTAATTTATGACATAGTATTTTGAAGAAAAAGAGCTGCACACAGATCTTTGCATAGATATATTCTATCTGTACTTTGAAAAAATGTCACTTTTGCTTTGTGATCACTTTGAAAACACTGCAGCTGTTACATGCATAGGCTACCATGTGTTCAAACAAAGGGTGTGTTTAAAGTTTTGCTTAGTGTGTCCAGCAGTTATGTTAGGGTAGTTTCTAAAAGAAAGAAACCAACATGAAAAAAACCCCATGAATTAAGCAAGGAAAAAACCCTCCAATTTCTCTTGTTTCCAGGGGGTCCACAGTGAACAGTAACAAAGACAACAAAACCCACAATGAAAGAATTGCAGAAATGTGTGACCCCTATCTACAGCAGATGTCCCAGATGAGCTTTGTCTGATTTAATTTGAATTCTTTATCAATTTCTTTGCCTCAAATCAAGGCCTGCAAATGGGACAAGTGTCTCTCTGTGTGTTGTACTGCCAGCATCTCTCATTGCTTGTTGATGTCTCCACAGCAAGAAAAATAATCTCCTAGGCTTTACAACCTTAGGGCCAGTTAACAGATGGAGTGAATCTCACTATCTTTGAATCAAAGTGCCCGAAGTCCGAAGTGTTACTGATGATTAGAGTGCTCCTAATAAACTGAAACATGGGTTTACAGAATTCTTTCAAGAAACTGGAAAGAACTTAGAAAATAGGTGCTGGTGTCCCTAGGAAAAAACTGTAAAATATAATCCTTAACTACACTGCCATTACTGTAACTTCCCACTGACTTGAAGACACACAGGAACTGGTATGCTCATAAACAAAGCCATTTTTACAGCCGCTTCTCTGACTGTAACAATAATAGAAGATCAACTGTATAAAAACGCACTGGGATGTTAATTTTTCACTGATGTGAAGTGTAATAACTAAAATATTCATCATATAAATACACACGTGTAAAATAAACAGATGGACTAACAGACCCCAACAGTATATTCCTAAATTTTCTACAAGAATGTGTACACATGTACATCAAGCACATTAAAATGCTATAAGGAATATCTTGGGGATGCGGAAAAAAAACCCAATCCTTCAGTCAGATGACTATTTCTACTCACTAAATGAATAAGCCAATACTACTACTTTCTGGGGAAAAGAAACAAACAAACAAACAAACAAAAAACAAAAAAACCCACCCACAACATTTTTCACATAGTGTATTTTTCTTGCTAATAAACTTTATTTCAAAAAGGGATTGCAGCATTGTGTTTATTGTTTTGGTTTGACTAATGATTAGTTTAAAGGGTCTAAGTTTTAACAAAAAAATCAGTAACTACTTTATACTATCACCATTACAAGGCTGTTTAGCCTAATTTTCCAACAAAGTCTAGCCATGAAAGAGAACTATTTGGCTCAGTTAAGCTGTAATGAATGTAGAGATGGAGAAAGAATAAGTACAGATACGCTGGTAGGCTGCGCGACTGAGAGACGGGACCTCAAAGGAGGGGTGCAAAAAGTAGTCCAAGCAAGAAGCCCAACTAAAAAGAAATCAAAGGCCTGAGCAAAAAGAAGTTGAAGTCATTGAAGTCCAAGCAAAAAGAGGTTCAAGTCGGAGTAGTTTACTTTCCTCTCAGTTCAGTTTTATATATTGTTGCAGCTCTAAGCAGTTACAGCTCTAAGCAGTCACATCCTTAAGCAAGAATTTCCTGCTAGGTACAGAATTAGCCTATTGTTTGCCTTACTTGGCAGCCTTACAAAACTACATAGTTTCAAAAACCTTGATACCTGCATATGCTGTACTTTCCCAGTTCTTCTCATATCTGTGGTCGCTTATGCCATGGCCTGTATCTCACCAAGGCCAGGATATCATTAAGCTCTATTGTGCTCTCTATTCTGTTCCCCATTTATTTTCCCATATCAGTCGCTTAACACTTACCTCACTTTGGAGGCAGATAAACCTGGTAATGAGGCTGAGAACCACTGAGAAAAAAATTGGTTTTTCTAAATTATTTTTGTCCGCTTTCTTACTATTGTTTTCTGGTAGTAATTTTCAGTCAGGCTACCTGCTGTGTAAACACACATCAGGTGTATGGGACTCCAACTGATAGCTCTTATAATCACTGAAATATAATTATCAATACACAAATTTAGTTGCAACAGTCCTTTTCTGCTTCATGCCTTCTTGAAAACACAGAATATGAAAACAAAAGAGGAAAAAGTGCTAAATTTGCTTCCTGCAATAGCAGAAAAAAAGAAATTTTAAAATTGATTAATTTTAACATTAAAATTAATCATCAGCTGATGAAGTGAATCCTGTATGAGCATCACCTGTTTTTGGGTGGTTTTTTTAGCCTCACAGGGAGGTAGCATTTGCTCTGTATCATTCCATATTTCACCTGCTCTCACATTAGCCTCCTATAGATTCAGCTACTACTTTTTTACTTTATATTCAAGATTGTTCCCATAGTCAGACAATATTGCATTGCTCAGAAAAGCACTTTATATTTGAGAGGTTTGGTTAGAAATCAGAAAATAAAAGAAGGATTTTTTGAAGAATAAACTTGTGATGCCAACCAATGTAAACACAAATCCAGATGTTTTGACAAGCTAAAATGAAGGAAAAGCTCTTTGGCCTTCATTTACATTTTAAAGCAAATATTTTACTAGGAGAAAGTGAAGAATGTTGACATCTCACCACTTAGACCCTAGTCAAAGCAATGTTCTCAATGCCAAAATGTCAACATTTGTTGCAGTTTCCTTCACATCAACATGCTAGAAACACATCTGGCATATTTCTTTCTCTTTTTTCTCCCCTTCCTCCCCACCCTGCCACTGTCTGTTGTAGATAGGAAAATGGGAAGGCAAGATAATTTTAATTTCTCTCAGCCAGCCGTATGCACTCAGCTGTTTTGAAAAAAGAAAAAATCCAAACAAAACCCAAACAAAACCCAAAATGCAAAAGGCAGCCATCTCAGGTGCACATATTGTGCACAGAGATCCATGTTTATTATCTGTAATCTATAATCCTTACAACTCTTTTAGAATATATATTTACTTATTATAATTTCCATTCTTTATTAGGGTTTGTAAATATTAGAGAGACTATAATTTTTATAGATTATGGGCAAAATTAATTTTATCTGTCTATATTTGTTTTCATCTGTGTGGCAATGTTGTGGCCAGTACTGTCAGGTGAGTTTATTTCATGGCTGAACTGCTTCCTCAAAAGCTCTCAGGGAAACTTTGATTTTGGCCCATCAAGCTCGCAGAAAACAACCATTCCCTTTTCCGGACACATCCAGTAGCAAATTAAGACCCTTTTCTCCACACATATATTTTCTGTTTTGAAAGAGCATTTTGAAAGAGCTTTCCTGCCTTGCTCTGATTCTGCAACTGTGGACTGAAAAGATTTTGTTAGAGATCCTTCCTCTTGGTCAGAAGGGGGAAAAAGAAATTTTCAGCTTCAGGAGCGATAAAGTGCAGACACAAGGCTTGGTGTCCTTTTCCAGATTTTCATTATGAATTTATTAACTTTGTCTGTATTGTCCCTTATAATCTGGCTGCCTGAAACACCATATAATAATATCCGTGTTCCTGATATTTCATTCTTCCATTTGCCAACAGGAGTAGAAAAAGTCACAAAGAATCCACAATTGTGTAGCTATTAATTATTTTGAATTATTGGCTTCTCTCTTTTTCCAACTGCATGAAATCTCCAGGGAAAAAATGTGACCCAGCTGTGACAGTGAGACTTATTTATAGCATTCTAGAAAAAGAAAATGCTGTGGAAAATATTTACATTTTTCTCCTTCAGAAGTTCATTAACACTTGTTTTGCTTTGTGTGATTGTACTTTTGAAAAAGTTATAATATAAGCTACTCTCATGTACAGGAATTTCTGTGTGAACTAACAAAAACAACAACAACCAATCAGAAATCAACAAAACAAAACCAAACACCAAACCACTCAAAATAATAATTTTTTTTTTTAAAAAAAGTCATTAAAACTAAACCACACCACTTCGCATTTTGATTTACATTTTCTGACTTGGCCTAGAACACATTATATCAATGACAAGTGATAAAAGCCGACAGAGGATCTCTGAAAAGAATTAAATGATTACTTTTTCCTTTAAATACAACTGGATGATTAAGGAGAATGTGTCCCATCTGATCACTATCTCCAAAATGCTCACTGCATTTATTAAGATTTCACAAACAAATTTAAATTCATCTGCAGCTTCCTTCTCTTTTTTTTTTTTTTTTTCTCTTTTTATTTCCTCCCCTTTTTCATACTCTCATTGCTTGCCATAACTAGCAGGACAGGAAATTTTGAAAGCTTTTTTAAACTTGTATTTGATATAATTATTGCTATTTTCTTATTCCATTGCTAATGTTTGCGAAGTATTTTTTATTTGCAGAATTTTATTAAGGTCTTAGCAAACTGAACATTTAGAAATTCAAGGACATGCTTCAAACCTTGAGCTCTGCTTACTTTGTCTTCTAGAAGAAAGCAAAGTCAGGCTTCCCCCACTTCCCTATAAATGTTTTTCAAAAATTAAGTGTAATTATTTTGCAAATACAGACTGTGTCTTTAATTCCCTTCTTGTAGATAATAAAGCAAAGCAAAATCACATCAAAAGTTCTAGAGGTGTAGAATATAACCTCTCCCTCTTCTGTAACAGCAGAAATTTGCATTTAAAATTTTGAAATCCATATACCTGCTTATTAGTTTCGGACCAAATGCAATATCCTGTATCTTGCACAACTAAAGAACAGAACTAATTTTGTGGTCACATTCTTATTTTAAATATTGAAACTGTAAATCTGTAAAGATACTGTTTCTGAGTGCTAAATTTAAGTGTAGCCTTAAAAAAAATGTTCAGTGCATTTTATTTTGGACTTTTGTTGTTGTTGTTGTGGAGTCTATATCAGATCAAGGAGAAAAAAGACTTGATCTCCCTGTGAACACTTTTGACAGTTTTGTGAAGAATTCACAGCTTGAAGATGGATGGAATTTTATTGACATCTGTCCTACAGAAGTTTCCTCAAAATTTTCTATAATTCTTGGAGAGATATGTTAAATATATCTATTTAGAAGAATGGCTACAGTGGCCTTTTGTTTGCAATTTTTTCTTGTCTTTGCCTCTCTGGTTCCTATTTTTTGACTGCAACAAGAAATAGATATGAAATCCAGGAAGAGCTATCCCTGCAACCAGGCTGGTTTGGATAAGGATCTTTTACTTTTCACTGTTCTTTCCTTACCATTGCCTTGGAGTAAAAAAAAAAAACAAAAAAACCAACTACATTTTCCTCTAATACATGTCAAGTACTGCTTCATTCCAGAGCTGGTTTAAGGTGTCTGGGGCACAAAGTGCAGGCCCAAGTTTTGAAATGTTTCTGCGATGTGAGTTGGACTCAAAACCACAAGGTTTAGACATTTTGTCTCCACGTGCAGTCCTCCCTGATCCAGGTTCTGCTACTTTCTTTTTATTATTTCCTCTACCCTGATCTTTATTTTTTGAGCATTTTTGCTTCTTAATCTTTTTCCCTTTCTTTTTCCAGGAACTTTACTGATAGAAGCATTTCCCAACTTTCAGTCTTCTGTGCAAATTCGTCTGCTTCCCATTGGGAAATCTGCTTCCTATTGGAGTGACAGCATTATCTGATGCATATAAAACATTCAGGAAGAAGTTTGTATTGGTACATTGGTTCCAGATGCAAATAAAGGTTTTGTATCAGTATTCTTTTGTATTCCTGCTTTAGTCAGAAACTTAACAATGTCCTTAACTTGTCCTTACATGCTGTTTTTAAAAACACAAAAAGCTTTGCCCTGTTGCCAATTTAAAAATATTTAAGATACTCAATCCCTCAATGCTGAAGAAATGCAGAAAACAGTAGGGTTCTCCTGTTTAGCTATAAGTAAATCAGGAAAGGAACTTGATAAATCTGTGGCCTGCTCAAAAAATATGGGCAGAATTTGCACATTTGAAGGTTTTTATGTGGCATTTTCTCTTCTGCCACCACAGAAGTCACTTCAAAAAGGAGCTCAAAAAAAACCCCAAACAAACAAACAAAAAAACCCTCACAAAAACAAAAACAAACAACAACAACAACAACAAACTTCTAGAATTTTGTTCTGAAACACACACACAAAACCCAAAAAACATCTGTTTTTCATTTTGTGAATGGAAAATTGAAAGATCAACCCATTCTGAAGGCTAGCACAGCAAACCAGACTAATCCTGACACCAGTCCTGTTGGAAACTCCTTCAGTAGTTTTGGCAGACAAATGTGGAGCCAGCCTGGAACATGACGAAATCCAGCCAGGCAGACAGTTAGAGTCCCATACATTAGTCCTGGAAAAAGCATTCCAGAGCTTGGCATCTGTGCTCTGGCGCTTGCCAAGCACACCCCAGGAGTGGCCACACATGTGCTAGCTTCTGCAGCAGAAAAGAAAAGGAGGGAATTTGCCACAGCCCATTTCTTTCTTCCAGGAAAAAGAAGATTCTCTGAGAAGTCAAAAATGAGGCTGCACATATTTTGTCTAAGCTAAGAAGTAGTATTACTTCTTATTTACATCCAGAAATTTTATTTTCTGTTTCTGCTCAAGCTGTTTTCAACCACTGTTATTTATACGGCATTATCTCATATAGCTTCCCAGTTATCTCAAGTCATTCACAAGGAAATTAGGATGAAAATCCATACCTGACAACCCACAGCATGCAGACAGCATTCCAAATCCCCATACATTTCAAAGTATTGCATTATAGTTTTAATTAAAAGCATTTTGACTTACACTTTTTTTTGTTTTGGTGGTTTTTTTTTTTTTTCTGTTACATGACAAGCTCTTAGAAAGACAGGAATTGTTCTACTTATTCAGACTCAGGAGAGTTCCAGTGTTTGGGCCGAGACTGGGTCTGAGCTTCCCCCCACCAAAGGGGCTATGCCAGATGACCTGGGAAGACATCCTGGACTAACACAAATTACAATCCATTACAATGCTTTCTAGATTGGCTAGAATTAGACACTGCACAATTATACGGCACAGTAGGAAATCCAAGTGGTTCAGAAATCCTTAGGGAGCCTGTGCAGTCTTGGTGATCCCTCACCCATGAATAAACTGCTAGAAACCAGCTCAGCTACTGATCCACCCAAGAATTCAAAGGCATAATGATGACTTAGGGAAAAACTTTCCTCATCTTTATTGAGTTACAGGTGCTGGCTGGACCTGCGAGAAACACCAACATCAGGTGATTTTTCCCAAAACCAGTGTAATCTCAGAGAAACAGAGATACCACACACTTCTGAGAGTCAACCTATGAAATCTGGAGACTAATTTGGTGATTAATCTGGAGATTAATGAGATCAGTCCATGAAATCTGATCATTTGCTGGAAATGAATGTGGTAGTTACATGAAGATTATTTCTAGCTGTTTTATTGTTTCAATAACATTCAAACATTACTTTTTTTTCACAGTGCTCTCTAAGGGACCGGTAAAGTACTGGAAAACCCTCTAACTGCTAATTTTAGACCTGTTTCTTCATTTTTACATGCTAATTACAGCATTCCACTGCCATCTATGGTCCAGCCAGCTCCATGTCTTGGTCAGTTATTCCACTGTGGGCTACAAACCAGAATTTCAGGATTGCTATTAATAATGTATTATTATTATGCTATTTCATCATTATTAATTATTCAATTTCATTGAATTTACAGACTGTGAAATCTTACTCTGTGTGTATCTCATTGCCTGTGATCCCCAAACACTGAAGAGATGATGTGAAATTCCTGTCACAAAACCAGGATATAATTAATCACAAATTTTACATGTTCTATTGAACCCTTTATGCCACAACAAATGGAGTTCTAGTCTTGAAAGGCAACTTTCAAAACTGAGGGGGAAAAAAAAAAGGAAAAAAAAAAAGAAGAAGAAGACAAATCTTCACACATTTCCAAGAAAAATTCTCAACCTGCTCAATTTCCAGAGGTCCTTTTTCTTACAATGGCACTTTAAATGGCTCTGCATTTGTTTCCTGCAAATGTAGGAAAGGTGAAGTTGTTGGGGTTTTTTTTTTTAATGTTTTTCCTCAAGCCAAATTTATAGTCTTTTAACATTGGATTTGTCCTGGGATATAAAGTAGATCTCCCATCTAAAAAAAAAAAAAATATATATATAGATATAGATATAGATATAATATTTTAATTTTTTTAATTATATAGAAGTAGATGGAGAATTCAAAACCTCTGCTTTAGTCTGCAAAACACTGAAAATTTTAATTTTTAGAATTCATTACTGGAGAGTGGTAAGTAGAGGTTCTCAGGACCTATTACACTAAAGAAAGTCCATCTTTTCTGCTAGCAGACAGGTATGAGTTTTGTTGCCATTTTTATTTCAAGCAAGTGCTGATTAACTTCAATCAGAAATAGGTGAGGATGAGATCTATCATCTCAATTTTAGTGCACTAAATTTTATATGAGGTTTTGCTCTTTAGTGGAAATGGCTGCATGTATAGAATAATGCTAACAGTCCTAAATTTATGAATATTGATGAAAACATTGATGACAATTTTGTGGTTTCATAAGTGATAAATATTTGGTGGGAGATGGTCACATGAGTCCTGAAAATTGCCCCCCCACCTCAGCATTGCACCACTAATACTGACAACCTGTAAAATTTAAATTTCTGTTGACTCAGAAGCGATGCCTTCTAACAAGATAACACTCACTGGCATGAGTGATCACCCCCAAAATAATTTTGCCTATTTTAATTGAATTTTTTTTTTATATTTTGACTGCTATGACCAACAACAAGTGTAAATACTGTCTGTCTTCAAGAAAACATCAGTTCAGGATGTCGTGTCATATGAACTGTGAACCAACAATCCTGGCAGATGTCTGGCAGCTTTTTCCTGACTTCCAAAAGGCAGCCTAGCTAGGGAAAGTCTCTGCACATATTTTAAAGCTATACATTAATTTTACATGTGTCTATAAAAGCAAAACATATAAACAGATCTTGTCAGCAAAGCCAGCACAAGAAACCAGTGTAAATTTTGAGTGGGAGTGACAATTGCAGGGTGAAAAATCACATTCTGATAGCTTTCACAGAGGATTTTATGCTAACAGCTGGATTTGGCAGCCAGGTTCAAATGTTGGTACTTAAAGTTTATAATAATCAAGTTTCTAGAAGTACCAGTCGTGATGAAGGTGATACCCATATTGCCTGCCTTTCCAGCCTTATAGTCACTATCAATATATACGAAAATCCTTGTATCTAAAGTTCCCTATAGGATAAGCTAGCATTTCCTTGGCTAAAATCAGCTTTACAGAATTTCCTGAAGTTTATTTCAATTCACATTTCTCTGCTTCAGTCTGCTATAGTATTAATGCACATAACTTACACATTCAACATCAAATTATGTGCAGAGGGAATAAAGTTATGTACCCAAACACCATCACTGCCCACCTGTTTTGTCATGCTCATTTATTTACTTTATGATGGTCATAAACAAAGCATTGTTTCTTCAGATTTCTGCAGCAAGATCAGTTCCCATGAAGAAAGTGAGAGTCAGCCCATGGTTTATTGGAGAATTACAGCCTAGGCTTCACTCATTTTGTTGCTTTCATGTTTTGAAAAATTATTCCAGCATTTTCTTGGTAGAAAGAAAGCAAATGACAATGACAATGAATGATTTTTTTTTTTTTAAACAATTGAAACAGAATATTTTCAGTCGTATTAATTTATATATATACACAACATTTCAATTCTGGGTTTGCTTAATTTATTAATTCCAGGTTTATTTATACAGTCCTGGAATATTTTATTGAAATGAATATGGATTAATAGAAATGCTAGTGATGGAATTTGTTTCTTGTGAGATAACAGAAGGAATGGATAGTGCTGTGTTAGGCAGTTTGATATGTTTGCTATAGCACGTCTCAACTACGCAATTTAACTTTAGATTACATTTTTTTTAGGGGACTTATTTTTATCACAGTGCTTTAGATTTTTAAAGTCAGTACTGCATTATCGTTTTCAAGTTCTATTTTAACTTCAGGAGAATACAGGAAAGTAAACAAACAAACAAATAAATAATAAAATAAATTGTAGGCTTATGGTAAAGTCTTTTCAGGTGCAAATTGAGAGCTCTACCATCATTGAGCTGTTTGAGTAATGTGAATGCCAGAATCAACTTGCTAACAAAGACAGGCTAAATGCCATGAATTATTTGTTCATTTGCTTCTGAAAAAATTATTTTGCTGATTCCACATCCTATATTTTATAAAATATAGTTTATGTGACCCTACTTTGTAAGAATCTTGCAGTTACTCCTCTTTTGGATGAAGAAACTGCCTTTTGCAGGCCTGTGGAACAAACCCTCATAGACAAGCATATGTAAAAATTTGATATATTTCTGCCTTTTTCTTTTTCCTCTTTTGGAAAGTATCTGCAAAGCATTTTTTTCCCCCTCATTCATATAGCTCTAGAATTTTAAGTAGCTATGCCTAATGTGTATAATGAATCCACCTGCCAAGCTTACCAGCATTTTTCTGTGCAGTCTCTGTAGACAATTCCTTCCTCTTTTATATTTATCATAATATTTTGTGATCAAAAAACTCATTGTTCATCGCATGCTCGCAGAACACAGCCCCAGTGCATGCACAAAACCCCTAGATGTCACTACGATAACACAAAAAAGACTGGCAGGTGTAAATAGCAGCAAATTTGTTTTGAAGTTAATATGGTCTTGAATGACACTCAAGGAACTTGATAAACAGATTTAAATCTATGGCTAAGGGAGAAAAATAAAATATGTTTTCTTCACTTTATATGTATTTCCCACTAAGTTCTGTTCCAGTGGAAGTCAGTGGAGAACGTGGCTTGCTTTTAGCTGCTGCTCTGAAAAGCTCTGGCATGGAAGACTTATTTTGTGCAAAGAACCTCCTGGGCTATGTAATAGTCACATTTTATGTCAGGTCTGGGTTTTTTAGTTATCCTGAACCAAGTCCTTCTGAAAAATATTCACTTACTTATATAACACAATATTTGTACATATGCAAACCTATGAAAATAGAAATACATGCTCTTTTCCTAAGCAAAGGAGAACATCTAAGAGAATGAAACTGTTCCTATTTTTTTGTGTTTATATGTTGGGGAAAAAATCTGAATCCCAAAGACTAGTTTTTCAAACTTGTTGGGAAAAAAAAAAATCTATGTATTTAATAGATAAATATCTATATATGAAATCTATGTAAATATCTATGTATTAAATATATATGAGGCTTGAATTAGCAGAGATCTGTGACTGTTTTTCTTTGCATGCAAAACACATATGCAATCTGTGAAATGTTCTACCTTAGGCTGAAGGGGAAAGGGGTGTAACTAGCATTTCCATTTCAGTCTGAAAATTTACAGGAATGCAGCAGGACATCTGTATGGAATTAGCATGGCTTCTCCCCCTCATACATTGAGATTCATGAGTCTGCAAACTGAGACTCTGTAATCTTCAGTCCCGATTTGTTTTACCTAATAAAAACATCAGGACTGATTGTAACTTTGTTTTTCTGA
Source organism: Hirundo rustica (assembly GCF_015227805.2). Classification (NCBI taxonomy): domain Eukaryota; kingdom Metazoa; phylum Chordata; class Aves; order Passeriformes; family Hirundinidae; genus Hirundo; species Hirundo rustica. Next base: position 79,636,201 of record NC_053488.1, on the reverse strand, counting down.
AATTAAGTTTTTATGGAAGTAAAAAAAAAAGCAGGCAGTTCCATACTGTTTTAAACTTTTTGAATCTTTAGATATCTTTAGGTATGTGTAAGGGGTTGTGTGTAGTAGCCTATGTAACAAAACTTATACCTATATTTGCAGGCAATATTTGGGAGCTGAATTTGGGCGCTTCAAATGTCCACAAAAACCCCCTCTTTCTGGAAAGCCAAGAGACAAATGTTTCTGCCAGTTTTCTTATTGAATTTTCACTCGTGCATGACTTATTCTTTTTCCTTCCTATAGTCTATAGGAAGGGCATAGGGCATGTTGTATATAATATTTTATAATTACAACATGCTAGCCTAGGGATGCTGAAATACATTAATGCAAACTTTGAATTGTTCTTAGTGTATGTAATGCCATCACAGATGTTTTAAACACTTCATAATGATATTATAAAATATTATATACTAGAAATTTATATAAAATATAGAACTGATTTTTTTTCTCTGTTTGGTGTGGGACCAACAGTGGTCCCTTGCCACCTGAACCATTCTGGGATTCTGGGATTCCATGAACTCAGCATTTGCATGGCTCATAGAGCATGTAATGAATCAAAGCCTACCTTTACTAATATTCCATGAACATATTTTAATTTGGCAAAAAAATTAAGTTTTGCTCTAGGACACAAAACCAATCATGGAATAATAGAGTTGTGAAGGTTGGAAAAGACCTCTGAGATCAATGGGTTCATTAGACAGGAAAACCACAAAATGATCACCACAGAAAACTGCTACAACTTTTTTTGTTCAGGGTTATTTATATAATATATACATAATCTCATATATATATGTATGTGTGTATGTGTACACACACACACACACATATATGGATCAGGATAATTATATTCCTTAATTCAGGGGTTATCAGAGAACATGTCATCTCAGTGAGTTTGAGCTGAATCCTACCGTTCTAAATATGATATTCAAGAGAAGCTGAGTCAGAAAATAATACTTAGAGAAACCTATAAAATGACAACTACCTTAAATCACCCAGATATAAAATTATAAATGTGTTTAAACAACTTAAAACATGTCCAAGTTTAATGCCAGAGGGAGTTTCTCCTGACTACCTGCTCCACCTGCAGACTCCTTAGGATAGAGCTTCTAGAAAAAGATCAATTTAATTATTTATTAATTATATACATCTTCTTAACCTGGGAATTGCTCTAGCAGCTATGTCAGGGTTTTTTTTCCAAAAACAAAAACAGGATATCCAATAATATCTAGTGTGGTTTTTAACTTGAATAATTTTAAAGTAGACACTGAAGTGTTTGAAATCTACATAGGGATAGCTTCAACTTCCTGTGTAATTTTATTTCTTATTTCTATTACTAATCTTTGCACTTTTATTTTTTTTTTAAACCTTTTTCTGCATCTAGGGAAAAGAAAAAAAAGAGAGAATGCTTATTTTTTAAATTTTTTAGAACTCTCTTAACTCCTTCCTTTTGATGACAGATTTCAGACTTTAAAGTAGGAATTAATTACTGGTAGTTGAGACATCTGAATTAGGAACACTTAGCTTCTGTTTGCTATCACTTAAAAAAACAAAAAGAAAAATCAGTAGAGTGGTCCACCCTACTTCTCCTATGCTAAAAAAAAAAATAAAAATCCCAAATTATTTTGTTTAATTGCATGGAATAGTTCCCTCATGACATCTTTCAACACTTTCTTTGCTTTTTTTCAAATCATCTTGTGTCTTAAGTATCTTCCCCTTTATTTTATAAACCGCACTTAACAGTTTTGTTCCTTTTCAGTTATGCCGCAGGCAACATGTATTTTTTTCCTTCTGCAGTGAAAGCATTGCTTTGAAACTACTACTAAAATATTTTTGAATTTTATAAATGATAAAACTGTGAAATAATTTATTTGTTGCATATACAAAGGACTTTATGTTGAATAATATATTCACATATATATATAGAAGTGAATTATACCAAAAAAAGATAATAAAGTTTGCTTCTTAAATGGCTGTAATATCCTTCATATGCATTGAAGTTTTACAAATGAGCACAGACAGAGGAGATTGTAACTCTACTAATTTCTTTTGTACTGAGAATAAACTTAGAGTGAGAATAAATTTGTTTTACCTCTTTTTGCTTACTAGTTTTTATTTTTTATTTGCCAAATTATGGGCATATACCAAATCAGTGCCTATATTTAAAGAGTAGGAGAAAAGGAAGTTAGACCAACTAATCTAATTTTCTGGCCTGAAATAATGCTGAAAAATGAAATAATTCAAGTCTTGTGAAAACAAGAACATCAAAACGAACCCAAAGAGATTCATCCAAAGCAAAGAAGGCGCAGGCAGAGAACAAAGCAGACAGGCTGAATTAATAATAATAATAATAATAATAATAATAATAATAATAATAATAATAATAATAATAATAATAATAAATAGATGTTGACTACCTAATCTGAGCAATGCTTTTAAACAGTCTCAAATGACATCCTTCTAAATAAGAAAATTACAGTCTAGACTAAAATATTTCATTTTATATTATTTATTCCATTTACAGATTAATGATGATCTGGAGACAGCACGATTACATTGGAAGACAGGATTAGAAATCAAAATGGTCAGATATATTAGAAAAATGGTAAAAAGAAAAGTAAGCACATGTTAAAATCAACCAAAAAAGCAAAAAGAGGATGAAGGTTAATACTTCTTCTTGGTAAAACCACTGTCATCTCTAGCAGATCACCTGCAGCTGTGCAGAATTCCTGTGCTTGAGGTACAGGTTAAATGGTCAATTTTCTTTTTACTAATGAGTTTCCAAGGTCTTTTCCAAAAATACTTTTTAAAAAGATCTGTGATGAAGATAGTGGAGATATTTAATAAATGAAGGTTGAGCACTCACTGAACATGATGATGTGTGGATTCAGTCCAGTGAGGAAGAGGGAACAGCTGAAAAGAAATTTCTAATACTGACATTGTCTTGCCACTTTTATGTTCAATACCTGTACTGTCTAGACATCCACCACTAGCTGCTTTTGTTGAATCAAGTAATGATTACCTGAAAATGCTTTTAACTTGTCAAATCAATGTGGCCATTGAGAGACATAATTTTCAGCACTGTAAGAAATTATTTATTACCCACCATGTCTAGTTTAATCAGATCCTGCATTACCAAAATGATGGTCTATATTTTTACTCTGCTTCAAAATGTCAAAATAATATGATTTGCTTTACTTAAAATTATCTCCCACCCTTGTTGAAGAAAATTTAATCACTTGGGAAAAGTGTGGATTAAAAATTTCCTCTGGGAAAAGAAATCTTTATGTAGATGTACACTTGCATGTTTCCTGAATATTAACTTATACTGAACAATTGTTATTGGAACTGGCAAGACTTGAAGTGGAAGTTCAAGTAGAGCAAAAGAGGCATCACTCATCCTTCTGCATCAGCTATGTGATGCCAATATATCATGGCATCCTCTGCGAAAGAAGTTTTTCTATTTTATATGTCAGGGAATAGGATGGGAGAGAATCTCTGGGGTCAACAGATCCAAGTGCTTTCCAAGAGCTAGGAGTATTTTTTCTAAAGAAATCTTACTTAATCTCACAAGAATTTATAGTCTTAAATTCTTTTGTAGTGTGTTAATTTGGTTTATATTGCATTTCATTTTTATATTGGGTTTTGTAATGTTTCTTCTGTACCACCCTTTTCCCCTGGAAAATGTATCACGAGGTTTGTCCCTACTCCATCCTGCCCACCCTCCCACACTGGAATGTAACCCAGCTCTGTTCCATTCCCACCTTGTCCCTGATTGAGTAGCGGCTTTTCCCTGTCTCTAGCCCCTTACCCCTGGGAAAAAGCCCTGGGAAGAGGGGGGGTGGTCTCTTTGGCACCAGGATGGGGACCGGGGAAAAAGGATGGAGCTGGAGGGGCAGGACCCAAATAAAGCCCTGATCCCACCCAGAAAAAGAGCAAACTCTCTCCTTTTGCCATTGACAGGCACCTGTTCTCTCTAAAGAACCACAACAAAGTCCTACTTTTTTGATTGCAGAGCTGTGTTCCTGTCTTATCCAAGCAACTTTTAATTGTTTCATTTATCACGTTGCATTTTTTTCCTGTTAATTTCCTTCCATATTTTTAAGAGAACTGCTGTTGCTTAAGCCCTTTGGTCGTGATTTTCCCTCCTTTACCATAGCAGTGGCTTTAACGGGCAGCTGTTCCAAATTTAACATGATCTAACATGAATCATCAGAATATAATCGTTATTTTAAATTATGTCTGGTCTGTGTGCTCTACCTGTAAAAATATTTATGATGCCCATTCTAAGAAAGGCAGCTTTCATGGTAAATATTAATTTCTAGTCACATTTACAAAGACCAAACTTATCAAAAGTAAGACATCTTGCCCAATCTTGTCCAGTGAATGTTTTATAGTTTTGTGTGCTAGTTTCTTTCAGAAACTTAGCAAGGGACTCCATAGTCCTCTTTGAGTACAAGTTCTCTTGAGTCTCACAAATCACTTTACAAATCACTGGTAGCTGCTGACTTTGCTTTTGTTACTCTACTCAGTATTTCCAGTTTCAAAGTATGTCTTTCTTGGCTTTAAATCATAACTTTCCCACTCTCTAATTTCTAGCCCACCCTTGCTGTGTAATTGCCTAACTTTTCGGGGGGAGAGGGAGTGTTGGTTATTTGTTTCATTGCTTGTTTGGATTTTTTTCCCTTTCAAGATTTTCTAGTGTTATGTTTTTCCAGATCAGCTGTATTTAACTTCTGGGGATTGCTTCTTTATCACTGTGCTTCCTGATATCCAAGAGCCTGAGCTTATCTCAAATCAGTTTTTCCTTTTTATTTCTTGTCTCCTACCTATTTATTCTTTGTGTTTTCTGGAGATAGTTATTCACCCAAAGTGGCATGAAATCCTTATCTTTCCCTAACACTTAGCTGCATTTCGTTTATGACAGGTTTAACAGCTTCTGTTTAAAAGAAATTCCAAACCTCACTCACAATCAGGAGGTTGCTGAATTCTCCTACCCAGTTATCTTCCTTCAATAAATACTTTTCGTTTCTCAATGTCTTTAAAGACTGAGATCCTCTCATGCAAAATACTTCTGCTAAACTTCCAAATTTAAACAAAGTCAGCTTCTGATCTGTCAAAACACAGGTCTATAAATGGAGCCTCTGTTAGAGCTCCTGGACCATCAAAGCAAGGCAGTAAATGGAACAAGAGATTGGCTGCACGACCTCTTTGGCTACTTGGGGTTTATTTCAGAGATAACAAAACACGGCTTCTGCTTCTCACCCCAGAAGTCACAGATAATACGCACGTGGAGCTAAGTGAATCTGTGACATGTTCCAGTTTTGTTTTAAGAGACAAAAAACTTGAAAGTTTCCAGGTTGCCACCGTATGCTGTGCAGCGAGGTGTTCACCCCCAGAGCTGCAGTTCAAAGGGATAAATCTCAGATGACAAAACCAGATTGCATCTTGTTATTGCAATGAGCAGCAGCCATCACCTGGGGACTGTCAGCAGTGCCACGTTTTCATTTTCACTGCTTTTGATTGTTTCTCACTGGTGGCTAACTATTCGGCACATCTAAGTAAATGCATGCTCTTGGCCTTAAAAAGCAAGCAGGAAATTTCCTAAGCCAGGAAGGTTTTTTTGAATGGTTATGTAGGGAGAGACAGCAAGTGGAGAATAAGTAAAATTTTCAGGTGTGAACTTAACGAAAACTACTCCTGAAGCGAAGTGCCAACTGTTCCAGTATCCCACATCCCTGCTCTTGGCGGCAAAAAACACCGGACCTCGAGGCTGACCTGATACGAGCGGGGAAGGAGCTCTCGGGCTCTCTCAGCACTCCTGTGCCAGACTCAGCTGGTGGGACAGGTGTGGGGATCCGGCCCCCTCCCATCCAGGCTCATCCTTGGGAGCAGAACCTTTGGGGGCCCCGTGTGCTGTCCCAGGGAAGGCTTTTACTACCGAGGGTCCATCCCACGGTGCAATTCCCGGAGGTTAGGGGGGTGCGGGCGAACTGAAGCAATGCGCAGAACCCCCTCTGGCACCAGCTCTGTCTGCACGGCTCGCTGTCTCTGAGACTCCTGCTCTCTTCAGCAGCCGCCGCCCCACTCCCTCTCTCTCTCTCGCCATTCCCTCTTCCCGCCCCCTCCTCCCTTCCTCTCCCCATCCCCTCACCGGCCCGGAGGCACTGGCCCCTCCTCCGGCTCTCTTCGCTGTAAATCCGCCCCTGGCAGCGGGCAGGGGCTTTTTGCTCCCCTCTCGCTCTGTGCCAGCTCGTTTATTTAGGCGCGGTTAATTATAGTCTGGTTTTTTTTGTTTGTTTGTTTGTTTTGTTTTTTTTTTTTTTTTAGGGGAAATTCAGCGCGGTTCTCTTGGATTTCCTCTTGCGGTGGAGGGGGAGACAATCCCAACGTAGTCTACTTTTATTCCCCTCTTTTCCCTCCCGTCTCCGCAGAGGGGTGAGTGCGAGCAGCGTGGATCCCGGGCCCCGCTGGCACCGGCCGGGCAGGCTGCGGAGGACAGACGCGGGATTTTCCGCGGCTGAAGTCTCTCCCCGCCCGGGAACCGAGCCGTGCCCGCTGAGGGCGGCGCGGGACCGCCGCTCCCGCCAGCAGCTGCCTGCCCGCTTCCCGCCGGGATAGCCGCAGCATGGGCAAGCGGCGGCGGCTCTGGGCGCAGCGCTGCTGCTTCTTCTCCGTGTGGCTGGGCTGCCTGGCGCTGTGTGCGCAGGGAGCGGCCGGGAGACAGCCGCAGCAGCAGCATCGGCCGGCGCTCCGCGCTCTCTCAGGAGCGGACGGCTCCTTGGCCGCCACCGCCGCGCACCGGGAGGACGGGGCCGGGAGCGCCGCCGGTCGGGTCCGCAGGCGAGGACAGCAGGACGCGCTCCGAGGGTAGGGACAAGGTTGAAATCCCCTTCCCCGTTCCCTGTTTGCTCCCCAGGGCATCGCCACAGCCCCTTGCCGGTGGTCTCCATGTGTGCCCCCGATGCCGCTCCCCTTCCCGTCTCTTTGTATGGCTGAGGACTCACGGTTCGGTAAGCTGGGAGTTCGGTCCTTGCCTGTGGAATCTGGCGTCCTGATTAGTGTGATTTAATTAAAAGCAGACATTGTGCGGGGCCTACGTTATAGCTAACGAATTGACCCCACTGGGCTCCTTGGTCCGGCGTGTTCGGATACTGAGATACTTTGACGCTTAGTTGCGGGTTTCTGCAGAGAGAAGATGCAAAGCCGGTTTGGTTTTCTTCTTCTGAAGTTTCGGTGACTTCTTGGTGCTTTGAGTTAGTTTATCCTTACGAACAGGCATCCTTTCTGTCTTGTGTCAGATGACAGCAAGGAGCCTCTTTATGGCAACGCTTCTCAGACTTTGAATGAAAGCAGAATCAAACTTATCCCTCCCATATCATCAGCTGTTGCAACAAGGATGAATGTAGCCTGCTCTTGCCTCAACTCTTCCCTTTATACTAATCAGTTGAACGAATCCGAAATGCCTTGGAGGAAGATTTTGTTGCTTTGGGTCGGCCTTTTTTGTAGACATCTTTGCTATATACTTTTTGTTTGTTTTATGCATCTGGATTCTTCCCGTGTGTGTGTGTAAAACATAAAATTGTCTTTAGAGTGCTTCATATTTTCCCATACACATTTATTGATTTGTCTCTGTCACAGGCCAAATGTGTGTGGTTCTAGATTTCACTCCTACTGTTGCCCTGGATGGAAGACGCTTCCTGGAGGAAACCAGTGCATTGTTCGTAAGTGTCTGACTGCTTCTACTGCTCAAGGGGTAACAAGAAAAGTAAATGGTCTTCTATGAGTCACTGTTCTATTCAGCATGAGAAAAGCCAGTTCAGTTCTGTGTTTCACCTTATTTTTAAAAATAAAAAAATAAGGAAAAAACCCCCAAACAAAACCAAGATGGATTTACAGGTCCACATTCCTTGTAACTGAAGGGCCGCCCAATGACCTTGGTATGTTCGTAGACATGTCTCTACCTACATTTTAATGAAAATCTGTGGCAGTGAAGGAAAAAGGAAAAAAAACTTCGGCAGATCAAATACTGAACTGTAGTAACAGGAAAAAAAAAAGCAGAAAGGTCTTGATGTAAGCAAGTCAGATTTTGAAATTCTCTGAAACTTGGAATTGCAATCAGATAGGAAGGTTCTTTACATCTGGGATGCCTACTTTCTTGTCTGTTATTTTTAGTTGTGTTTTGATAGCTGTCAGGCATGTAGACTGGCTATTGGCTGGTCACACTGTGCTGACAGATGTGACTTTTGACATGCACAGCATGGCAAAACAAAAGGAAAAAAAGTTGTGTGTGGGGAATGTGCTCAGTATTCTGGTGGAATGATGTCTTAGGGGATGTTTACCATGAAACAGAAAATGAAGTTTAACTTTTTGTTAGGTAACAGCTGATAGTAGAGACATGCTTCTTCAGACCTTAAATTTTTAGTCTGTTGCCATTTATTCTAGCCTGTCACTGTCTGTTTTGTTAATAAGTATGCTCAACTTCAGAATTCAGGTTCAAGAACATACTACTTTTTATGAAAGCAGTGGAGGTCTTTGTAATACTCCACAGTCATGGATGAGAGAAGGGTGATAAGTAAGGTCTACCAAACTTTTGGCCTTTGGTGCCTTTTTTTTGTTATTCCACGCCTCTCTCACGTGTTCACATCCATTGGTTTTACATGATTAAACTTGGCTAGCTAATATTGGGGAAACCTGTGGCACATATCACTTATTTTCACCTAAAGCTGACCCAGAATTTCCCAGCAAATGGTAATGGTACCATTCAGAAGGAAGATCCTGTTATTAATGTCCCCGTGGAATAAAAGGACTTTCTCAAAAAGTTCTGTTCCCATTTTTCAACTTTTTCAATACTGGCTTACTTTAATGTAGAGTTTTTAAGGAGGATTTAGGCTGCCTATTATGCTGTTGATAGGCTTTTCAGATTCAGCTGTGTGTCTGGCTCAAATGTGGTTTGGGGCTTTCAGCAATCCTTACAAGATACCCTTTAAATTGTGACTCTCAGTGCCTCTTATAGGCCTTGGTCTCAGGTCTGCCTGCATCCAGAATAATCTTTGATTTTTTTTTTTTTTTTTTTTTTTTTTTTTTTTTTTTTTTTTAATTTACATGCACAAAGAACATCTTTTAGGTTCTGCATACTTACTGCACTCAAAATTGCAGCTTTCTAACTTGTTTGGAAGGTGAATGATTTTGGCAGGCCGGTACTGTCTGTGACACTTTCCTGTTTCTGCTTCTGGTGAAGGCTTAAGTGTACAGATTTCTATGCTCTCATCTAATGCCTATGGAGATAGCATGCCCTTTAGCTGGAGTTCTTCACCTAAAAAAATCATCCTGCATGGCATACTGGACAAGCTATCAAGCTTCTTGTTGGGGTTTTGCTGATTATAATTGATGTATATTGTAACTGGTGTTTTTAAAGCAGTGTTTCATGAGAAGTCTTTGAGGCAGTGGTAGGTCAAGAAGAAGCCCTTCTGACCTGACCATGTTTCAAGCTGATGATGCGGTGGTGGTCTGTGGCCCATTTGTGATTAAAAGTGATCTTCCCTCGAAAAAACCCCAAAGGTCTGCTTACTTTTACTCTTTTGTTATACAGTGTAAACTTTTCTGAAAAAGCATATTTAGGATATGCCTTAAGGTCTCGGACTTTCAGTTGATAAAATAATTACTTCCTAGCAGATAATAAGTTAACAAAATGGACTAAATGTAAACATTGCTTTATCAGGGGATTCACCTGTGTTGTAAAAAGATTGTCTGAACAGGAATATAAGAAAAAACTCTGTTTCCTGTGCTTGTGAAGTGCTCTAAATCCAAGTAGTTTCTCACCTTTACTTCTGTTCATGGAGAAGTATTTTAAGTCAGTCCAGGGTGTGTCTCTAATTCCAGCTAAATAGAAAAATCCACAAACTCTAATCTCTCATTACCTTCGCATTTGGGACTTAATGGTAGCAGAATTTAATGATAAACGTAGATTATGCATTTTGCATCTTTTTGAGGCCCAAAGAGGGGTGTGGCATGTGATCTCCTTAAGGTATTTGTTCATTGCTGTCCTTCAGTAGAGATGTGCTGCCAGATTATTTAGATTTCACAAAGCTCTAGGCCTATTTACAAAGAAATTGTGAATCTTGGGTTTTTTTGTTGGCAGTGTTTGTGGTGTTTGTTTTTGAGCATTTTTTTTGCTATCAAGTTGTCTGTTGCACAATTTTGAAGTCTTCCTGCATTGTGCTATAGTGGCTCTTTTGCTTTAGGCTGTGTTTTGATAAATTTGCTACTCTGGCAGATTAATGTGATCTACTAATTTGGATCTGCTTTAGAATCTTTTAGACTTTTTGCTCCTTTTTTGTGGTTCTGTCACTCCTTTCTTCATTGGAGCTGTGCTGGATGGTGAGTAAGAAGGGAAGGCAGAGCTTTGGATCATGGAGGGGGTGGTGAAAGGTTGAGCACATGACACAAACATATGGGGTAAACAGGCTTTTCTGGGATTTTTATGGTTAGTTTTTAAATAAAAGTGTGGGAGCTACCTGTATACAGAAAACTGTATTTAGAGAAACACCACAAAATCTGCAAAGTCCAGCATTTGAACACTGACTTTCCACAAAATTGCTTTGGGTAAAGGGTGGATAACCTTAGGAAAAGAAGAAAAAATATTCTGAAATGCCTTTAAAAATGGTGATTATAAGAGTATAAATTGTCATTGTTTATATTCCTTCAAATCTTGGATTCTTGGTAATGTGTTTTCACAGGTCTTGTGGTCTAAAAGAGGTATTTTTAATGATTTTACATTGCTTGCATAATTGGCTGGTATTTCTGATTGGGGAAAGAGTTGATTACCTGGTTTCAGTGGTCAGGTCAGTGTTTAAATATATCTGATTTAATCCTGTTTGTCTTCAAATTTGTCAAGAGATGCTGATTATGTCGAAATTCAGTTTGCTTTATTTGACTTAAGGTTACCTTTGCGTACGTAACAGCTGTCCCAATGAAGTGAGCTTTCGAGTGTTGATTCTTTTCTTCCTGCAAATTTAAGACTCAGGTTGTTGTTAATCCCTGTCACTCTCTTTCTGTGTTCTTCATCAGCAATTTGCAGAAATAGCTGTGGTGATGGATTTTGTTCCCGTCCCAATATATGCACTTGTGCCAGTGGGGAGATATCACCCACCTGTGGATCAAGACCTGGTAAGGACTTACTGTGTTTTCATTAGAGACATCATTGAAAGTGATTCTCTTTAAGTTTTGATGACAAAAAAGCCTGCTTCCTTAAAAATAACTTCTCATTACTGCAAATGCAAATGTAAATTACGCTTAGATAAAAAATATCAAGTCCTTGATCAAGTTTGTTAAACCAAACATGCCTGTTTATTCTGTGTGACAAATTTAAATAAAATTAAAGGGAGAAGCAGGTTTACGAATGAATGTGTGTGGTACTTACATTTCCACTGAGACCATTTTGGTCAGAAATTACGAGTGTACAGTCTCCAATGCAATTAGAAGTTCCAAGCTGCTACATAATAGTTGTGGAAAACTCGAGAAAACATCTCCATAAGCATGAGTATACACTTGAAATATACAGGGTAGATGGTACAGAGCTCGTAGTTCAGATCCCATTTTAAAGACTGAAAAAGGTTTTCCATTCCTTTGTGGTGTTTTTGGCTGATTTTGGGTGTCTCTCTGCAGCACAGCAGTGCAGCATCAGCTGCAGGAATGGCGGGACATGTGTGGGTGAGCAGTGCCAGTGCCAGAAGGGCTTCTCCGGTGCCCGCTGTGAGCAGCGTAAGTCACAGCCAGCTTGCTTGAAGTGCAGTAAAACACCTGAGAGAAATACTTGTTTTGGGGTATGGAGTTCAGCTGGCAGTCATTTCATGCATGAAGTGCTTTTGTATTCTCTAAAATTCAAGTTACATGTTGGATTCACTGAGCAGTTTTGGGAAACCCTTGGGGACCAGTGTCACTGTGCATCCCACTCTTCATACCAGATGTTCACGAATTTTTTCATTTTCTTTAACTAAGTTTTCTTTACCTCAGGACAAAAGTCTGTCTGCTGGGTTGAAGCATGTTTTTCTGTTTTCTTCTTAGTCTAAGGAAAAAAGGATTAAATATGGTTCAAGCTATTGGATGCTTTTTTGGGTTGGCAGACAAGCTAGAAAGTGAATTATTTGCCCAGCTTTACCTATAACAGCACAGTGTTTACAAGCTGTAGCAATTTAGCAAAGAATAAAAGTCCCTAAAGGCTGTGAGGATGAAGAGCAACTCTAGGTGTATTCTAAGGCCAGCTGACTACTAATTAGGAGAGAAATTAATTGCATAAATCTGTCTGAAAGAAGTAGAGACAAACAGAGAGCAGCTATGCAAAAACCAGATGGACCAAATATTGTGGGAGGGTTTTTTTTTTTTTTGTCCTCGTTGTTTTCATAAATGCTGGAAAGCAGCCTTGTTCTTGCTTTAACTGGATAAAACTCCCTAAATTTTAGCAAATAGTTGTAATCCTAAACTGTGACCCTAGCCCCAGTGAAATTTTGTAGTAAGGGTTGCTAGTTCCTTCCTGCTTTTGTTAAAATACTGTGTCAACACCTGAGTGCTTTCAGGTGAAGCAAATTTCCAGTGAATAAATGAAAAGATGATTGAATTTTCACGTGGTGGCGCTGAAGCAATCCAGAAAATCTGAGCAAACTCTGGAGATTGGTTTCAGTGTATCAGGCAGTTAAAATTTCAAGCAGGATTATGAATATGTGCCTTCTAGACAGTCTTAAAAATGTAAGTATGTTTTTATTTCTTTTTAGAAAAATTTAATTGCATATAATGAAGTTAATTTGCTGAAGTGTCATTGTCCATAAATTCAGTAATGTAACAAATGCGATAAAATATCTTCATTTTATGTGTGCATTCTCAGGAAAAGGTAATTCTGTTTGGCGGTTCTTGATAGGAAGTAAGGCTTTATCACATTTCCGCTCATATTTTATGCTCTCCACTATGATAAAGGAATCATGTGTACATCCTCTCAGTTTGAAATTACTACCTTCTCTAGGTCTCTGAGGTTCTTTTGCCTTGGATACTCAAATATGTTACAAATGCCACATCCAAACGGAGGAGACACCTTTAGGAAGTCAGCCTAATAATTTTGAGATCAAAATTTTAAAGTTTTAAAAATCTTGTGACTGTAAGCTGAAATGTTTTGATTTGGAGCATGTACTAATTTTGGAAAATTTTGAAGCAATGACCTGAAGCAATGAGTTAGGAAATAGCTAAAATTAGCTAAGGCATTCTTTTAACGGTGTTTTTCAGCCTCTCTCAATGTCTTCCTTTTGAACTGAGAAAGTTCAGTGGTCTGGCAGGAAGCTTTGGTCTTCATTCAGACCATTGATAAAGAGTGAGTGGGTGCTCTGATGTCCCATGACAGTGAAATATCTTTTTCATCTAAATGTACTGTGGATTTATAACACTTTCACCCCACCTAGGTTCCTCCCTCACCACATTTTTGGTGGTGTTTTGTTTTTTGGTTTTTTTTTTTTGGTTTTTTGTTTGTTTTTTTTTTTGGTTGTTGTTGTTGTTGTTGTTGGGATCTTTTAAGAAACATAGTTTTTCCAGGTACTTAAAAAGATGAGTTAAGTGGGTAATTCTTCTCCCTTGCCTCTAAACATCATTCCTTCTTACACTGGCATCAGCTCTGAGAGGTTATTGTCTGTCTCTTGGACTCCCTTCTCTTCTTGAAAGGTTTGTTCCTCTTGTGACTGAACAACACAACTTAATATGCCCCAAACCCACTTCGAAACAGTTGAGGCTTGATAGATAGCTAAATTCAGTGAGGGATAATAAGTTCTTATATACTAAGTTCTTAAATAATTATTAAGTTATGGGTGACTGAGGCTGCACAGCTGATTAAAATACACTGAAGTTGAACATCTTCTATTAATCTGTGCTGAGCAGCTGTTTGCAGTTAGCATCTGCAGGTACTAATGGAATTTGATTTGCACAGCCATTGCTGGTGGAGGTGGTGGAGGGAGATCAGCTCCATCTTTAGGCCTAGGAAGACTTAGAGCAATGGGAGAAAATTTAATATTTTTTAAATTTCACATATGTTAATCTTGGAGATATCATTGTCATGACATTATTAAACTTTTTGTCTGTTTGTTTTGTTAATTGAAGCTGTTTGTGAGAGTGGCTGTCAGAATGGAGGACGATGTGTTGGACCCAGTCGCTGTGCTTGTGTCTACGGCTTCACTGGCCCTCAGTGCCAAAGAGGTAAAAGAAATTTAAGGAAGGAAACTATGAGTAATTGTATACAAAAAATGCTGTGTTAACGTGTTTTATGCTGTGTATATTCATCCAGTAAACTTTAGGTAAACCTCTTATTATTTGTAATTTTGGGAAGCATCTTCTTTTTTTTAGTTTGGCAGACACGGGAAAAATTGACAAATACAAAGTCTGATTGATAGGAATTTCACGTCATTTAGGCTGCATATTTTGTTCATATAATAGTTAAAAGATAGCTGTCTTTTGCTCTCTGCTACATGAAATACCAGTCCAGCAAAATTGCTGGTGGTGTTGGGATTGTGTAGGTCTACATAAAGGAAGGGGTTTTTTTCTGTATAGCACCTCTTTCATAAGAAAAGCTTGGGAAGTAATTTGCTCTGGCTGGTTAGGAGTAAGTCAAAGAAGGACTGAAAAAGTAGCTAATTACCATAGCACATGGATCAGTTCCTAAATTCACTCTTACTCCAGAATGCATCTCAGAGATGTCCTGTGAAATTCTCTGTTTCAGATTCAGCTGTGAAATGCTTAGAGCTATGTATAAACTGGGAGAAACATCTTGCACATTTCTTAGGTTTTTAAAATTTTTTTTAGCATTTGTTAACTGTGAAATGGAAATAATTTCCATGGAGGTAAAGGAACTAAAACCCTAAACACTGAAAAAGCAGGAGTTTCTATTTACTATTCCAGGCTGTTTTATATACTGACTAGGTATCACAGTCATGAAAGGATTGTAAAGAATCAGTTTGTTTGTCTCTAGCTTGTTTTTGTTTTTATTTTTAAAACTGGATTTACAGTTTTCTAGTTACCTAATTTCCTGTAGTTGGTTCTTCTGAAGCAAGCACAAAGACACAAATCTTACATAGTTTGGTTAGTTGAGAAATAGGTAGAATTTTGTTAAAAATTTGTTAGTACTTACTGCTGTTTTATAACCATTCAGAGATCTGTCTGTGCAGAATGTATACCTGTCTAAAATAAGACACTACCAAGTGTTTCTATTTAGAATGGATTTCCAAGAGATTGGACAAGGTTAGGGTAATTAATGGTTTGAGCCTTACTTCTGATGGATCTTAATGCTGCAAATTCTGCAGTCTGGGCTATGTCTAAGATTGATTATAGCTTTAGCTGAACTATGACATGATAGATTTGCAATATTTAAAATTATTTATTTTTAAAAAAATTTAATTGATTGCATTGATTGATTATAGCTTTAGCTGAACTATGACATGATAGAATTGCAATATTTAAAATTATTTATTTTTTAAAAAATTTAATTGATTGCATTCAGACATGCTTTTTATTTGTTGCCCGATAACTTGATATCCTTGCTTTTTGTCCCAGATAAAAGAAATAATTCCTAGTTAAGATTTACTCCATTCTCTGACTGCATTCAGGGTTGTGAAATCATGTTAATGCATATGACAGACTCCAACTGTGATAATGGCTCAGAGTTTTTAGTAATGATATTTATATTTTAAATAGCTGGACCTTCAGAGCTTAAAAGAGTCCACTACACATGGGTTTTGCAACTTTTGTGATGATGAAAGGGTTTAGGTTTGCTTTCTTACTTTGTGAAGTCTTTAGCTGCAGAATTCAAGCCCTATACAGGAATTTAAACATCAGTGTTTTGGCGTCCATATTTCCCAGCTGTCCTTGGAAGTCCTAGATTTTCAGTTTTGTGTAGAATGTTCCTGTTGTGCAAGAATTCAGCTGCCTTATATGGGTATTTGAAAATTGAGTTATTTCAGTTAAAGGTTTACATTTTATTGCTTGAAATTGGAGGTAGTAAGCCAAATTTCCTTCTGTGAACTGTCAATAAAATATAGCCTATATCTAGCATATATAATTATCTAGCATTATATAACTATGTAATATATCTAATCTAATATTTTTACATTATCTAATTTTTTTTTTTTTTTTACATTTTTACATTATCTAATAATAGTTTTACAGCTTTGACAGGGCTAAGTAAAATTTTGGTAAAATTTGGCAACATCTGATCTTGGTGTTGCAGAGACCTTCTCATGTTCAAATAAAGATGTTACTAATTTACTAAGATATTTTACTATTATTCAGTTAAAGAAAGATGACTCCTATAGTATATCTTGAGAATAACTATAAAAAGTATCTATTCATTTATGGTTTACATGCTGTTGAGTATGTGAAAGTACTGTAAAAGATGCCTTAAATGCTTTAATGGTTTCACATTCGCCTGTCTGCCAAATTTAGTGCAGTGGTTTGAGTGTTTACTTTCTTTTTCCCTCAGTGAGATAGGATTAGGAGAAAAAAAAGCAAAGCAGGCTCAAACTTAAAGGTATAGGGATAGATTTAATAACACACTAACTACAAGAAGAAAATGAGAATCAAAATGAAACTTTTAAAACATTCCTCCTCCCCCACCAGCTCCTTTTCCCAGAGACAAATCTCAGAACTCTTAGTTACCACCCATAAAATACTCTTCTTTCAGTTCGTTTGGAGAGAGAAGTCTCTTTAGTTTGCCATAAAATTTCCCCCACTGACAACTTAGAACAGTTCGCTTGTGGGATTTGTCACAAATACAGCTGCCTGGGAACCTGTTTTTGTGATGTCCCTGCCATTGGCAGCTTTCCCTTTTCTGCATATGGGTCATGAATGCTTTGGGGTGTCATTTTAAAGATAAGCAACTCCAAAGGCGAAGGATTTCTTTTCTCTCGTGGGCCAGAGATTTCTTTTCACTTCTTCACTGCCGAAGAAGGCTTCTTACCTCATCTGTCTCTGTTCAAACATCTCATGGGATCACAGCTACTAGTTCAGTATCCACTCTGTCGGTCACGTATACCTTTGCTCAAATCCACAAATCTGA
The DNA here is from genome assembly GCF_015227805.2 of Hirundo rustica. NCBI lineage: Eukaryota > Metazoa > Chordata > Aves > Passeriformes > Hirundinidae > Hirundo > Hirundo rustica. The sequence continues at coordinate 79,619,085 of NC_053488.1, read as the reverse complement.
ATAATCATCTCCCCAAATTGCATATTTTTTCTATGGTTTAGAGGGATATTCTAGCATAGTACAGTCTGTCCCCACAGCTCACAGAAGACTTTCAGCTTAGGCATCTTCTCATCTGATGGTTCATTTAGTGATCTCAGAGCACAAAAGACGCACAGGGGACAACAGTTTACTCAACAACAATGCACTTTTATTGGGTGCAATCACAGTATGTGATAGGGGGAGAGGAAGAGAGAAAGAGAGGGGATTATGGCTACCGACAAAGAAGAATGGAGTCCTCATGGCGATGCCAATAGACCCATTTTCCCGTGGGGTGAACTTGAAGTGGGGTTAGCTCAAGGGATCCCTTTTACTGTCCTTTTAAAGCAGGAGGCACCTGGCCAGAAGGTGGGGTGATGTGGTGAGGGTCCATTGCTCTGGGAACAGGTGCAGTCATTGGGCCCGTTTCAGCCCAGGCTGGTCCAGGCTCGCTTGCTGGTTTAGACAACAAGCACCAACTTGCTCTTGCACTCTGGTTCCCATAGGAAAAGTATACCAGTCTTTGGTCTGGTGAGAACACACCTGCAGGCAAAACTTGGCAGATACCCCACCTCAGCCAGGCCAGAACTCCTATGCTGGGGTTTCAGGGTTTCAATCTTTGTCCTTGGCGATGGTCGTGAGACAGATGAGAGATCTTTGGACCGTCTCTTACACCACCCCGTGACTCACGATTGTCATCAACACAGCTCCCTCAGTAGGGTTCCGTAGTGTTGTTGCAAAGTCTTCAGGACCCGTCAATGTTGGTAGCAAATCCTGAAAAATAGGGACAGAGAAGGAGAGAGCGAGAAAAAGAAAGAAAAGAAAAATAGGAAAAATAAATAGGAAACAATAACAATAAACAAATAGAATCGATATTAATTAACCACAAATAATCACCATGAAATTAATTACAACAACTTTTTCAAATAATCAAAACAAATCACAAAATTTAAAATAATTTTCTCAGGATTACAAAAGATTAATTCAAAACACACATCTAAATTCTATAATCTATTTATAATCCGTAATTATGGTTTACTCATATAGTTCGCCTTGTGTCAATAGCCTCGGGAATGTCCAGAGGGGAGGGGACATTGGCCAAATTGTGTGCACGCATTATAGACATCAATTGTGTTAACCGTTCATCATCTTCCATTTCATAATTAATAAAATTGCTGATAAAACAAAACCAACCAAAATCAAAAGGACAATGATGGTCAGATGACACAATTTGTTCAGGATACTTGTGGCAGTAGGTGACCACCCAAAAAGAGTATCCCACCACCTGTGTTCAGCATCCTTTCTTACCCTTTCCATAACGATGAATTTCTTTCACATTATGATGAAGTTACCAGGGATTTCTGTCCGTTTTACTTGATCTTTTCCAAAATTTTGGTTAAATCCTGATGAAGCAACAATTGTTTTCACCAAAGTAAGGTTCATCCCAATGGGGGTAGGCAATAGTTTTGTGAATCAGTGTATAATTGGATTCTAAAAGGTAATGAGAGATAACTGGGGCTAATTAAGAAAAATCACACTCTGTAATTTTGATAAAGTTACAGACACAAAAATTTGAGTGATTTTTAGTATCCACTACTACATTTTCTACAAATACAGCATCACAAGCAGTTCCAAAGCATGCACAGCCATTGCCTATATACACAAGTCCTGTTTCAGAGGTCTGGTTAAGATGAATTTCAAAAGGACAGATATTTTGTTCTGTGTCCAGACAAATGTCTTGAGCTATAATTGCATTACTTTCATAGCTTGCCATTTCTCACCAATTTGACTGGCCCATTCCCTGTGCTTGGAAGGATAGAGAATAGCTCCATCATGATTCAATCCCAGTGCAATGATAGGAAATACCAAATGCACTAAGGCATTACGTTTGGTTTGTAATGGGGTTGTAAGTAAAATTCATGAAGTTCCACCAGGATTGGAATTCTTTTTCAAAGTCAGTGGCACTGTCTCAAGTTATTTCCCGAATCTCAATAGAAAAAAAAATGCCTTCTTCGCCTTTACTTATGATTGAGGCAGCAACTGACTGCCTCCACAGTTGTGCCTGGATACAGCTAAGGGCCAAAGAAAAGTTGTTTTGTTTAGCACTAAGAGCATCAATTACCAATTTGTGGTAATTCACGTTTACCTTTTCCCAGTTTGGTAATATGTCTGATAATAACCACTGATGTGTTCCCAAAGCCAATAAGGACGACTGCAGTGGTTGTTATAATTTGATCAAATCTCTAGTTGTGGCAGCCAATTTATTAATTAGTATTTAAAGTTCAGATCACGTGCACTCAGCTAGTTTTTGGCCATGGGGTTGTGGTAGGATGCAGAAAAATATCACTAGTTCTATGATTATTTATGTGGTTTTCATGTGCTTTGTAGTCCTCCTGTGAAAAGTAAACACAACGAAATCTGCCAACAAGAAGCAGAAAATTAGAATGACGGAATTGTCCGGTGTGTAGTTTATCTGATGCTCTTTCCCTAGAGCATCAAAAGCTACCCTTGCATAATTATTCAAAGCGGTTTCTAGCACTAGTGGTACTTCCCCTACAGAGGGAAGTCCACCAAAACAGGTTATACGGGGTAATGTGCGGTATTCTTGGAATCATTTGATCCCTGTGGTGAGGGAATTATGCTTGGAGCTGTAGGGCAAAAATAGTGATTTGGGGACACCAATTTACCCCCATCCATCATTCACACCTTTCACAGCTTCTTCAGTTATTGAGAAGATGTTAGAGTAATGTTCAATCCAAGCATACCACTTTCTTACTGAGGTCCCCTGGGCCACCCCATCAGGTGGGGGGGTCCCAGTAGTGGCTGTTTTAGTAACTTCAAAAGGGCCTCTCAAGACAATTGGTTGTTGTCATGCAACCTTCTCCACTTCTATGAGAGCTAAGCTAACCACAAACAATCCTTTTTCCCAGGTAGTGTATCTTTTTTCAGCATCTTTGAAACCACAGGAATAAAAACCAACGGGCCGCGTTGGACCCTCAGGAGCCCGCTGCCTTTAGTATACTGACAACCCTGAAGAGGCAAACCCCCATTTCACCTGGAAAGGATCTGTAGGATGAATAGGGCCTAAGGCTTGATGTGCTGTTGTTTCAAAAATCAACAACTGCGATGCTTCCTCCTGAGAAGCAGTCCATTTCCATTTTACCCCTTTTCTCAGCAAGTTATAAAGAGGTCCTAAAGCATGTTGAAGATCTTGCCTGGATTCAGGTATTTTAATTTGATCTAAGGAGATTAGGGTGTCAGGTGGGATACACATCATACCTCTCTTCCAACGAATTCCCAAAAATTTCACTTCATGTGAAGGTTTTTGGATTTTTTCAGAGGGAATTTGCAAATCAAGGCTTTCTAAGTGGGAGATTATTTTCTGTTGGACATCTCCCACTTCTATTTCATCTCCTCCCACAAGGATATTGTCAATGTATTGATAGACAGCTACATTGTCAGCTATGGGTGTTTTTTTAACTCTTGGGCATCTTGAGCCCCAGTATACCTAACACCTTTAGTTTGTTCTGGTTTTTCCTCTGGGGTTTTTACAGGCCCATGCTTCCTACTGTAATTAATGAGATCACTGGCAGATGAATTAGATTGAGAAGCCAGCGGCTGAGAGGGGGTCGAATATGGAGCAAACCCAGGATCAGTAGATCCAGTTTGGTTGCTTGGGTTTCCAAGGAATCTATCCAGCCTCTCTACAGGACCTGAAGCCATTATGGGTTTTTGTAAAGTAATTGCTGAAGGGTTGAGTGATTCTGGAAGCCCCTGAATTAAGGGGGTCAGCAGTTCAGGCTGCACAGGTAATTGCATCAGGGATTCATGTCCAGGAAATTATTTCCTTTCAAGTATTATTTGCAGGCAGGCAGCTTTGTGGGCACTTTCCAAAAGCTAGTTGGAGGTGCTAACTATAGCTAAAGGGCCTCCCCTTTCCAAAGGATTTGTTCCCCCAGCCCAGGAAGCGGCATGCTGTGTCAGGGACCATGTGTCACATTTATCTCCTGTTAAGAAAACTCCATGTCCCCAGTATCCACTGGCCCCCTGTTCAGTTTATTTGGTCTTCTCTAGTGAGAGATACTTGGAAGAGATATTCTGTCTCTGATTCTTGTGGGAGCCAGCCGTATTCTTTCTTCAACTTATCCACTTGGGTGTCACTGCATGGTATTTGTTTAGTTATGATATGCAGTTTGAATTCTTCATCATTATATCATTAATATAATGATATTCTGTTTCAACCAGGGGTCTCAAACAAGGGCAGCAGTTTTCCCCACAATTTTTTACTAATTCCAGTTCCTTCTGGGGGTATATTTGATTAATGTGGAGAGTTTCCTTTTCCTCTGTTTCTTTTGGTGAAATTAGTATGTTTTGAATTTTCAACACGTTCCTCTGTCATGGAAGCTAGCAATAGATAGTTCTTATTCCTTTCCTCATCTCACTGTTTTTGCAAAATTTCAACTAGGGTTTGAAGGGAGTCTGTTATTGCTTTTCTTCACTTAACTCATTTAAAATGAGAGTCAATAGCTGCCATAAGACAAGCTCCCAGAACTGGTCAGAGTATGTTTTTCTTCCTGCCCAGTTTAAATCTTGTCTCACGTTGAAAAGAACATACTCTATTAATCACACTCTCCAAATTAAACCAGTTATTTTGAGCCCATTCTTCTCGTCCAGGAGAGGATCTGGTTACGTTTTGCTAGCAGAGCATAAAATATAGCTTTGTTTTTTGCACTAGGGTTTTCAGTCATTTTGTGAAGGGATCAAAAACCAAGACAGGGAGGTAAGACTTAGTTGCAAACACAGAGAGCTCTTGCTGTGTCTCCCTTTGCTTCCCTGGGTGGGTGAAGAGACCAGATCTCCTTGGGAGGTACTCCTTGGCTACTAAACTGGTTGTCCCTTCACTGCACCTGACAGTCACAAAATTACACCTACACACAAAAAAAAAAAAAAAAAAAGTCCCACTTTTTGCACAATGAGATCTTTGTAAAATCCTGAAAACAGACCCCTCAACTTGAGTATGGGGATGCTTCTCACCTAGGCATGTACTGTTTGTCGGAAAGTCACCCCCCTTGCTTTCTTGACACCTCTCACCCCTTTTGAGGTGTCAGGCAAGGTGGGGCTGGAGCGAAATGCTTGTCCCCTGTTACAGACTAGACACAGCCTGCAAACGCCTCTATCCACCAGGATCCTGTCCATGACCCCAATTAAATGTCGTGATGGTTCGTTTAGTGATCTCAGAGCACAAAAGACACACAGGGTGCCCAGAGAAGCTGTGGCTGCCCCTGGATCCTTGGAAGTGTCCAAAGCAGCCTGGGATAGTGTCCCTGCCCATGGCAGGGGGTGAAACAAAATGATCTTTAAGGTCTCTTCCAACCCTAACCATTCTGGGAGACTGAAATTCTGTGGATATAACATGAGATGAAAAGTTTTTCTTCAAGCTGGAAAGTGGGTGGAAAAGCTTATCAACAGCTCAGAGAACCAAGGAGGACGAAGCAAAAAGCTCAGTTAAACTGTTGTTAGTGTGTAGTAATTGAGGCAAGAGAGTTAAAAGTAATACAGAAGTGAAGTGAACATATAGTGAAGCAGCTGATAGGCACAGAGATTATAAAGATGTCTGGGGATAATACATACGGTTAAAATTAAGCTAGCGTAGCAAATTGACCCAGATTTGTGTAGGAGTCAATACTTCTTAAATACAATTTTATTATAAAGAGGACATGCAATATATATTTAGTCCTTAGTGTTGCTGAAGATGCTTGTGTGTGCTTAACTGACAGCGATCATGTCTAAATGAAGCAACAGAAAATGTAGTTCCTTAAGCAGCTACTTCTTCTGACAGGTATTTAGAAGACCTCTTAACTTTACACAGCTTTTCCTTATCTGTTGATGCTGGCCGTACCGTTTTTGCATAAGAGCAAAAATGGTTTTTTGATCAGTATGTTCTTTTTGTGGGAGTCTTGGGAAAGTAGCTTTTTAATTTTGCTGTGAAGTTGGGTTTGGTTGGGGTTTGGTTTGTTTTTTTTTTTCTTCTTTATTAATTGCTGCTATAATCCTGAGCCAGAGTAAAATATTTTTATGGTCTTCCTGGTTTTTTTCTTTCAGTCTACAGTAAATGAAAGACTGACCTGCTAAACATCAGTTTAATTGATCTTCAGTCCTATTTTAGCCTTTGGAAAATGGAGCATGTGGTCTTGGGTTATTTTCGGCAGGTTCATAAAGGAGTTGTGCAAGGCCTGTTGAGTGAAGAAAAACGTAATTAGTTTGCTGTAGCATGCTCAAAACTGCATGTCCCAGGGGATGTTCATGGTCACTGTAGGAAATACAGGTGTTAAATCATCAACTTAAAGTCTAATTTAACTAAAATAAATGAAGTTCTGTTTAATAAAATCAGCTAAAAATAACCATAGTTTAGTTTAAAAGTATAGAATGTGAATGTTTCTAAGATTTTCAGCTTTCACCATTCTTGTCTACTTTTATCTCTTTAATTTTTTGTTAGAAAGCATTTTTCAGCTTTTTCAACGCTTAGTTGAAAGCTGATTGCAAGCAAAATACCACAATGGTAATTTTTTTTTTTTTTTTTTTTTTTTAAACAAAAGAAGCTTCAGTTTAGACTAAAGAAGCATGCTTCTATTCCTCCTGGAGATAGGAGATAACAATTGCAAATACCTGCAGCGGTAAGAGGAAGAGCTTTATCTGACAGCTAAGTACCTGATTCAGGTCAGTAGATGAGATTATCCGTGTTGGAAGAACCTGCTAGATATTTTGGGGGGCGGAGAAGGGGTCTGAGGTAGATAGGTCATCAGGTGTTGATTTAACACACACATTTTAAGTGCAGTCCCTGCTCACCAGGCACCTTTTCCTGCTGCAGGTTCTGACCTGTAGATACTGGCCCACATCATCCCTCGATGGATTACAGCAGAGCAGATTCAAGAAGCTGCGTTCATGCTCTCAGATATCAATACCTAGTGGTGTTAGAGGATTCTGGCACTGCATTCCCTGCTTTTGTTATCCATCATTATCTCCACAAACAAGGTTTTCAAAGGCAAATGCCTGGCTAAAGCATTGCAATCCTGTAAAGTGCCTACACAGTATGTGTTTTCTTGTTAGCTGGCGTTGGAAAACTTCTCCCTTCTAGGTCTGCAAAAGATTTAACATTTAGCAGTTTTAAAAATGACATGGATATTGCTGATCATGCTGGTTGCAGTAGTGATGAAGAAAGTATTTTGATTCCAGGTAGTGTCTTTCTCTTACTCCCTTCTTTTAGTTTTTAATTAAACCCCAGTATTTGAATGACTCTTGGTTTGGCACCAGCAAAAGAAAAAGGTAAAATCCCTTCAATGCAGTAACTTTGCTGTTTCTGAAGCACTTAAAATCTTCAAAACTTCTCTGTTTGTTCAAGCGTAGGACAGGCAAGTGCCAAAGTGTTATAGAGGTGGGGTTGTTGCACTTTGTATAAAAATTAAAAGCAGAGGTTTTACGCCTTTGTAGTAGGTCTACAAAAGTAAAATGAAAATATGGAATTGAATGACCTTTTCCAAGGGCTTGAGAGTTTTCACTAGAGTGCAGCTCAGGCACAGGGAATGTTTCAGTTTAAATCATTTAAAAGGGAATCTCGGTAACTGTGCTGCCCTAAACTGTGAAAAGAAAGAAAGAGTGAGCTACCAGAACTATTACACCTTATACTTAGAGCCAAAATATATATTTTCTTCATATAACTGTTTTTTGAAATCTGCACTTGAAAAGTAGTTTTTTTGCTCTTACCTACAGGAGGAGCAAGTCTAGGAAAGCGTAAAATACTGTGGTTTTTATGTGTTAGGTAGGACTTAGACTAGCTTATGCTCTGCATCTAAAGATTGTTCACTGAAAAGTGAAACAAGGGTCTGATAATACAGAACAGTGGAGCAAAATCATGAGTGAGTGCGAAATGTTGCAGACAAGAGGGAAGATGATGCCATAAAAATTCCATCTGGTCTTATCTTTTCCCTTCCTCAGTGAAAATTTTTCTCTTTGTCAAATGTATTAAAATGTCATCTCCTTTTTTTTTAGTTACCTGGGGAAAGAGAAAATTACTGTCCTGTTGATAAGAGCTGAGCAAGGCCATGATGGCTTTGTTAGAGTTTCAGAAGAAAAAATTAATTTCTCTGAAAAGTAAAAAACAATTAATTTTATTAATTAATTTGTAAGATGTCCAGGAAAAAAAAAATCTTGATATATTTTCAGGATATCTAGGAAAAGTTAGAGATCAGAAAAAAAGGAGACACTTGCTTACAGGGAGTGTCTTTAACAAAGAAAATGCAAAAACCTCTGAAATATTGTGTGAATAGGAAAAAATTCTGTCAAACTCAGCAAGTGCTAATGTTACATATTGCTTATATAGGCGTTCTAGGCAAAATTGGAAAATGCAGAAATAAGCTAAAGAACACAGTTTTGAAGTACTGGAAAAAGGATGAAAGAATCAAAATTTTCAGGTTTTGTGACTGTAAAATGTATTAGAAGAAGTTAGACAAATTTCCTCTTGGGTTTACAAGTATTGTTTAGAGGACACTTGAGAGATTTGGGAAACTCGGGAACCTTGGAAGTTTATTTCTGTAATGATTTTGGATGTCTGAAATTGTTGTTTTACCTTGCTTATATGTTCTGTGTACACAGAGGTTCTATATTAGATCTGAGAATGAAAAGAGGGGTTTGGATATTTCTTCGAATATTGCAGTGGTGGAACAAGAAATAGAAGAGGGAAAGTACATATTATTCAGTAACGTCTGAACAGTTGTTCATGGAGCACTGAGTTTGAAAAATTAGAAATGGGAAGATGGTTTTTTTGGTTTTGCTTACTTTTTTTCTTAAAGGGTGTAGTCATTCACCTTAGTTTTGAGAAATAAGGACGGAGTTTCGTTTCTTACATAAAACTGTCTCAATGTTGAGCCAGGAGAGTGAGTGTGGAGAGCCCAAAACTCTGTGTGGTTCTGTGGTTGAAGGTTAGCTAGATGGCAGATATTTGGAAGTAATTATCTTTTTTGTATTTTCTCCTGCTGTGTTCTTTTCACACCCCGATATTTTTCATTATGTCTGTTATGCTGCAAGCTCCCTTACAGTGAATTAAATGTTAAGACTTAAAATTTTGTAAATTGGATCTGCATTAAATTTTCAGCCATATCTGTCTTCATAAACATTAATTATGCAGTATCTTAAAAGCTATAGTTACTATAATAAAGTATATATGGAAAAGAGTAATCCAGGTATTATCAAGGGTAGTTTACTGAAGCCAGTCAAGAGCGTGTTGCACCCAAGGTTGCAAAGTCATGGAGTGCCAGAAGTAAACTTGTTTATTCCACCTCAGGCTATTATCTTGCTATATGAGAAAATCTTTCCTATATTTTGGTTGTTAAAAGATACTCAACTTTATAATGTCTCCCTGAAAATTTTGTATAAGCCCAAGAGGTAAATTTCTAAAACCTTTTGGTTTTGCTGTACACATCCAAAAGATCTGAAGAACAGAAACTCTGCTTCTGGTTCTACACAGACAGAACTCTAGTAGAAGGCCGGGTTTTTAGCTTATTATGAACTGAAATTATCATAGCACCATAGATAGTCATCTGAGGAAATGTTTCTTGCTGTTTAAATAGATGTATATTTTTTTTTTCCTATGGTTAATGTGTGAAACAGTTATTTTTCCTACTTAGGTTAATGATGAACGAGATTGCTTTCAGCTCCAATGTCTGTGGTTTTATTAGGGTTTCTGGTGTACTGAGAATGCCTTTTGCCTTCTTCCATGCCTTTCTAATTTACACAGGGGTTGGTTATGAAATATTTTCCCTCCTCATTTTTTAAGTATGGGTGCATTCTGAAAGTCATGGCTTTTGCTCTGGGGAATGACACAACTCTGGAGTGGGAGGGTGAGGGTGGTGTGTGGGAAGCTACACTGTGCCCTTTATACTGTTCAGCAATACTCTCAAAAGGGTGTCGTGTCTTAAAGTCTTTCTCTTCACTGATTCTGGGATTCTGTTCCTTTGAGGTTGGGCTGAGTAGCACTGACTTAATGGAGGAGGGAACCAAAAGCCTGTGGATAGTGCAATTCGAGTTTACATCTTATGGTCAAGAGAAGTAGTATATTTTTGCATGCATAGAGTAAGGTATTGGGTAAGGTATTCCTGGGATATGAAAGAATTAAGAGTTTAATATGCATCTGTCTGGCTTTCCAGTATCAAGGTTTTGATGAGTAAGGTATTTTTGAAGGAGAAACACAAGAGGAAGGAGCAGCAGGCAGCATGAAGGAGTTCCTTCACTGCTTTAGATATTATAAAGCAAAGATGTGCAAACATCTTGTTAGGGTAGTTGGTATAAACTGCTGAATCTTGCAAAAAACCAAAAAGATTCTTTTACTTTTTTGTCTCCATATACGCTTTGCCCAGGAGTGATTCAGGCTGTAACTTACTGCTATGACTGATGGTTTATATTTCATTGTGTGTCAGGTTGTTTGCTAAATGGGGATTTCATTAGTCCCAACTCAGGTGCCATCTTTATATAATAGCAGACCCTGTGGAAGGATAAGGAAAAAAATACTTTTAAAAGGAGCTCCAGTCAGTGTATGATACTTCAGTTACACACGGAACCATTTTGTTCCAAGAAAATTTTAAGGAAATACTTGAATTCTGGAAGGTGCAGAATCCCATAAATGACAAAAGCTGAGTATTTCCATGTTTCTTTATTTCTGTGCTTTTTTGTGTGTGCATGTGTTTCCTTTTCAAAATGTTTTGTGTCATGAAATATTAGAAACATTTTCTTCAGTGTTCAGATCAATTGGACAAAGCTGGATTTTATTTTAGAAATACTGTTCTTTATCTGCTAATTTGCCATCTTCCCCCCATGTGCTTAGGTGTGTGAGATTGAATAGCTTTTTAATTAATAAGAATTTTAAGATCTGCAGTTGATACTACACTAAGACTTTATCTGCTTAAAACTGTCATAATACCAATTATATTAAAATGTTGCTTTTGTAAAAGGGCTGCTGCTGCTTTTCCAGCCAGAGGAAAATGACAATGTGCTTAGAATGGATGTGACAGAAATACTTGTGGAAAGGTGAATCTTGCTAAAAGCTACTAAGCCCACATAGATTCCTGCATTGAACCTATGGCTTTTCCTTCTTTCATTTAAAGCTGCCCTCGACTTCCTTTTCAGCTGCAAGTGTGTGTTGTTAAGTTACCCAATCAGTCACAGGAGTCTGTGTGATGGGAAGTTTTGCATCACAGGAGCTGGTCAGAAAAGGTCATGTGGGACCACTAGAACAGTAAAAAAATTTTAGACTGAAAATTAAAGCTGTCAGCTGTATAAAACCATCCAAACCTTAATGATGTTCTTAACATCGATGTTCAAAACCATTTCCCACAAAGCTGCTCTTCTTCTCTATTACACGTGAAAATAAACTTTATAGAAGTCGTCACTTTCGGTAATGACGAAAGAACCTGCTGGCGATGTGTCCCATCTTCAAGTTAGCAGCAATTTTAAATGTTTGAAAGACTTTTGTGATCATTGTTTATGTTAATTGTGAACGTGATGCTATTAAATATTTAATTAAGGACTTTACACACAAGTTCCTTAGAAGAAGTCAGGGAAAGGAGGCTTTGATTTTACTGTTCAGGTTTATAAAAACTCCTCAGTCTAAATAATAGTATTGGCCACAGATTATTTTTTTCCAAGAGAAATTGATAGCATTGCCAACTCCCTTTCATATTCCAAGAGATTCATTGTTCATTTCCAGCCATCAGTCTTTTTTACTATAACTTTTTGGGTGTCACCTTTGAAAAAAAAATTTTTATTTATATCAAGTACAATTCATCTACCTTCTTGTTATCTTTGAAATGTCCCTTTTTATGTACTCTGTGTTGGCAGCTAAGCATTTACTTTGAAAATGCCCCCCAAGTTTTCATATAAAGTTGATCAAGATATTGTAAGAAGATAATTTTTAGATAATATTTAATAAACCTATGCACTTCTAAAATGTTGAAATAACTTTTTGTATTACTTGACTTATGATCTGCAGATGTTGGAGTTGAGTAAGAAGAGTAATATTTACATATGTATAAATTTCAGATTTGTCTGAAGGACAGTCACGGGTATTGCCAAATATTTCATACTCACACCAAAAAGTTTGTTAAGGAAAGCCCTTATCTCCCTTTCTTCGGAAGGTTTGGGTAATGCTGTAATTTATCCAGAACCAGTGGGAGAACTGGGCATGCCTTGCTCTTCCAGTCCTGATGGTCCCATAGTAGGAGTCCATGGAATACCATGGAATTTCCCCTTGCTAAAAGATGGAGCTTGACTACACTTATATTTATCAAAACATTAAGATTTCACATTGCAAAGGGGAAAATTCAGAAAGTTCAGTTGAAAAATCTCTTCAGTAATCAGCAAGCAGGTTCTGCAACAAGCAGCCGAAAAGAATTTCAGATGTCTGGAGTGTTAGCAGAAATTAAGGGGGAATTTGCTACCTGTCTGAGTTTTAATGGAGACAGTTGTTTCTCCATCTTTTTTCCTGTTGGAGTTACCTATAGCTAAGTGAATTTAATCTCAGGTCTTTGCCAGTACAGAATTAATTTCTCCACACTGAAGGTTCCCTGACAGAGTGCGGTGTCTTGGGCTTTCACCTACTCTGCTGACTTCTCTTTTCGAAGAGACTGAAGTTCCTGGTAATGCTGACAGCATTTACTTCTTTCCAGCATTCAGGTCCCATGCATTAGGTTGTTCACTCAATAATGCTACTGTATGAAATGGATTTTTGAGATAATAATGGTAATAATAAAAATAATACTAGTAACCTGTTTGCTCTACTTGAGTCTGCATGTGAGGTGATGGAAGTTGAACTTATTTTCTTATCTGTTCCTAAATCTTCCTTAGGGGAACTGAGGTTCTGTAAAAAGTCCAATGAAAGGACTTTGTGCAAATTTGCTTTGTAAGGAGGTGAAACACATTAATAAAGTATAGGCTTTACTTGACAGGGGGTGTGAAGGCCTATCTCACACACCTTCCCTTTACGCACTCCTGATGTGATTCATACTGATGAACGTGCTGAATATTTTCAGTATTTTGTTCTTAGTAATAGAAATATCAATCTTCCAAGTAGCTTCTAGTTAAAAATGCTTGTTTCCATATGCATTGTTTCCTTCCTTTGTGGTTTTGTTTTTTTTAATGAAAACTATGGAAGATGCTTCACTGTTCCTTCCTGCTAAATCTTCCTATTGCTCGCGAACGTGAAACACAGTACTTGTGACAGCGTGCTTTTCCTTTCTGCTGGCTGGGTGCTGGAGACTGTCGCTGCACCCCTGTTGGATTTCTCACAGGAACAGTATTTTGATATTGGGAGCTTTCATTTAAAATTTCTGTCTGTGCTTTGCCGTAAAAGGAAACTGAGGCTTTAATAATCTTCCGGATAGCTTGCAATGGACATTCCAACATGTGCAGTTACCTTTTTATTTTCTTCATGCCTCACTTTTTCATGTTAACCTGGGAAGAGGTGAATTTTTTAAGGGCAGAGGTTATGACAAAATTTATTAGGAACTGGATCCTTACATGTGTACCAAAATTTTAATGTTTTGTCCGGAATGACAGTAGGTGGTATATGGGATGTTAAACATTTCATGTTTTTAGCTAGTGGGTGTTAGACACAAAGGTCATGTGGCAGACAGACTATTCCTTATCTGTTTACAGCAGGTTTTTTACGCCTTCATCTGAATCATTTGTTTGGCCACAGGAACAGGAAGAAAACTAAAATAGATGGATACTGAACCAAGATTAGAAATCTCAGCATTGCAACTAGACTTTTTTAATTACAGGAAGAATTAGAATTTTGGAAAGGAATTAATGGAAAAAAAAATCCCAAGAACCATAATAGTTTAATAGTCCCATTTGAGAATACAAAATAAACACTTTTATGACAGAACAGAAATGTTGTATCATAGTTAAATATTAATGTCCATGGTTTGATTTTTGTCTTGATGCTAGGAAAAATGTACTCCTCAATAAATTTAATTATATTAACAATTAGAATTGTTGATAAAGGTTGTCATTCTTCAGGACACTGTGCATATTGAATACAATTTTCTGAAATTAAAAACCAAAACTGTATAACACATGTGCTGAAGATCAGCTTCTTTTGCCAAAGCAGTTACCCTTTCTAGAGTAACAAATTATTTATAACTTATGTTCAACATATGTTCTTTCTGGCAAAATTATTCCATCAGCCATGCTGGCAGAGGAGCAAATGAAGAAACAGCTAAGAGTAAGACAAACAAACCCATATGGAAAAGATGATTGATTCATAAGTGGGAGTTTTTAAGGTCTGATCACCCATTATAATAATATAATCTGACTGTGTGAAACAAATTCACAGTTTCATTTGAAGCTACAAAGTATCTTCAGTATAGCATCTATTTTTATTGCATTTGCTTCACACATGTAAAATTTACTGAGTGAGTGCAGATCTTTGTGTAAACAGCTGAACTTTACCATTAACCCGAACATGCTTGCCTTCACTTTGTATTTTAAAATCTTGTATTTTCCTTGTAGTATAGAAGAGCAGCCACTCACTAATCAGTCTCTTTACCTCTGGGCTTCATGGTGGATAAACTGAACAAGTAAAGAGTTTTAAAATGGGTGCAGTTTTTATGAATAATATATTACAGTCATATTTTAAAATACGAATGTTATGCATATTTCTGAATAGATACTGGGCTGCAGGCTTATGCTGTTAAACGTTGATTACAAAATCCAAAGGTTAGATTAATTCATTTTCTGTTTATTAAGGCACGGGTAGGCACCTATGCATAGGTGGTTTCCAGAGCATGTATTTCTGTTTAATAGGATATAATAAGCACTAGGTATATTGGTATCACTCCTTCTTGTACCTGACTCATTCATATCCTCTTGAACAAACGTGCTTTGGTGTCTGGTTATATTCTCTAATCTTTCTATTGAACACGCCTTCTAAACTGAATTTTTCCTTGCTGGTTCTGACAGAGTTTACACGCAACTATTTTGTGTCTTACGGGAAGTTAGTGGAACCAATTCACAGCTCTAGTTTGAGTTTCTTGTTTAATTTCCTCTGATTGAATTCCAGGCTTCGTAATGCAGACTGTCTTTGGCCAGAATATTCCTGTGTGTCACCAGCCATTAAACAGAGATACATAGTTTGAATTTCTTCCCCTGCTGTTATTCCTTCATGATATCCAAAGATTTGATCTACAAAAAAATTGTATCTTGGAGAATTGCTGCTGTAAAAATACAGTACTGTCCAACAGAACTACTTATTTCCTGAGTAGGAATTGCTGAGTGAGCTGGGATGTCATGATTGTCAGACCTGCTAAATGCAAGTTTTGGGAGTTTGAAGATGTGTAGTAAGTCAGTATAGAGGGCATTGACCCATGGAGGACCGAACTCTATCTGAGTTATGGAGCAAGGGCAGGATTTTCTTTTTATAATGTATTTATTTTACTAGAAGTGCCATTTTTGTGGCTTGATGGTCACAGGGGAATCCAGAGTGTAAACTGAAGACTATTTTGTATTGATTATCAAGAAATATTAAAGTTCAAAGGCCTTACTGAATATTTTAGATCTTTTATTCTTCTTTTATCATCAGGCATTTCTGTACCTGTGGTTGACTTTATTTAAAGTGAAAAGCCCGTCTGAAATTGACTACCAATGTGTAAAAATAACTGCTGAAGTCTTTCCTGGACTGATATCTGAGTGACCCTTACCAAAGAGAGGGAGCAGAACATTTATTTCTGATTGAGCTTTCATTTTAAGAGCCCAGGAACCTTCGTGTAGCATCTCACTGGGAAGACCATTCTTTTGCTTTCCAAAGATGTCAAAGCTCTAAGTATCAAGTTACAGAAAGCAAGGGTTGTCTGATTTGCATCTTGGTTGTGATACCCAGCTGCACCCTAATGAAAGTGTGTGGAAGACGGTGTGTTATCCACATATTGGTATTAGAGCCTGCTTTTGGTGGGAAAAAATGAAGAGGATGGAACAGCAGTTGGCGCAACCATACTGTTACATAACCCTACTGTTCTGCCTTCTTTCACATGACTGTCTTGCATTTTCTCCTTTTCACGCCTCACTTTAAGAGTTTCCATAATGATGTGAAATCTGGCTTAGAGCAGCAAGCTGTTTCTTACTTGTTCCTAGAGAAATTCAGTTAATTGTTGATCCCGATTTGTGTTGGCTCATAAAATTAAAAAAAATCTCCTTATACAGGTTCAGTGTTAATGAACTAACTATTTGCAGGAATTCTACCAGAAACATATTTTCATGTAGTGTATATGCTTTATTCAGTGTAACACATGAAGCTTGGACTGGTTGTATTGTCTCATGTTTTTCTTCTGAAAATAAGTGGTGGTTTGCCAATTAATCCTCTGTAGGTAGCACTATTTTGCAACAGGCATTCCAGCAGGAATGATGATTCTCTGACACTCTCTGGCATGGATCTTGATAAATGTGGAGTGAAAAAAATGTGTGGCTGCTGTGGTCTGTAGCTCCCTCCCATAAATCACCATGAAGTAGCTTAGGAACAAGAAGATCAGTTTCCAGTCCTTGTTTGCTTAATCTGATCGTCTATTTGTGTGCTTGCTGGTTTGTAAAATTCTTTTCCTTACTGTGGATTTTACTGCATGCATTGTCAATGCTCAAGAGCAGTTTTGTGTCTAGCTGCCTTTCATTTAATTGTATCTTTTTGAAAAATTGAACAATAACCTCATGAACATCATTACCTTTGGTGGAAGGAGTCATGCAACTTCTGTAAGCAATGATACAGCTTAAATTTCCATGGACTTTTCTTAATACGGGTACCTGCTGGATTAAAAACCAATTCCTTCTATACCTTCTAGTACGATGCCTTGTATAATAACAGTGAACTTTCCTTTTTTTCCTCCAGATTACAGGACAGGCCCGTGTTTCACACAGGTGGACAAGCAGATGTGCCAGGGCCAGCTGACGGGGATTGTATGCACTAAGTCCCTGTGCTGTGCCACCGTGGGGCGAGCCTGGGGCCACCCGTGTGAGATGTGCCCTGCCCAGCCCCAGCCCTGCCGCCGTGGCTTCATCCCAAATATCCTCACTGGCGCCTGCCAAGGTGAGCTCTGACTGAAATTCTCAGTGTGACAACTCTCTGACAATCACCCTGAAAACCTTTCCCTTGAAACCTCGCTGCTCTCCTTGTGTGTGGTCTGTGTTTTATGATAAAATCTGGGTGTGCTTTGCTGCCTCCAGATTTTTGCTGCTGGACCTAAAGAACAAGGCTTAAGTGCCTGGAAAAAGTGATTATTAATCAGTACTGTGGAAAAATATTTGATGTTGTTTTTCCTTATGTGCCAGAGGCAGGCCTCTGCCTGCATGCAGCAGTTTATGTTTTGCCATTCATCTTGAAGTGATTAATATGTTTTAGACACACTTTTCATAACAATGTCAGGAACAGAAACAGTGCTCTACAGAAGGGGTGCATGTTGCAATCTCCAGGTCAAGCTCCATTGTATGACCTGGCCACATAGAATGGGTCCTTGAAACTGCTCTGCCACGCTGACCCTGACATAGCTTCTGGGGCTTCATTTGAATTATGTGAGAGATCAGTAGTGCTCTTTAGCACCCATGCCCACAATAATTTTGTTTTCTTTTTCTGGCAGTATATTCCCTGTGGCACATAATTTTAAATTACCCATTTAACCGTGTTGCTAAATTCCGCTGGGGAATAGAAACAATGTGGTAGGCTACTTTGTGTGATGGATAAACAAAGGAAGTTTGAACAGCCATATTTTTTGCTACATTTTTGACATATAATTGTTAAATAGGAAGTTCAGATTGTGTTTATATCCATTGGGCTTAGCATGCAATGTTACGAGGTGATGGCAAGGCGTAGATGAAAAATGCTTGGCCTTTCTTCAGGGCAAAGGGAGAGACAGAATTTCTTTATTTCAGAGAATCTTTGCTTTCCAGCAGTCAAGACACTTCCTTTTAAGCTCTGAGTACTGGTAGCTCCTCCTGACCTGAGCTCTGTGGTGTGAGCAGATTGGTAGCACCATGTCTGCTCTGTTACGAATTACCAGCCTGCTTTGATGCAGGAAGGGGCTGGATGTGGCATTTTGTGCCTTTTCAAACTCCACATTACGATGCAGAATCTGTTGAAATGAGATCACAGAATCTCAGAATGGTTGGGGCTGGAAGGGGGCTCTGGACATCATCCAGTCCAACCCCCTGCCAGGACCGAGTCACCCTGAGCAGGTGACGCAGGAATATGGCAATGTGGGGTTGAAATGCCTCCAGACCTCCCTGGGCACGTTGTTCTGGTGCTCTGCTGTCCTCAATAGAAAGGTCATAAGAAACCAAATGTTTTCTCTGAGGGTTTTAGAAGCAAACAGGGGGACCTGTCCTGCTTTTCAGTGCTTTTCTTTCTGTTGAGGACATCAGATTTACAGAGACTTTAATGAAAGAACACTAACCCATTTGGTATTCAGTAAAACTACCTTTGTCACATTATCAGTTAGACCAGGCTCACACAGTCCATACTTCAGGCGTTTGGCATTTTTGAAGGGACTGCTTGCATCAGTAGATAGCCAGGTTTGGGAGTTGGTATGAACAACTCAAAATCAGTGGAACTTGGAAGCCTTGCTGTTGGAAAATGAGTCATAATTTTAGTATGTATTAGATATCTGAATTTGACAAGATAGAACTCCTAAGTAGGAAGTTCCTCCTACTCTGCAAAGGATTTGCATGATTCAATCTTAAATAGGTCTTTAGCACCTTTTGAGGGTTAAGTATGTTTCCTGGGTGATGTTCTTGTACAGAACATTGTAGTAGTACTGTTAACTTAATTATTACCGTAAAAAGGTTTAAAAAAAATCTAAGAGAACCAAAACCAATCAAAATTCAAATTGTTTGGGGGTGGGGGGGTGGTGGTGTTTGTGGTGTTTGTTTGTTTGTTGGTTTTGGGGTTTTTTTCCCCCAGAAGTTTCTATTCAGCCATATCTTAAACAGGAATTGCAGCTGTTCAGACATCCCTTATTCCAGGAATTCAGGCAGGAGGAACTTCAGTGTTCTGCTTCAATGAACTTTACTGCCACTGCTACATGGCCTTAGGAGCAGCATAATGGCAGAAACCCTGTATTGGATGTTTTCTGAGTTCCTCCCTGCATTCCTCAGGAGTCCCATTTCCCACCTACACCCTTTCCCTGCAGACAATTAATTTTTTGCTCTAAGGAGAGGAGAGTGATCATGGCTGAGTAGATTTTGAAAATAGGAACTTGCTTCCTGCCTCCATTGCTGACATGGTTATGTCTAAAAAAATCTGGTTTGTAGTAGGAATACACTGTCTAAAGGCACTGATGTGAGCTGGACAAGAGAGAAAAGACAGATGAACGTTCAACTTCTCAATGAAGAGTGATGATTTATTTTTGTAATCTAGTGCTTCTAATAGCTTTGTAATCTTTTAATGTGTCTGAGTTACTGAAAATATTGACAGTGTTGTCTAGGATCAAATCCTGCTGTTGTGAAAATAATCATTAAAACAAGGGGGAAAATAGTGTAGTACTGTTTCTATTGTGTGCAGTATTTCTGCTTTCTAGGATGCAGAGGAAGAACCAATTCATGACCAATTCACCTTTTAGTTCCCACATGACAGATCAATTACAAAGAAAATCCCCATACATATTCCAGGTAGAATTAAAGAGAGATTTTTTTGATTTGGATAATTGTAGTAAATAAAAAACCCGTTGAAATCTGTATCTAACATCTGAGTGGATTTATTTTTCCTGAGCTTTTTTGTTTTTCAGATTTTGTTTGGGAAACAGCCCAGAGATCAGAAAGGGAAAGTGAATGTTTAAAGTTAGCTGTGCGAATCCCACAGGCATTTTACAGAGAAAACTCTGCAAAAGCATGAATCTTTTTTTTTTCTCTTACTAAATATTAGACTGTGAACACATGGAAACATTCTACTTAATCTGTAACATACTGAACTTATGTATATAGAACTTATCTACAGAGTTACTAATCAAAATTTGCATTTATGGTAAAGAGTTTCTTGTGTTAATGTGGTTGAGGTTTAAAAGTATGAGTAAGTGGATAATTAATAATGCTGAAACTCCTGTGTGGTTAAGCCTTATTGTCAAAGATACTGGGGAAAAAAAAATTACTAAAACAGTATCTAGGAAGCAATTGATAAAATATGCCCTTTAATAAAATACTTTTGTTGTTCTTGACTTTTCTCAGTCCCAAAACACCAATAGTATATTAAAACAAACTTGGGTTTTCTGCAAAAGGTGACACTGACCAAAAAAAAAAAAAGTGCATCAGTCTTCTAAAATGTGTGTATTTTTAAGCTAGGATTAAAGTTGAATATGCTTGCTTTCTTTACATGTAGATATGATGTAAGTACACTTAAATCTGTTGTAAAAATTATGCTTTGCATCATTGGGATTGGCTCTTCAGACTTCAGTAAAGCTCAACATCTATTTGCCTTCTTAAAAGAACTGAAAGAAATTAATGGAACTTAGAAATTAATAGAGCTTAAAATTTAGTTCACCTCAGGCTTCCAGTGATACTTTTTCTGTTTCTGGGAGGGGTTCATTGCCTGCTGCTGCTGCCGTTAACTCACTCTTCTGTGACATCTTTGACTTCTAAAACTGTGTAAGACACATAGTGGATTTTTAACAACTGATCTGCTGACACAGGAAACTTAAATTAAGTGCTAATAGGTGACATAAGGCACAGGCACACTGTGTCATAGATGCATTTTGAGGCTGTAGGGTCAGAAGACAAACACCACATGTTTTACTCGGTAGGGAGCTACTGGGTGGGCTGTATGCTGTATATCAATAAATGCCAGAACCATCATCTCTCAAAATGTTGCTAAGTCATGTCAAGGTTCACAGAATCACAGAATAATTAGGATTGGAAGGAATCTCTGGAGAGCACCCAGTCTAGTCCCCCACTCCTTAAAATACTTCAGACATGAAATGTTTGATTTCCAAGTAAACAAGCAGCAAGCACTGGTTATTTAGGGGAAAAAAAATAAGTGGGGGAAAAAAAAAAAGGATAGAAAATCTATGCCTTTGATGAAGGCCTTAATCCATTTGCAGTCTAACTGTTGCATTTTGGACATGGAAGTATAATGGCTGAATCAGCATGGACTCAGGTGCTAAATAAAAACTCAGCAAATATACTTAAACCCAAGTCCAATGATAACCAAAAAAAAACCACCCCAGACCTGCAAAAATTGCTTACCTTCTTTCTGGACTATGAGAAATTATACTTGCTTGTAATAAATACGATAGACCAAATTCTATAAATCAAAATTTTAGAATTTTATTGAGAGACAAAATAACAGTCTCTGATAGCCACAATTAAAAGGAACCCAGGATCGGCGCTGGGTGAACGTGGTAACACGCTCAGTCAGTATGTCACCCCCCAAGTTCACATTTCTGGTTTGGAGCTGTCTCTTTTTATACACTGGATCGCTGAGAGAAAATCGGGACTCCGAGGTTCCCTCTTCTGAGGCAGCCTCATTAGACATTCATATTCGGGTTCTGATGTTTTGAATGGATTCGCCTGGGAAGACAGTGTCTTTGATGGTTGTGTCCAGGTGCTGTGTAGAGATGTTAATGTCGGGAGGAGACGGATGAGATATCGATCTGATGTAATCATTTGGTTCTCCGGGTTCTCCATCTCCCTTTTCCGTTGTCTTTGTTCTCCTTTTAACGATTCCCGGCAGAGGTATCCTCGTGTCCCTTTTCGTGTAATTCTTAGCATAGTTTCTCGTGTCCCTCCTGTGTAATCTCTGGCAAAAGAAATTCTTTGTACCCCTCTCCGTGCAGCTTTCGTCTCAGTTAACCCGTAGTGTATCTGATTAGAAGTAAAACTTACATTTACAGGGGGTGAATTACATCTTATTACATCTTTTAACACGAATTAGCTTTAGGACATATATCAAATTGGTTAAATGGAAAAGCAGGTGACTGGACAAGGTGAATGCCATAGGTTTTGTCTTGGTTTGAAGGACAGGTATCTGCTAGGGAGAGGTGGGGCTTCTCTAGGAATGGGGAATTCCAATCCCTTCCCTCCAAGTTATTATAATTTCAAAGATTAAAGAGGCTTTTCAGTCAGAGCTATGGGGAAAGGAGTAACAGTTCTCTACTAGCAAATATAACAGGACAAACAAACAACAACAACTAGAGCAATAATGATAATGTTATAAATGAAATCGACCAAATTCGATAAATCAAAATTTGGAATTTTTATTGTGAGACAGAATAACAGTCTCGGACAGCCACAATTAAAAGGACAGCGTCGAGCCTGGGGTCGCCGCTGGGTGAACAATGGTAACACACTCTGTCAGTTTGTTACCCCCCCAAGTTCACATTTTTGGTTTGCAGCAGTCTCTTTTTATACACTGGATCGTGGAGAGAGGCTCGGGATGTCGACGGTCCTCCCTCTGAGGCATCTTCATTAAACATGCAGGTTTCAGTTCTAAGAGTCTGAATGGATCAGCGGAGGAGAACAATGCTGTTAATGGTTGGGTCCAGGTGTGGTGTGGAGATGTTAATTCCAGCCGGAGATCATCTAGATACGGATCTGATACAATCATCGGGTCCTCCGGGCTATCATCCCCGTTTTCCGTTGCCTTTTGTTTCTTTTCAACGGTTCCCAGCAGTGACAGTTTTCTGTCCTCCTTTCTGGTAATTCCAATCAAGCTTTCCTCATGTCCCTCCCATGCCTTTTCAGGCTAGAGAAATTCTTTTATTTTATTAAGCCACCTTCCCCTGAGTTAACTCACAAAATGCTATTTTAAACAAAACTTAACTTCCAACATGCTAGTTTATACAGAACTTATATAGTTTGTATTACATATTATATTCTATTAACACGAATTAACTTTGAGACATATATTGCATTCCTTTTTAATGATTCCCAGCAGAGGCATGTTTGTGTCTCCCTTTCTGGTAATTCTAATCATGTTTTGTCTCGTGTCCCTCCCCTGTCTTTTCAGGCAAGAGAAATTCCTGTACCTTTACTGAGCTACTTTCTTCTGAGTTAACTCATAGCATATTGGATTAAAACAAAACTTATACTTATAGGGATGGTATTACATTTTATATCTTTTTACACAAATTAACTTTAGGACATATATCACAATCCCCCCTCTTCTAAATTCACTAATTTAATTCGTGTTGTGGTTATAGTCTTTTTTCTCTATCAAGATAAAAAAGCCTCTTAACCATTTGACTATTCTGGTAGTATTTCTCCAGCTGCTTCATTCCAATAGGTTTTTTTCTATGCTCTCTTCCTGTAGCTGAGCTTCAAATTTTTCTAACACCTGAGCAGCTTTACTCTTTTTCTCATTCAATTTCATGATTTTTGAGACAGCATTGTTTTTATTTAACCCCCCTGAGGCCAATTCAGGGTCCATAGGAAGCGCTGCCACTTGCATTCCCTGGATTACTGTATGAATTAGTCTAATTAGACAGGGTATCAGACAAGGCAAGAAGACTAATCCAGCTACAGAGCACAAGATAAAGAATCCCACCTTTTTCCACCAATCTCCTGCCCCAAATATTTGATCCCACCAGGAAGCTTGGAGTATAGAATTCCATTTCTGCACTGGGACATGTGCTACCTTTTTGATTTCTGCTGCTAAATCTCTAATTGTCTCTCCATAGTCATTGATTTCTATGCAACACTCTGAGTCATTAAATTTCCCACACACACCCCCTTCTTCTGCTAACAAATAGTCTAAGGCAATTCTATTTTGGTATACAAACGCTCTCATCTGTGAGTGCTGTCGGGCTAACAGCTCCAGAGCGTCCGAAGTGTGATTTGAAACTATCTCCACTACAGCTTGTAACCTAATCAGTTGGTTCAATAAGTATACTGGGGTTCGGTAGCCCCAGCTTCCATCTTGTGCCCACATAGCGGGGCCATAATATTCTATAATGCGCTCTGCAGGCCATTCTTCCTCCCCCCATTTCTGATTTCCTCCTACTTGGGGAAGTTCCCTCTTTATCTCCCGTCTTCTCTGGCTGAGAGTCTCATACAAAAGAGCCCCTAGTGAATTACTGCCAGTTCTGGGAAGTGTAAAGAAGGAGGGTCTAATCATCCCTAGGGTACAGGATCCTTTCCACTTTCGGGGTAACTCACTATAAGCTTTCTTCCCACAAATCCAGTAAATTCCACTTGGGGCTTTCCATTTGATGTTTATGTTTTCTGTTTTTTCCCAAAATTCTACCAAGTCAGTTAGGGAGTAGTAGGGGTTAGCATTTGTTAATTTGTGCCAGCAGAGTCCAATTTCTTCTATCCAATTACATCCTTCCTCCCTTTTCTTTCCCCAATACCCATTGGGGGGTTCGGGTTGCCACATTTTGGACTTGTTGTTTGAGTTTACAGTTAGGGTGGATAGGCATGGGGTGTAACTGACTGTCTCACTGTATGCATTTCCTTCTCTGCTAATACAAATTGTCCCTATTACTCGTTCATCCAGTGTCCATCCCTCTGGCCGAGTCATTGTTTTTAAGATTTTGTTATCCCACCTTAGTAGTTGTTCAGGGGCCAGACTTTCACCTTTCCAGGGCCACCTTTCTGCTGATCTCAATCCTCCACAGATCCAGCAGTTAGTTAGCCCTAATTCTGTAGCAATTTCTTGCACTAGATCCAGAAAGAGGTTTTTGCTGGAGGCAGATAAGCTCTAATCACTAGATTGTCTTTCTAATTGCTCATATTGCTCGCTAAGTGTCCTCATCCTTTCTTGCTCCATTCTTTTTCTTTTTGCTTCTAATTCCTGCCTTTTGAGCTCCAAGGCTACCTTTTGTATCTTGTTCTCTGGATCCAACCATTCTTCATCTTCAGAAAAACAGAACACTTTTTCCAGTTTCAAACATACCCTTTCATCATTTTCACTCAACAAATCCAGTAATATGGGTCCTCCGCTTAAGGAAGTTGTTTGCAGTTTCTTATTCTTTCCCACCCAATATGTTTTCCCGTTAAGGGTACACATTTCCAATTTTTTCTTATCGTAACACAATTGGTTCACTTGTAAGTATCCCACAAAAGTACTTTCTCTTTTTCCCCCAATCCATACAGTTTTATTACATTCCTTACAAGTGGGAATTAAAGGTAAGCTATTTAACTCTCTTCTTTTCCTAGATATTGCCATCGGGTTATTGGTTTTGTTCATTTGGAACCCGTTATTCAATTTGTAGTCCCCTCCCCTTCGCAATGTAGACCAGTCTACTCCTACCCTGGATTTTGAGACCTGGTCCCAGGTAGGTTCTGAGTGAACCTCTGGGGGGTCAGTTCCCTTCCCCGTTTTCTCCTTGGGGTTGGGGAGGCCATTCGTGGGGTACACGGCTAGGATCAGGATCATCAGGGTTACCCATAGGCGTATCCCTCTGCTCAACCCTTCGCCTGTTGGGGTGCCATCAGCGGCGGGGTAAACCATCTTCCTGGCAGCAGGGATATTCTTCAGGGCCCCTACAGGTGCTCCTTTGAGCGTATCGCCTTTTGTATTGTTCTCACCTGGCTATTTTCCCTTGGTCAGCTAAACAGGGTACTTTCACTGTTCTCCTACACTCAATCACGAGTGGCTCCGCCCTTTTATTTAGTCCTCCCCTTATCCCGTTCGTGAAATAATGGAACCTCTCAGGAGGATCCAATTCAAAAAGACCCGATTCTGTGGCAGTGTATAGAAGGAGATTCGTAAGCCTGCTCTCCTCCTCAAAGCAATGTTCACATAAACTCCACGGCCTGGCCCCTCTGTAACAAGTCACCCAAATCTGTTTACAATACCTGCACTTAAAATGAGCAAAGGGATAGCAGGGACATCCTGCTTGGTTACAACTTATCCGATAAGCGCTGGTCATTAGGTTTCCCGATAGATCTTCAGCTTTAAGTCTCCCGGAGCTGAGGTGACTTTCCACTGCGGAGAGCTGCTTTGCCGTTCAACTCTTTTCACCCGAGATGAGTGGGTCCAGCCTTTTTCTGCTGTTCTCACTGCCATGTCAGTGGTGAGGAGGACGAGGAAAGGTCCCTCCCAGTGTGGTGACAGTGGGGCTTCTTTCCACGTTTTGATCAGCACCTGGTCCCCCTGGCTGGACTTTGTGAATAGCAAATCCCAGAGGTGTGCCTTGTGCTATTAGTCCGCGTTTTCAGAGCTCCTGTAAATTTTTATTAATTAAGACAAGATAAGACTGGATCTGGCAATCTTCCATTCGGGGGTGTCTAACCGGCATTCCATGCTCATATGGCATTCCATATAGCATTTCAAAGGGGGATAAACCAGAACCTGAATGGGGTTGGGTCCTAATATTTAGGAGAGCTAAAGGAAGGCACCTTACCCATGACATTTTAGTTTCTAGCATAAGTTTTGATAATTGAGCTTTTAGAGTCTGATTCATTCTTTCCACCTGGCCTGAACTCTGAGGGTGCCAAGGTGTGTGATATTCCCATCTGATCCCCAGGGCCTCTGCCAAGTGTTTTGTGATTTTTGATGTGAAGTGGGTTCCTTGATCTGAATCTATAGAGTCAGGGATCCCATATCTAGGTACTATTTCCTCCAGTAACCTCTGTGCTACTGTTTGTGCTGTTGCCCTGGGGCTAGGGAATGCCTCCACCCAGTGTGTTAATTGATCCACTATTACCAGTAAATATTTATACCTTCCTATTTTAGGTAGTTCAGTGAAATCTACTTGAATCCTCCCAAAGGGGCGGTATGCTAAGGGGCGTCCCCCCGATATATTTTGTCTGATTCTGGACTTAGTAATTTTCTGACTAGGCAATTCTGAACTTTTTGCTTTGCTGATTTGAAGATACCTTTGCGTCCAAAAAACTTCAGGAACTGTTCTGCTAATGCCTGAATTCCCCAGTGTGTTTGAGAATGCAATCTCTTTAGTATCGTTCAGGCATATGCTTTTGGAATCAATTCTCGACCGTCAGTGAGTTTCCATTTCCCTTTCTCTAATGTACCTCCTATCTTTTTGAACTCCTCAGTTTCTTTTTCTGTGGGATGTGGGGGAAATTCCTGGGGACCATTTGTTATGTTTTCAGGGATGTCAGGGGTGAGAAGAGCTGCCTTCCTGGCTTCCTGGTCAGTTAGATTATTTCCCCTTATTCTGAATTGTAATCCTGCTTGATGACCCTTTACGTATACTACGGCAATAGCCTTTGGTTCTCTTACTGCTTCGAGGATTTGTCTTATTAAGTCTTCATGCACTAATTTTTTTCCTCGAGTGTTTATTAGTCCCCTTTCCTCCCAAATTTTTCCAAAAGTATGTACTACCCCAAAAGCATACTTAGAGTCAGTAAAGATGGTCCCTGTTTTCCCTTTCAGCTCTCTCAGGGCTTGTAGTACTGCAAACAATTCACATGCCTGGGCTGAATAAGAAGTGGTTAGGGGGCCTGATTTGACTACTTCCCCGGTTTTCCCATTTATGATGGCATAACCTGATTTTCTTTTCCCTTCTATGACTCTGGCTGACCCATCTACAAACCATTTCTCCCCCTCCTCTAGTTCTTCATCTTCCAAGTCCTCCCTTACTTTTGGCTGCAATTCTATCAAGTCTGAACAATTATGCATAGGCTTACCCAGTGCTTCCCCATACAGAAATCCTGCTAGATTGCTCGCTTGTGTTGTTTTTAGTTCCAATTCTGGGGCATGGATGAGAATGGCCTCATACTTTAAAAGCCTCGCATCCGTGAGCCATTTTTCAGCTTTTTGTTGTAAGATAGTCCTCACATTGTGTGGGGTATAAACTATAATAGGAGCCCCAAATGTGGTCTTTTTGGCTTCCTCTACTAATAGGGCCACAGCCACTATGGCCTGCAAACATGTGGGCCATCCCCTGCTTACAGGCTCCAATAATTTTGAGAGGTAACTTACAGGCTTTCTATCTCCAGCCCATTCCTGCGTTAAAACCCCATAGGCTGTGTGATTACTTACATCCACAAATAACTGGAACTTCTTGTTTATGTCGGGGTGGCTTAAAACAGGGGCAGTTACCAAGGCTTCCTTCAGTCTTTGCAATTCCTTGTCATCCTATTCAGTCCATTTTATCTTGTTCTTTGTTAATTTCTCATATAGGAATTTTGCCTTTTCACTGTACGCTTCTATCCATTGCCTACAATAGCCCAACAGCCCTAACAATTGGTGTACCTGCCTTTTATTCTTGGGGGAAGGCAATTCTAAAATCCCGGCTATCCTTTCCGGATCCAACTTTTTCTTTCCTCTTATGAGCCAGTGCCCTAGATATTTCACTCCTGGTTCGGTGAATTGTAATTTTTGTTTAGACACCTTTAAACCTTTCTCTCCCGAAAAGTTTAATAATTCAATTGTTCACTCTCTTACATCCTCTTCTGTTTCACCAGCCACTAATAAGTCATCTACGTACTGCAAGATCTTTGTCCCTTTCCTGGGAGAAAACTGGCTTAGCAATTGCTCTAGGGCTTGTCCAGATAGATTGGGCAAGTCCACAAATCCTTGAGGAAGGGAGGCCCATCTCAGCTGTTGTTTACGATTGGTGTCAGGGTCTTCCCATTGGAATGCAAAGAAGTCCCGACTGCCCTCGGCTAAAGGGCAGGTCCAGAACGCATCTTTTAGATCTATGACACTATACCATGTGTCCTCTGGGGAAACTCTATTTAGAAGAGTATATGGATTAGCAACTACAGGAAACCGTGTCTTTGTCCTTTCGTTTATTGCTCTCAAATCTTGCACCAACCTATAGCTCCCATCTGTCTTTTTCATGGCTAAGATGGGGTGTTGTGCCTTGACATACAAGGTTCCAAAATGCCTTTATTTATTAGATCTTCTATTATAGGTTTCAGTCCTCGTCTCCCTTCTAAGGGGATGGGGTATTGTTTGATTCTTATGGGGTCCTCGGGCCTTTCTATTTCAACTGAAATGGGGGTCATGTCTAGACTCCCGACCTCCCTCCCTGTGTGCCACACTTTAGGGTTAATTTTGTCTTCATCTTCACAGGTTAGTTTATATATGCTAACCACTATCCGTGAATCCCTTACGATTAAATTAATACCCAGTGCTACTATCAGATCTCTTCCTAACAAGTTATAATCAGCTTCCTCTACTAGTAACATGTCTCCTAAGCAAATTTTATTATCGGATTCAATCTCTACATTCTTTACTATGGGAACCTTAAAAGGTTCTCCCTTGGCTCCTATAACCACCATAAATTCCTTGCTGACCTGGCATCCTGGGGGTAGCTGTTTAAATGTACTTTTCTCAGCCCCAGAGTCTACTAAAAAGTCCATTTTCGTTCCCTTGGGTCCAGTTTTTAATGTTATCAAGGGCTCCTCTGATCTTACGGACCCCAAAATGTAGAGCCCCTGACATCCCTAATCTTCTTGAAACATCTTTTCATCCCTCATCCTTTTCGTGCAATCTCTTTTTATGTGCCCCTTTTTCTTACGGTAAAAACATTCCAGCCCCTCTGTTCGATTCACCGGGGTCCCTTTCTGTGGACACACTGGTCCCTTCGATGGTCCTTTCCTTAGGGGTTTTTCTGAAGCTTGAGGGCGTTCCTGTTTTTGGGCTTCCCTTACAGCTGCTACCAGCACTCTAGCTTGTATTTTCTGCTTTTCCTCATCTCTCCTCATATATATTTTCTGAGCTTCCCTCAGTAGTTCCTGTAATCCTTTCTCCTGCCACCCTTCGATTTTCTCCAACTTTTTCCGTATATCTTCCCATGATTTTGCTACAAACTGGGTTTTTAGCAATACTTCTCCCACAGGAGAATCAGGGTCTGTCCCCGAATATATTTGGAGACTTTTTCTCAACCTTTCTAACCATTCGGTAGGGGTTTCCTCTTTCCCTTGGCACTCCCCAAAAACCTTACTTAGATTTTGTCCCCGGGGTACGGCCTCTCTGATTCCCTGGATGATTATGTTCCTCATATCGATCATATTTCTCCTACCCTCCTCGGTCTGGGCATTCCATCGGGGATCTTGGCTTGGCCATTTCTGATCTCCTGGGGTACTCTGAGGGTTCTGTCGCTCCCATTCCCTTATCCCTGCCTGACGTATCATTTCTCTCTCTTCCGTGTTGAATAAAGACCTCAGAATGGCTGTGAGATCCTCATATGAATATATACTGGTTCCCAAGAACTCATCCAGCCTTTCAGATAGTCCTAAGAGGTCATCCATAAGCTTTCCCATCTCCTTTTTGAAAGCTCTCACATCACTGGTGTTAATCGGGACGTTTACATACCCGATAATTCCTGGGGCGGTTGGCACTTCTCTTAAGGGAAAAAGATCAGTCTTCTCGCCTTCCCCTTCACTCTCTGCCTCATTCATTCTCTTTAGCTGCCTTCTAGTCCTAGCAGGTGGGGTATGCTTAGCTTCTGCCGGAACCTGCGGTGCTATGGGAGCGGGGCTGAGGAACGCCGCAAGATCTAATTCAAGCGTCTGGCTATCGAGGAGCGGGGCAGGGGTGTGAGGAACCTGCGTCACCCCCCCGATGGCCGAGGAGCTGGCACCGGTTCTAGCGGGGCAGAGAGCCCAACGGGTGGGAACGGAGCCCCTGATTGTGGTCCTAACGGAGGGGCAGATGGAAGAGGTGAGGGTCCGGGGATGCCTTGCCCCAAGGGATTTCCCAATCTCCCGGGGTTTTGGGGGTCATCCTGATCTGGGAGGGGAGGGGGCGAGGGCACTGTGTAAGGCGGGGGAAGGTTATCTAAGGGTTCCTACTTATCCCCTGAGACAGAGGTAGGGCCCTTTAATTTCACGGGTAAAAGCCTAGCATCGATCTGTCCCCAGATCCCTGCATATCCCTGTTCTTCTTCACTTCCCCTCTCCTTGACATAAAGTGTTAGTGCTTTGCAAATCCATTCTTCAAATGTCCCAAAAATAGGCTTAGTTACATGGTCCCGTACTTCCACTCCTCCCCATATCTCCATACAGTAATGTATCATCTGTTTCTTGGACTTCTTTTTCCTTATGGGGCACTCGTCCCAATGTTCTAACATCCATCCCAACGGACTCTCAATCGGGATTTCAGGGATCCCTTTACCGGTTCCCTGTTTGGCTTTTCTTGAAGCCTTTTTACTATTTTTACTTTTCGTTTGCCCCATGGTGTGGGTCCACTAGATACTGGCCCTTTAAGGGTGATCGCTCCCCCTCGGGGTGTTCTCTGGTGATTGCGAGCTCTCTTTACTCCTCACTCTCTCCCTTGGACCTTTCCCGGTCCTAGGCTGAAAAGTTTACCAGTCCCCAGAACTCTTTTAGGGACGTAACCTTCCCTTTCAGCCTTCCTGTGACCAATCCCCCCCTTCCAAAACTCCCCGAGTTTTCAAGGCTTGATGTGTGAGGTGCGTTTTTACTCCCCGAAACTTTCGCTTCCCCCGCAACCGACCACACCCCTCACGGGGAAGTGGAACTGCGGTTTTGGGGTCCCACTCGCTTCGTGATAAATCACGTCTCACTCACACGCTCGGTCACCCCCCCTCAACCACGCAATACTTACAATCCTTTTCCTGCGTGGATTCTTTGTGCACATAGACTTTTACGAGTAGATTTTCTTCGCTGCGGCTCTGGAGGTTCTGCTCCCCAAAACCTCCCCGAGTTCCCCGAGAGCTCTGACCTCGCCTATCTCCCCTTTTAATTGTGGCTTTTAGCTGTTTTAGTCCGTCGTGTGGTTGATCGGTTCCCCCTGGCTCTCCCAGCTCCACCAGGCTGCTGAATTCAGCAGGGCGCCTCCTGGTCAGAGACAGGGGTTCGGCGGGAGTCCCGGCATCACTCCAGTCACGTCGGGGTCACCAGAATTGTTATAAATGAAATCCACCAAATTCGATAAATCAAAATTTGGAATTTTTATTGTGAGACAGAATAACAGTCTCGGACAGCCACAATTAAAAGGACAGCGTCGAGCCTGGGGTCGCCGCTGGGTGAACAATGGTAACACACTCTGTCAGTTTGTTACCCCCCCAAGTTCACATTTTCGGTTTGCAGCAGTCTCTTTTTATACACTGGATCGTGGAGAGAGGCTCGGGATGTCGACGGTCCTCCCTCCGAGGCATCTTCATTAAACATGCAGGTTTCAGTTCTAAGAGTCTGAATGGATCAGCGGAGGAGAACAATGCTGTTAATGGTTGGGTCCAGGTGTGGTGTGGAGATGTTAATTCCAGCCGGAGACCATCTAGATACGGATCTGATACAATCATCGGGTCCTCCGGGCTATCATCCCCGTTTTCCAGTTGCCTTTTGTTTCTTTTCAACGATTCCCAGCAGTGACAGTTTTCTGTCCTCCTTTCTGGTAATTCCAATCAAGCTTTCCTCATGTCCCTCCCATGCCTTTTCAGGCTAGAGAAATTCTTTTATTTTATTAAGCCACCTTCCCCTGAGTTAACTCACAAAATGCTATTTTAAACAAAACTTAACTTCCAACATGCTAGTTTATACAGAACTTATATAGTTTGTATTACATTTTGTATTCTATTAACACGAATTAACTTTGAGACATATATTGCATTCCTTTTTAATGATTCCCAGCAGAGGCATGTTTGTGTCTCCCTGTCTGGTAATTCTAATCATGTTTTGTCTCATGTCCCTCCCCTGTCTTTTCAGGCAAGAGAAATTCCTGTACCTTTACTGAGCTACTTTCTTCTGAATTAACTCATAGCATATTGGATTAAAACAAAACTTATAGGGATGGTATTACATTTTATATCTTTTTACACGAATTAACTTTAGGACATATATCACAATAATAATAATAATAATAATAATAATAATAAACAGAACCAAGAACCCCGAGGGGCTTTGTCTCACAAGCCCAGGGCAGTCTGACCTCTTCGGTCCTTCCTTAAGGGCACCAAGCTGAGACGGTGGAAACTCCGGGGCTGGTGGCTCTAAAGGGTGGGGTGCCCCAGCAGGCAAGGGGGGACTGTCCCGGCAAAGTGAGCGGTGCTGAAGCAGCCACGACGGCTGAACAGGGGCTGGGCCAGCTCCAGCAGGGCTGGCGAGGGGCTCCGAATTCCTGGGCGCTCCAGCAGATGATGGATGGTGGTAGAATACCCAGGACCAGATCCTCCATTAACAGTGGACTCTTCACACAGCCAGCAGTCGCCCGGACCGTCCTCTCCGTTGCTGAGAGCAGGAGAAAAGCACACTTAGCTCCTGGAGCGCTGAGCCTTTCCCTCCCCCCCAAACTTAAGTGATCTACTGCCCTCACCACTTCTTTTATCTGGGTCGAGCACCCTCTAAGCATCAGTATTTAGTCTCTTAGCAACTTACGGGGCAGGGGGCGGGGCGGGAATTCTATAGGGGAAGAAAAAAACAACAAAACCAAACCTAACCCCCAACAGGTTTATCTATAGCACAAGCTCCAGGAGGAGTAAAAACTGAAGAAGCCCTATAATCCACTAACTTGGGTGGAATTTCAGTGCCTTATGAGGGCTTGGATCATCCACCTGAAAAAGAGTTTCATATTCTTGCCAGATGTTACCTGGGGACACCACAAAGCTGGAACAAGCAGGTCCAGAAGGTTCCTGAAACACCTGGATGGTAACTTCATGGTACAGTACAAAGGGAGCCAATAACGAGAAGTGTCCTGTTGGATAGTTTTGTAAAAAAATGTACAGAAACACAGGATGGTTTATGTGTAACTAAATTAGAACTGGGAACAAAAAACAAAACAAAACAACCCTGCCCTGCCCCCGCCCCCCCCCCAAAAA
This sequence comes from Hirundo rustica, assembly GCF_015227805.2. NCBI lineage: Eukaryota > Metazoa > Chordata > Aves > Passeriformes > Hirundinidae > Hirundo > Hirundo rustica. The sequence continues at coordinate 79,585,363 of NC_053488.1, read as the reverse complement.
GAAAACATGGAAAAAAACCGCCAAACCTAAAAAAAACCAAACCAACACAATTTGAACAAATGCAACAGGAAGTTACTGAAAATTACTTTTTTATTTTAAGTAGTCATATTTGGGTCTTTTTTTTGTGTTGCAGATGTTGATGAGTGCCAGGCTATCCCTGGAGTCTGCCAAGGAGGAAACTGCATTAATTCAGTAGGTTCATACAAATGCAAGTGTCCTGTTGGCCACAAACAGAATGAGGCAACTCAAAAATGTGATGGTAAGTGATGCTGTAGGAGAACATACCTAAAAAAGAGGGTTTTGCAGAGCATTAGAGCATTTTGGTAATGAACATTATTAAATAGTTGAATAGTTGTAGTGTCTGATCTTGATGGGCGTAACATCACTGAACTGTGCTTTTTGTTTCTACTTTGCAGCGTCCCATATTTTCTACTTGTCTGTTCCTATTTTGCATTAGATGTTTTTTTCTGTCTGACTCCTGCGGGTAAAATACACAAGTGTTCATTCTCTTTGAAAATTCAGAGCTATTGATAAAAGCTCAGTGTGTGAGTAACATATAGCTGCTGATGAGTTACTAGGATTTTCTTTGTTTTCTAAAAGATTTATTCTAGTTCAGGTAGATATTTTTGGCCTAGTGACTACAGAGTGAAAGCAAACGTGGCAGTTTTGATGAGTCTGGGCAAGTGAAAAATACCAAGGAAATGCCTTTGTCTTTTAGATGAAGAATTACATTGATCTTTAGTAAGGTCTTTAATAAATGTAGTTTAATAAACATAGATGATATTTACTTATTAAACATATTGATACAATTAGGAGCAGCAATTCCTTATAATTTAAAATAACGTGAAAGAAAATTGCTGAGTTTTTGTGAGTTTGCTGAGGACTTCATTGGTTTCAGTGACTTTTTCATGCCTTTGAAAGAAATCAGAACTCTCAGACTTCACTTCAACCAGTGGGTGCTTTTACATTTAAGCTGTGTTGATAAGAGGAGTTTGTTGTGAAAGGATTTGACTTGTTATTTGCTGCCAATTTAATTATGGTACCAAATTACGTTACACTCAATATTCAGTTACAGACAAATACATTGTTTGTAGGCAATTTTGGACATCCCCTCAGAGTTTTGCTAAGATTTGCCTACAGTGCAACATTCACAGAAAAATTAAGTAATAGAATCAGTTTAAAAATCATGTCTTTACAGTGAACATGTTGCTTCTGATGTTGTTGCAAGTAATACCTAAGTAAAATACTTTTAAAAATTCCAAAGGTATTTTTTTCTGGTCCTGCCCTCCATATTCTTTTTTTGTCTGTGGTTTGGTGGTTTTTTTTGTGTTCACTAGTTTTAATTTCTCCTCAATACCTGAAAGGGGAGGGAGCAGGCAGGTGTGTAGATGCTCACGGTTGAAAATGAGCAACAAAAATCAGTTAAACTGACTTAAACTTAAAAGTGATTTTAGGAAATCACACATTTGGTGTGGAAATGGAAATGTTTGTCCCTGAGCTCATGGTATCAGCACATGGGGGTTGGATTTGAAATAAAGGATAGGGTGAAAGAGAAGAGAGAGGGAGGAAAGTAAGAGAGAAAAAGAAGGAAAAAGGAAAGAGAGAGAGGGAAAGAAAGTCCTTGCCCTGGCTTTCTACACAAATTAGTTCTTCTAGACCTTCCTGGAGATGGCTCAAGTAGATCCCAACTACAAGATATTCTTTATTGGCCTAGTCCTTGATTTTTACCCACAGGGCCTTAACCTCTTTGTGGCTATACCTCAGAGGCAGTCTATTTGTGCCTATAATCTATTCAAATCGTAATCTGTCCATAGTTACTTACCCTTTTTTGTTGGAAGTGCACTGTATCTTCTTGATTCTCTTGTCCATGGAAGAATTTACTCAGAGGCGTGTTTCCTTTCTTCTGAAAACAGTACTTAGAGCATTCTTTGCATTCTAACTATCTAAAGCTTTAATTGTTGAAAACGTTATTCTGCCGTTCTCCTTGATAGTATCCCCTGGAAAAGGTTTTTAGCATAGATCTTCTTAAAAAACTATAGTGCTTATGGGACCATGCATAATAAAAGTGAAACATCATCTGCTGTCTGATTTTGCTGTTATTTCATGGTTCACTAATCAACAAGTCTTCATTTCCTGTTGCTGGCAGCCTGCTGCAGAACAGGTCATATGTTCCGGCTTTTTCTCTTAAGCCCCTGTCACTTGTGTCTGTGGCAAGAGTTAAAAACTAATTAGTCCCTGGTCACAGCTTCCCTCGTCAGATAATTCCCTATAGGGAATTAGGCAAGTAACAGCTGTCTCCTCACAGCTTTTCTGGGGAGGAAAGACATTGTGAAACTTGACAGCCAAGGTGGTAATGCCAAAATTATACCAGGATGATGCTTACATTACTCTAACAATCAAGCAGGGAATGAAAGCAATGGTTCTATTCTGGCTTTTTTACTGGTATGCTTAATTAAGTGTTCATAATCTCTCAGAGTAAAATTTATAGGAAAAAGCTATAGCCAGACATTATGTTATGCATGTGTATGTGTAGTGGTTTCACGTTCGCTAAATTTTGGTCTTGGTACTTACTCTTTCTGTGGGAGAGAGACTAAGAGAAAAACAAAGCAGGCTTAATCTTAAAATTTACAAATAGTTTATTAACATACACTAAATGAATAGAAAAGAAGAAAGTTGAAAAAAAAACTTAAAACAGAATGAAACTTCAAAAAACAATCTCCCCTCCCCTTAGAAATTGTTCACTTTCTTACAAAACAACATAAAGAGACAAAACTTGTAATTTTCAGTCAGTTTCACTATCTGATAATAGTCTTTCATCAGTTCATTAGGGGAAGAGTATCCTTTCGAGTCATGGATCCCACTGACAACCTAGAACAGTTCTCTTGTGGGTTTTAAACTGTCACAAAAACAACCGCTCGGAGAAACCTGCCTTTGAGACCCTCCCAGGAGCAGGTTCCCAAGCTGCTTATGGGTCATGGGTCTTAGACTTTTGCATACTGGGGTGTCACCTTTTAAAGATTAATAACTCTAAAGCAAAGGATTCTTCACCCCAAAGTACAGAGATACCTTCTCACTTCTTCACTGGCACAGGGGGCTTTCTCATCTCTATCTCTGTTTAAGCATCTTATAGGATATTATTTAGTTCATCACAAACACCTTTGCTTAAATCTACACACAAATTAAAACAATCATCTCCCCAAATGCATATCTTTCATGATTTAAAGGAATGATCTAAATATAGAGTTCATTTCCATGGCTCGAGTAAGAACAGAACAACCAACTCTTCAACCCTCTGTCCCAATAGTCTTTTCACTCTTGCTCTACTGACTTCATGCTGTTGTTCTTTATGTTCACTTTGTCCGTTCTTACTCTCTCAGAGAAGGGCCAAGCTCTGGAAGCTTCATGTTGCTAAGAAAGGGTTAAATCTGCTCAGAGTCTTTGTCTCTCCCTCTGTAGCTGGTGGTGTTCGATGTTCAAGGCCGCGCTGGTGAGGGAGGAAGCACTCACAGAAACATCAGAGATCGGAGCACCCGGGCAGTCTGGAATCATAAAAAAAACCCAGGCAGGATCATAAATGCCTTCTCAGCCCACCCCTCGGTATAAATTGGGGTGGCTTCGGCCCAAGTGGTGCCCATAGCTCTTCTCAGGGCCCGGCAGAGATCACTCCCTGCTCCAGTGAAGTTTGGAGAAAGCAGTTGTTGTAAAGCAGCAATCTCTCCTTCCCCCCCTTCACCCGGGAGCCGATGGAATCCGGCCAGGCCTCAGGCCAGATCCCCTAGAAGGGGGGAGCAGCAGGCCCAGCTCGATGTTACCTGTCTCTCTCTGGCCAAAGGAAGAAGAAAAAGGACCCACCTACAGGAAATCAAGGGGTTTTATATAGTAATTCCCAAAGTTGCAGCTAACAATTTCAATGGTCAGAATAGATGTCAGTATTCTAACTAACTCTCTGATAGGTCTCTGTCTCTTCCAAAGCAATTCCCAGGTCCTGACCTGGAGAATTATTCTACATTCTTCTGTAACTAAAAAACTAAACTGTACTAACCCATGACAGCATGTTTATCTGCGTTTGTGGATGTGGGTTGGGCCATTGGGAAGGATGCAAGGAACTGGTGTCCTGTGAGTTAACAGAACCTGTGTACCGAGAAATTATTTAATAGAAACTGCAGTATTTTAATGACTGCTTTTGTTACAAACATGGTGTAGAAATGATGTGGTATGGAGTATTCTGCTCACTCCTTTCCCTCTTTTAGGTATGGAAAAGCGGATCAAATGTTACTGGCTGCAGAGGACAAAATCCAAGTTGGAGTCAGTAACAGTCAAGGCTCCAGTGTTCAGAGGCTGGAATCTTCCTATAATTATTCAGACTTTCTTTATCCTAACAGCAATTCTCCTACTTAAGAAGGAGAGATTTGAGATCCCCTGTATACCCTCTGCCCCTGAGCATCCAGACTTATTTGGTGGGTTGGGTTTTTTCTCCCGTTGTACTTCCTGGAAACAACAGCACTTGTTAGAATAAGTAGACATGTCCATGTTGTGCTTTTTTGTACTGTAATAGTTGAAAAAAATTGGGAAAGGCTATTACAGGGACTGTACTAAATTCCAGCTATCCTGTGCACCAATGTGGTATCTTAGCTAAAGAAAAGAAAACCCCAAACCCTTCACTTTTTTTTTTTTTTTTGCCTAAAAGTTTTGGTCTACAATATACTGAACTGTCTCTTTAGGAATGAAATGCTGTTCATTTTTAGGATGTTATCATCTTCCAGAGTTAATGGAACTTGCCTCTTTGGGTTATTCAGAGATGAATTAAATGTAGAAAAATTGAGAAGAGAGAGAAATTTTCAGTTATTCTTGCTGCTTTACAAACGGAGTGGAGTATTATTTATTGTGTTGCAGGGATCTAATGGATGTGTTTCACTTACTCTTCTCAAATAGCAGATACTTCATACTCCTTAAATAGATGTAGTTAGTTATGACACCGTTTACAGTTAAAGGTATTTATTCTAAGAGGTAGGATGCCTTTGTTGCTTTTCCAGAAAGTTATCTTACTATGTACTGCTGATAACAAAAGGTTAAGACTGTATGAAACAGATAAACGCCTTAAAAAAAAAAAAAATTTGCACCAAAATGGAAAGACTCCCTTAAAAGAAATAGTTCTATTTCAGATTTTTCTGCTTCAATGTATAATTTCATTAGACTGTGTGCTATTCAGACTTGGTCCTACCAGTTATTCCTACTTTCTAATGTTATTTTCTAGACTAGAGCTATTTCCAAGGAACCTTTTCCCAGAATTTGGCAGTTGAAAGCCCAGTTTCTGGTACTTGTAACTCAGTTACTTATAAAGCACTGCTTTCCCAGGTAAAAGCCATGAATTCTGAATTGCAGGTAGCCAGGCTTGATCTCTTTGGCAGAGACTCACTGGGTAATAAATTTGCAAAATTTTTGTCACACATTTAAATTGTTTCTTATGTTGGGACTGGCTGTCCCAACCTGTGTGCAGCCCTGGAGCCATTCATGCCACCAGTCTTCTTCACTCTTAACATCTCCTCTTACTTATCTTTGGAGCATTTTCCCTGAGACCATTAATTTACGTATTTTGGAGAGGCGGAAGGGAAGAAAATGAGTAACTTTTTCAATTAGCCTCACTAAAAATAGCCCTTCCTGAGGTAAGTCTGAGAATTTCCAGTCAGAGGTAATAGCAATATTTTGAAATAATTGCACATGCAAGAACAAGGGAGGGGGAAGGAGAGACGAAGATTTGGCTCAAAAACCAGTGAAACAAAAATCCAATTACTTGTTACTGCTCCAGTAAGTTAAATAAGCTATTCTTCCACCAGGGTTCTCCATGTTAATTGGTTTTTCTGTCCACATGCAGAATACTGTGGAGTCTTCCTTTCAAAACTCTGATTACTGCCTGGATTTCAGGAAGGTGCTTTTTTACCTTCCCAGCTTCCTGTCATTCTTGGACAAGAGCCCTAGACAACGTTAAGCTCCTGTGCTTGTAGCCAGTTGGAAAGGAAGATCTGTGCCCTGCAGCTTTGCAGAGGTGGTGAAAAACTCCATCTACCTGTCACTTGCCAGCTGCAAATTCACTGCTCTGATGGGCTTTGCCCTGTTGGACCGCTGGTTTGGAATTCGGCAGCCCCTTGTTATGCACAGCAGCTCATTTATCAGCATGGTGACATCTCACTGTTTATACATATTAACACACAAAATTGCATTGGTGTTCAAGTGGGACCACTGCTTTTAGTCAGCAGAAATATTTGAATGGATGAGAAGTTTCATTTGCATTTGAAGGGCTTGGCCAGAATTTTTTCTTACAGCTGGAATGTTAGGGGGCCAGAAACTAGTTTGATCTTATGGACAATATTTGTGTGGTCACAGGAAACCCAGAGATGTCCTGGCTGGCTGCTGTGCCATCCTTCTTCTTTCAGCCTGAGAGCAGGACGTGTATTTTGGCATTCTATTGCAGCTGTTCTGTGCTTCCCAGAGGTGGCACTAAGTTGTTCAGGAGGAGGAAATCTCAGCCTGCTCTCATGTACTCGGTGACTTGAACTGTTAAACACCCAGTAGATGTACAAGGAAAACCTCCAACAGGTGGCAAACAAAACTATTTTCAGTAAGCAAGCACCAGCAGTATTTTATTCAGAGTGGAATAACAACTTCATTTCAGAAAAGCTCTCTTTCCTCTTTTTAATGCAGTATGTACAAGTGCTCTGCTAATTACTCCATGTCCTTTCCTTTTTGGGTAGATATTGATGAATGTAGCATCATCCCAGGGATTTGTGAGGGTGGCGTTTGCTCCAACACTGTGGGAAGTTACTTCTGCATTTGCCCACGGGGTTTTGTCACATCTGTGGATGGATCCTGCACTCCTGGTAGGTGCTCCGGCCATCTGGCACTTCCCCTTTGACCAAGGGCCTCACTTTGTTGTCCAGGCTAACACAGGAATTGTTAATTATATTTGTTTCACAGATCTGCACCTGATGAGCCCCAAAGTTAAGCCTAGTTTGGTTTTAAAGGAACAAACATTTATCCCTACTTGGCGCTTCAAATCCCATCTCACACAGGTTTATTTAACCTTTAGTGGTCAACATAAGGCACAAAAATAACCTCAAAAAGCATTAAGTAGCATATGCTGCTGTGCCACTAGTTTGTCAGAAACAGATAATGAAGCAAACCACGGGTTGGATTTCAGTAGATCATACCTTTTACAGGGCAGTTTATTTAATAGCTATCCCTACATTTTAAGAACACATTTTGCTTATTTCTACATGTGTTGATTTCTCATATATAGGTGCCAAGTATGTGATTTAAACCATTCTGATCAGTTAACTATAAATACTGCATACCACATGTAAAAAACAGTGACATTGCTAACAGTAATGTATTTTCTACTTCTCATGTAGTTCTTCTTATTTCGGGTTTCTCAAAGCTCTTTGTTCTAGTATCGGGGAGGAGGAATTTCTGACTTGCAGATAAATGATGTAAACAAGCAGCAGCACAAGACCTACAAGGGATTTACAATTAATAATATTTTAAGCAGTGTAACCCCCTTCTGTTATTCAGGTTCATCTGAGGAGTGCCAGCTTCAAATACGTTGTAGTTAGGTTCAGGAATACTGAAAACCTATGATTTCCAATAGGATCAAAATTTCTATGGATTTTGTCATGCTTTACAATTTGAGTTTTAAAGTCAGCCCCCAAAACCACCTGCAGAAAAATAACATGTCCTAGTCTGCAAAGAGCAGGTCCTTATGTTACAAAGAAAGTATGTCTGAAAGTTCTTGTACTCTGTCATATTAGAGTATAATTTGTATGCTCTAGAAGTGTAATTACTCGTTTACTTAGAAGAAAAGTGAAGAATGTAAATCTTAAAGTATTTTATTCTTCCTAATTTAAGATGAATATTTGCTTTCAACTCAAATATCAGTATCTGCTCAGTTTCTGTAATTAGCACCACGTTTTCTTGAATTATTTGAGCTTCATTTGTAGTCAGCATTCAGGACTGTGACAGTAAAAGATCATCTCTCCTTGAAGAAGAGTAGTTTTCACATGGCATTACTAAAAAATACTGTTGTACTTTCAGTCTATGAAGCAGAGCAGACTGAACAGCATTTTTTCAGTTAGGTACATCTAAACCAAGGGAAAAAATTATTAAATGAATTTACTGATATTGCTGTTGCTACATGAAGTATCTCAGATTTTGCCATAATAAGGTTTTTATATATGTGAATATATATAGGTTTTGGGTTTTATTGCTTTGTGTCTTTCATATTATCTATATTTCCTGTTGGATTGAGCAGATTTTAGGATTGCATGGTGGATTAATTCAAGGCTAATGGCACTGCACCTGCATGATCCTGCAGTAAATCCAATGTGGAACACATGGGTCAGATAATTATTGGGTGTGGTTTGAATGTTGGGGGGGGGGGTTTGTTCGGTTGGTTGGTTTCGGTTTTTTTAATACAGTAAAGCATTAAAGCATGTTTAGCCTTAGCTCAGGTGAGCAAGGGAAGGTAGCTTTGAGAGTTTGTTGATGCCTTTTTCTCTGGCCCTAAAAATATTAATCAGACACAGTGAGGGTGATAAAAAGGGTGCCTTTATATTAGGATACTCAGGTGCACAAATTCATCAGGTAGAAAAGGCCGAAGATGCACCCACTGCGTAACCCATGCACAAATTTTATAGATTCTGCATATTAGCATATAAGACAAGAACCAGTTAGGAACCTGCCTGGTGAAGTAATTCCCCCAGTTTCCCTTAGGATGAGGTCCAGGTCCTGTTTACAAAAGTCTGTCTTGGAAAGCTGGTTTCAACCTTGGTTTCTAAGGAGAACCAAGATAGCACAGGGATCCTGCAATTTTGTCTTTCTGCCTAGGAAAATGTTGAAACTAAGCTATAATATGAGGATACAAAGCTACAAGTATATGTGTAAAGCATGCAGAGAATATATAAAAGAAGGAAGGGTGAAACCAAAAGGGCATCAATATCAGTATTTTTGGTTTTTGTTTTTAACTTGACTGCCAGATCAAAGAGCAAGCAGCTGTTTTTCCGGCACTGCAAGTGGCCAGTGTGGACAGAAGCTGCCCGGACGGTTCACCAGAAGGCAGTGCTGCTGTGAGTCTGGCCACTGCTGGGCTAGTGGCTCTGTCCCAGAGGTGTGTCCTGTCAGAGGATCTGGTGAGTGCCTGTTGGTTTGGCTGGTTTTATTTTCTCCTTGTTGCTGTTCATTCTGCTTTAGATGGAGGTCATGGGGATGTTTTAAACTGCTTTAAAATTTAGTCTAAACAGATAAAAAAGAGGTTGCATTGGATTGCATTATTATTCATTTCCGTGTTTTTAATACTGATAATACCATCTGTTAACCATTTTTCTTTTTGGTCCATGGTGGTTTGGCGTTTGTTTCTTTAATGTCCTTTTGTTGACTTTGGAAATAGTTTTGGGGAAATGGGGAAGATTTTGTGGTCAGGCTCAAAGAGGAAGCAACTCTTAGGGTCCATAGTTAATTTTTTTTTAAAGGAATAGCTGCTCTCTTGTTCTGTTACATTTTCAGTTACTTTGAACTAAAATGCCCCAATTTTAAGTTGTTCTTTCAGTTCTGCTCAGAGGGGAACAGCGCACATCGCTAGTGAAAGATATTTTCTTTATCAACACCTCCAAGATACTAGGGAGTTGCAGTACAGCTGTCAACTCATCAACAAACTGGTTTCAACAAATAGTTGAACAAAAGCTCCTAAATTCCAGCATTCCTTTTTATTATTTCTAGTTTATTTATATATTATTATTATCTATATTATTCTATTTTTTCTATTTTCTTCTTCAAGCAACACCTGCCCACAACCAAGAGAGGTTCAGAATGGCCGGGGAACACATGACATGAGGGAAGTGAGGAGTTGCCGTCCTAGTTTTTGTAGAACACAGGGAAAGCTATACCATCCTTTTAAGCTGCCTGTGAGAGGCTGACCTGGTCTGTGCTTTTCTGTTGCCCCTGTCTGACAGATGACCACCGCAGGCTGTGTGTGGATGGTGCCCCTGCCCGAGGTGGCTCCCGGCGCGGTGGAGCAGGAGGGAATGGGTTCTTTCCTGGGAACAATGGAAATGGCTTTGGACCAAGAGGAGCAGGATTCATCCCCATCCCAGGAAGTAATGGATTCTTCCCAGCTGTAGGCAGAACAGGGGTAGGAGCAGGTGGTCACAATCCCACTGGAAGTGGCCCAGTCATTACAGGGCTGAGTAAGTGCTTGCATTCTGACTTGTTTCACTTCTTTTTTTCACTATTCTTTCTGGTTTTCCTTTATTTTTACTGCTCAGTCTAAATATCATATGGTGTTCTTAAGACTTAAAAATGACTTTGCCGTTCCAGCACATTTTAATCACCTCGGCTGATACATCATGAAGTTCAGGAGCCCTTTTTTTAACAAGAGTTCAAATGCAGAGGTTTTTGCTTGACTTCAGTTACAGAGTCCCTGAGCCTGTGTTGTCCCTGTGGAGATGTCTTTATCAGCACTAATAGAACTCCAGATTTCTAAGTGTTTTCAAAAAACCACCAGGGTTTAAAATAAACTCTCTTCTGTATTTTCTCTTCAAACTGTAAAACCTACTTACTCTGCAGAAACACTGCCTTGGCTGAAAGCCCAAGGTGAATAATTTTCTGGCAGAAGTCTCATGTATGTAAACATTGCTTATGACATGTGTAAACACATCTCTGGGATCACAACCATAGAGATCATAAAATGTAAGAAATATTAAGACAGGTACACCAAAAATAGCTTCAACTTTCACACAAATCGTGGTTTATCCATGAGTTCACTGATAGGCTCATCAGGCTATAGACAGAAATGGTAAATCATATTTAAGAATGTTTGCTTAATGTGGTTTTTATTTCCAAGAGCTGTTCATTGTTGTTAGTTTTCTATCAGGTCAGTAGATAGTACTTTGAAAAGTGGTTTTTTTATGTGTTTGTGCTCCTGATAATATGCTTTCTGAAGCCAAGTATAATACTCATATTTACTTCTGTTTGAAAATCTGAATATTTGCCTCTTAATCTGATTTTTTTATATTAGCAATACTCAATCAGACAATAGACAACTGCAAGCACCATCCTAACCTTTGTTTGAATGGACGTTGTATACCAACCCCCTCTAGTTACAGATGTGAATGCAACATGGGATATAAGCAGGATGCAAATGGGGATTGTATTGGTGAGTGCACATTGCAAAATCCATTATTCTAATATTATTCAGCTTAAAATCTGGGCGTTTTTACGAAAAGAAATCGTATTGATTTTAATGATACTGCTCTTCAAAGAGAGTGCAAAGACGACGGTATTAGTTACACGAGAATAATTCCAATTTTCTATAAGAGCTGTTTTCTTACCAAACAAAAAAAAAATCGTTAACTGCAAATATTGTTATTGAGGATTCCTGTTCCTGTACTTAAAGGCTATTGTGCATTTTTGTCATATTCAGTAAAGTAAGTTCTGCTTAATTTTCTCTTCTCATAAAGCTCCAGTTTTGGGATATAGTATTGTTATGAACAAGATGATGAAGGGTAGAATTTATGTTTTGCCTCCTCATAAGGATTAATGGCAATTTGAAAGATATAAAATAATTTTAAATTTGCATTAATTAACTTCTGGTTAAATTTGCATTTCATGAAAATGCAGAATGCTAGCTTTAAATAACAAGAACTGAATTTGGGATCCTACATATTTATTGAATTACTGTGGACTTCACTCTTACCATGTCAAAAACTCATCAGTTGTTTCAGAGAAAATACAAGATCTGGGGGTTCTTGTGGGGTGATTGTGTGGAGAGGAACCCCCTATGCAGGATACGTTCATTAATGTATAGGATCCTGAATAAAAAAATTCTAGTTAGATTTTGGATTGAACCTTGGATTACTGAGTCTTTATAAAGAGATTGAGATCTGTTAATTAAGAATATCACACAAGGGATTGTTTGCAATAGGCTTGCCTCATAGTAAATGTGGGTGTAGAATCAGTTCCTAGTGTGTCTGTGGATTGCAGGTCTCCTCTTCGTTCAGCTGTGGTCTTGCATCAGAGAGGTTGGTTACACCTGCACCATTCCTGGCCACTGTACACCCTCATTTTAAGAAAACAGTTAACAGGGATTCCACCACTTTCCCGAGCTGTTGCACTACTCCCATAGTCAAATATGCAGAAATTTTTGAGAGCATCTAATCTAATTTAAACACTACATTTGCAAAAAAATTCAGCTCGTTGTTTTTTGTCTTATCCTCACTATACAAGGAAATCAGTTCAGTACCTTCTTCATTTCACTTTTTTGTACTTGTAGGTTGATACAGTTCTTCTTCCAAGTTATCCTTTATGATATAGTGAACCTGAATTTTTTTTTGCTTTTTTAGTTGGGTGAGAGTTTTTTGTACCTTTGATCTCTGACTGGGAAGTTCAAAGGACTTAATCTCTTGCTGCATCCTTGGGTCTCAGGAGCCATAATACATTGTGAGTGGGGAGTAGGAGTTTTATGATGTCTGTCTTGCTTGGCTGTTCTTTGTAGAGTATGGAGAACCCTGGCTCATTTGTAATAACACTAGATTTTGCATCACTGAAATCAATAATATTTTTACCTCTGTTGGACCTTGACACTGGAGGACTATTGGGCATCTTGGACTCTTCATCTTTTTGAAATCTAGTTCACATCTTGCACTTGTATTTTTGTTACTCAGGGGTCAAGTTGAAAATAACATGTGAAGCATATAGGTTGTAGCAAGTAGAGCTATATGAACTTAAAGTTCTTAGTTTTTCAGTTGTCATTGGAGTATGGCAATAATCTGTGGTTTGAAAGGCCCATCAGCTTTACATATCTAGGTGCTGGGACAGAAAAATACAATGAGTTCTTGATAATGTAGCTGTGATTCTGTCCCTGTCTCTTCTGTGGGGTCACCCTGCAGGATATTTGCTTGTCAGTTCTTCTACTCCATGCTTGTGATAATAGTAAAATTGTATCTAATTTTCAGTTTGGGGTCCAAGTGCCTGAAAACTGTGAGATTACGGTGATAGGTGCATGGCGGGGGGGGTAGGGAAGTTGATCTGGTTAATTCTATAGCATACAAGTATGTGCCCAGTAAAAATATGTGTTCACTTAAGGAACTTAATCTTGACTTTGCAATGCTTACCTCAACGTGAAAGAGTAGACTGAAAACTGAGACAATTTTGGATGAACCGGGATCAAACCTAAAATTTAAATTTGTTTTAAAAAAGCTGAAGATGCAGTGCCAGCTACAGTGCTGTCCCACATTGAAAGCTTGGGAAAAAAAACCCAGAATGGCTTAGAAGAGTTTAAGTGTCATTTTGCCCATTTTTTTCCTGCATGAAATGAATCAATCATTACTAATTTCAGCTCTGCAGTGGTTTGCCTTTTCAGTAGCTGCTTGAATTCAGAAGATGTTTTATAAGAGAGTTAACTCAATGAATTATAAATAACTCTATGAACTCTATAAATAACACAGCTTTGTTTCCCTGTTATTTTCTAATTGTACTGTAAAGAAATAGACAAAGTATCTTAAGTTTCCCAGTGAATTTGGGATTTGAGAACAGTAGTTGCTGCAAATTACACACAAAGTTTCTTGGAAGTATAGGGAGCCACTTAACTGCAACGATTTAATATGTGTGCTGATACATATTAAATTAATTTAGCAGATTGCTTGAATCTAATTTGGATATATATCTTATTACTGAAAGAACAGTCTTGGGGCATTGGAAATAGGGCTAATGGCGTAAAAATGGACACTGTTTTTTTTATTTCTCTGTCTCCCTGCGTCCAAAGAAATAAATTAAGCATCCAGAAATGGTTACATATTTTCTACAGAGTTAAAGAAGATTAATCCTGCCAAAACAAAAAACTTTGGTGTTGGTCCTGCCAAACCAAAAAACTTACTGTTCTCCAGCCTAAACTTGTGTTATGCTGTTCTCACAACAGAAGATTCCTGATGGGCCAAGGACCATGAGTGTCCTAAGTGGTCTGACCGAATGGTCACTCCCTTTCTGCAAAATAGGCAGCTTTAATTTTATTACCTTTCCTTATTTATTTCTGTTTATACAAACTGTGGATAAAACTGTAGAGACTTTTAGAAAAGGTGGGAGCAAGTGTGTAGGTCTGCCATGTTGAATTTTAGGTGTTTCGTCAATACAAATATATCTATTTAAGACTCTGTAATTTGTCTCCAGACTCATTGCAGTCAGTATTTTAAGGGGGGAAGTTTCCTACTTTGCCTGAGAGAGTTCTGACAATTGTTAGAGATGAAGAACTGAAAAACGGAGATATGTGTGTTGAAAGAGTATATGATATTGAAGGGGTATGCTGGGAGACAGAATAAATGGGTTAAATATCTCTGTCTCAGATGTTTCCTGTTTATATTCCTGGAATATGCATGTTTTCAATGCAAACTCAAAGCCAACAACTCCTTTATATTAACATACATTTGCCATTTCCCTCAGTTATCAAGGGCTTGTAAAAATAAAAGCATCTTAAGATGCGTATTACATGCGGAAGTCATGCGATGAACATGGCTTTGGAAGGATTTTCGAAGCTTAAGTCAGCTGTTTCATAGAGAAACTCTACATTCTGCTGTAGAGTTTATAAACTTACAGACAGATCCTTTCTAGCATGAACATGGGCTTTTTTTGAAGCAAGTTGAAGCCTATAATAGAGAAAGTCCTAAATGTCATTTTCTGCAAGAAAACTAAACAAAATAGGTAAGTTCTGTATCAAGTATTAATAAGTACCCTCTATGCTTGCTTATAAAAAAGCAAGATATAAATACAGTAAATTCATTTGAATTAGGGCACTTGACAAAAAAATTATGTCAAAATATGATTCAGAGTTTGATGTTCTGTTGGTAGCTGAGGACTTTGTTCTGAATGGGTAGTGTTCAGTGCTCCTTGACCCCTTCCAATATCAGCTGAGCACTGAGGAAAAAAGTATCTCTCATGAAAAATCACTGCCTTCATGACAAAGAGCATCCCAACATCCAGGCATGGCAGAGAAACATGAAAGCAGGGAACTACTACTGGCATATAAAAATTCAGTTAGCTCTGTATTTAACACCCTGAATTTCTCTTTTCCTTACCTTGTCTCAATTCTTGTGGTTTTACTGCAGTGGTAGTGCAATCCAGTGCAGATGTGAATGAGCTAATTACTTGTGAGGGGAGATATTTGATTCTTCCATTTGCTTTTCCTTTATTCATTTAATTGTTTACGCATACTGTATCTGGGCACCAAGAGTGCTATAAATCAGGCCATTTTATTAGTGTCTTGTGTAAACACAGATCTCTTTATGTTTGGTGATGCTCTTGGTTTAAACTTTGTGTTCATTAACACATTAATTCCTGTTAAATATGTGGTCTTATTTATAGTTAAATTAGAACAAAACTAACCTTTGCCATCTTTTATAGTGAAGTTATTCATGGAAAAGCACTTTCTAGAAAGTACACATAAATAGTCTTTATGATTTTCAATTTCTTGTTGCGTCCCAGTATTCTCAAGACGTAATGAGCTAAGTTCTAGAATCAGATTTGATAAGGAGTGAGTGGAAGTGATCATGAAAATTGCCCTGGGATTTTCCTGGTATTTCTGGAAGCACGCACTGTGAAATACATGGGAAAATCATCATTGTTAGAAACTGATCAGCAGTGGCTTCTGAGCTTCTTACAGTAGCTTTCAGCCAGAAACTCCTGTGAATCACCACGGGCTTTGTGGTGTTAAAGCCTACCTAAATGAAGGGATGAGTAATTACAAACACATTGTAAATGAAAGGAAGGGCTCAGCTGGAGGAAGAAGTCAAATTAGCAAAGGTTGCTGATAAAGAAATGGGGGATTTCATCAAGGGATCCATTTGTCACCTGTAAACTGAGCTATAACAGAGAGTAGCTGCTTAGGTCATCCATTAGGAGCTCCAATGGGGACTGAGCCAGCGGTCCTGCCCTGCCAGACCAGTGGGATACATTCACTCTGCTCCCAGGATTAGAGTGAGCAAGGGTCCTGGAGGGCTTAGAGAAATGTAATGGGCAGAGCAATCAGTGTTATTTTAGATCTGGGAATAGTTGTCATGAGCCAAAGACAGTCCCTTAAGAAGAACTGTTGAAGTTTTCAGAGCGCCACGTCAAATAAGAGTTATATCTGAGCAATTAGCTGACATTTAAATTGGTTAAAATTGGTGCTTGGTTGCACCCAAATACCCAAAACTTTTGGAAAGGAGTGTAAGGTACATTATAGAAAAGAGTTAGGTTAAATCTGGCATCACTCAGTGCAAAGACTGGGGTTGAGAATGCAGTGGGGCATAAATAATTGAGATGTGATGCACGGACAGTCGTCTTATTAAGAATCCCTCCTGCTGGTATGCAGCCCCTCTTCACTTTTTTAAAATAAACCTGTAATATAATAGGTGTAGTTTTTGGATGCCATGGTTTGTTCTCATTTTAAAGTGCCTATTTTGATAATACTGGTTTTATTCCAAAGGAGCGTAAATGGTCATTGAGTTAAATGAAACTAGGTTGTATTAAGTCAACCATTAACTCAACTATCAAGTCTCAAAATCCTCCAGAAGATTCTTTTTCTGTTGCCCCTCAAGATGCTTACAAATGATGCAGAGCCACTTCACTTCTTACAAATACCTGCCTAGCTGAACCAAGAACAGCCCTTTGTCCCTAGCAGAGCAGTGATTTTGCACAAAGAGCAGGCTTTAGTACTTAACATTTTTCTGCTAGTTACCAACTTTTTCACTCAGAAGCTTCCAGGCTTGGGAGGAAAAAAATTGTTGTAGAGGCTGTGAAGTCACTAATGCTTCTATGTGCTGCCAGCAGATGTTGATGAGTGCACATCAAATCCCTGCTCCAATGGGGACTGTATCAACACACCTGGTTCCTATTACTGCAAGTGCCATGCAGGTTTCCAGAGAACTCCTACCAAGCAAGCCTGCATTGGTAAGAAAACTGTTCCACGTCTGCTGGCATTGCAGATGTTCTGACCCCTTGCATCAGATGCCATTTAAATTTAAAAAATATGAGTGCAATTTCAGTAAATCCCGATGTTAAATCAGTTGACATTCTAGGTCTGGGCTGCTGCCTCATTTTTTCTGTTGTTGTCTTTTAATATTTATCCATTATTCTGGAATATCCATCCAAGGAAATTCCCAGAACAGGAGTTCTAAAAAAAAAAATAAATAAATTGAATGAGGTGCTTTTTAGTGTATGCATGCAGATAAAAGTGTGAGTAGGTTTTTAAAAGTATTCATGGAGGAATTGCACAGTATCACAAAATGTAGCATTTGCTGTACATGCCTGTAAAAATAATATTTTTCCTTGATGCAAGGAGACTACATTCTTAACTTACTTTTGAACTTTTTTTCTAAGTAATATTTAAGTGATGTGCCAATATTTTTCAAAGCAATAATTGTCTCTAAATGCATTTTTATCTTACTGTAGTTCTCCATTTGTGTAGGATTTCATTTGTTTGGCTTGGTTTGTTTTTTCTTCCCCCCAGATATCGATGAGTGTGTTCAGAATGGTGTACTTTGTAAAAATGGCCGGTGTGTGAACACTGAGGGAAGCTTCCAGTGCATTTGCAATGTTGGGTTTGAACTGACTACAAATGGAAAAAATTGTGTGGGTAAGGACTCCCCTAAAGAATGGGGCAGGCATTAGCTTGATGGTTCTAGAAATTGTACTTCATGCTACAGGTAAGGATCATTGAAGATTACCTTTTTTGAAATACTGTGAATTTAGAGGTCCTTCATTCAAATAGTAATCATACAGAACCATACGGTTTCAAAGAAAATTTGCGGTAACTTTGTTTTTGAAGCTGCACCTCTCCTCAAGAATCCTAAGAATAATGTTTTTCCATAAAGCCTCAGAGGAAATGATCCATAAATCAGCATTGCTGAAGAAATGATCTATTTTTAATTTTGGCTGCACGGTGTCAAGAAAAGCCCTTGCTAGATAAACAGCAAGCTTAATTCTCTCAGGCAGTGGAAGCTTTTATCCTCTCATGTATGAAAGAAAGACACATACTGTTCTTTTCATACACAGCCAGCTGAAATATGCAAAGCAGCTGATAACCCCATGAAAAGAAATGGCTGCTTTTTCTATGGAGTGAAAACTCTTGAGATACTTTATCAGAGTGATGATTAGAAACCAATCTTTGAATAAAGAAATACTTCACACCAGTCCTGATTTCACTGTGTTGTCTTTTGGAGGGTGAGAAACTAAAAGCAGTTTTCTTTGGAATGTTTTGTAGACCATGATGAGTGTGCCACAACCAACATGTGCTTGAATGGGATGTGCATAAATGAAGATGGAAGTTTTAAATGCATCTGTAAACCAGGATTTGTCCTGGCTCCAGATGGACGTTACTGCACTGGTATGTGAAACTTGGGGGATATTGATGGAAAAAGGCTTTTCCTGTCTGTTCGTCACTACAGGAATGGCAGTCTGGTCACATGGATTGATTCAATGCCATATAACACCTTACTACTCCCTAAAGTAGATTTTTTTAGCTACCTGGATTAGAAACAGATCCTTAATTTACTGGAAGAAGTATTTAATAGTATTGTGAAAGCCACAACAATCAATAAATTAGCTTTTGAAAAGTCTTGGAGCATTGTAAATGCATCAAAATATTCAGGCCTTTTGTGAAATGGTAAAGTGAGCAGCAGTATGGTAAAATTAAGAGGTTTGAAAAATTTTATATTGATGAGCCCCACCCTCAAACATTTTCCATGTCATATTCTGATAATTCAGAGTGCATAGCATTTGAGTCATTTTACGGGTCACACAGCATTATAAACTTTTAAAGTGCAATCACTAAAAACTTCTATTAAACATTTTAAGAGTACAGTCTGATTTAGTCCCAGTTTCAGCAGACTAATTGAAGATACCTGTTGCTGCCCACAGAGGTAGGTTTGGGCTTGAGCCACTTCTAGTTAATTGTCTAAATTGTTAGTCTTCTGATTTGAAGTTGAACCATTTCTACTAGTTGTGCTTTTCTTAATTACATGCAGTTGTGCTTCGAAATTGATGACCACTTAAAAGTTCTTTGAAATTAAAATTAACCAACATAAGGATGTATTGTGTCTACTGCTCTTTAGCCACACTTTAAAGGAAAATATCACAGGATGGACAAAGGGGAAAATTTAATGATCATTTTGCTTAATGTAGAATATGAAGTATCTCTAATCCTACAGTTGTTCTGCCTGTTTGGGGGAATTTTTTGTTTGTGCAGCTGGGAGTTTGGTTATTCCAATATTAATTTTTTATTAGAAATAAAACAAAGGTATTAACTACTATCATAAAGTAATTTGATAATGTGCTGAAACTATTAGCTGTAATTTCGCTTAGAAACAGACTGATTGCTGAAGTGTCTTGCCTCCTCTTAGATATTGATGAATGCCAGACATCAGGAATTTGCATGAATGGCCATTGCATAAATACTGAAGGCTCATTTCGGTGTGATTGTCCACCTGGCTTGGTTGTTGGAGTTGATGGTCGTGTATGTGTAGGTAAGTCAGATTTATTCTTTTTTCTTCATAGAAAAACAAGTGGAATTATCAGGTTAATTATCAAATACATCAAATGATTTCCTTCTAAATAATGCTGACATCAAACCATAAAACAGATGCAATCTCATAAGCTATTGTTAAAAGACAAGAAACTTAATTTTCTCTGTGTTATTGCAGAGGCACTACCTCTTGTTTACCTGTTACTCATATAAAAGTAAGCTAAAAGTGCTTACTCTTCCTGTCATCTCCTTTTGATTTTTGTGACACACCATTTCTACTCTGATGAAAAATAGTATTTTGCCATGTAATCAACCTCTTATCTTCTCAAATGGTACTGGCTGGCATTAAAGAGCTCTGCTAGGAGCTCTAGTATATCTTCAGGGAGCTTGTGGGACAAAATTGGATCAGTTTCAAGCCAATGAAGAATTAAGGGAAGTGCGGAGGGCAAGAATTGAGTCCCTTCTTCTCTGCTGATGGCTGGTGAGGAGGGAGGAGAGGAATAAATATTTGACTGGGATTTCTGAGATTTATGATATTGTATGTACTTTGCAATACTGCTGAGTTCCTTAATTTAATCTACAGGAGATACCGTCTTTCCCCCTATGTAGCAGATTATCAGTTCTAAATACCCTAAATTTCTCCTTTCCCAGCTCCTGTGTGTGTCTGTCATCAGGTACGTTAGTGATCAGAGACTCTACAATAATCATATTTATTAATCAGTGCTAATCACTGTTCTTGCAGATGGACTCATGGATGTTGTACCTGCCTTTGTCTTATCAGCATATTTCCTGATAAAGGAAAACCAGAGTGCGTCACAGTGCTTGGAGGTTCTCACACCACAGGGATGGGACATACTAAATCCTCATGTTTCTGTTAGCAGCTCATTTCAAATAACATTTCTGTTGGTGCAAACGTTCAAAATTCTTCAAAACAATATCTAGGACAAGTGTTTCTACCAAGTGCCAGCACAAGTTAGCCCCTTGTGCTATCACTTCCACTTTAAAAATGCATGATAAAAACTGAGACTATCTTAAAAACATAGGCTCAAAAAAAGTTAAAAGACATTCTCAGTCTTTCAGTTGAAACCCAAATTTTGTTGTTTTAAATAAATTAAATGTTCTAGCAAGCAAAACTGTACTAAAGATTCAACCAACAAAAGCAAGTTGTGTTCCTCCTGTGCGGTAGCCAAGTTGTTTTCTTCTGGTGTACTGAAAGTTTGGAGAAAAGCAGTGAGAAGTTAAACTGTGAGAAAAGGCCTGGTGTACTGTTTTAAATATTGGAATTTCACTGCTCAGTGGCACACTAACAAAACCAGATTTGAGTACAGGCTGTTCAGTACCTTTTTTGTGTTCCAAGTTGGCCTCATGTTTACCCCTGTCAATAATACAGCTGCAAAGAATCAATACAGTACTCAATTTTCTGTGCTTTCATTTACCTAATGTTGCCACAGTACTAGCAGCAGAAGACTTGACAGGTTGTCCATCATCTGTGAACACTATATATTTAGAAGTTACGTGTTACACAGCTTTAAGGTTTACGATAAATGCTTATATTTTCAATAGGAAGTACCCTTCATAGGACAAAAACTCATAAAGCAGAATCATGATCTAGTTGGAAAATTTGTTTTAAAAAGATGATGTAATTATTCCATCCATAAAGTAACATAGGAAATTTCAAATACTGCATAACAAAATACCCTAACACATGATTTGAGAGGAGAAGTTCCAAGCCAGTCCACTGTTCAGAATTGTGTATGTGTGTTCATATATAATCCACATGCTGTGTTAACTGCAGGAATTCTGTGTCTGGCTATTCTATTCCATGTATTGCAAAACCTAAATAATACTTTTCAGACATTCTGGCTGCTAGAAGATCATTGGAAGTTTAAAAATTAATCACTTAAATTGGACATCTTGTATGAGCATTCCCACAAGTCTGCTAGGTAACTAGCAAGGAATATAAAATCTAAAGAGCCCACAGTCCAGCTGTCCCCCTCTTTGTCTGTGCTCTATTTTACTTATGAATAATGACATTGATCCTGATGGGTATAAACGTAGAAAAAATGCTGTTTTACTTAGTATTTTTAAGTATGGCTGAATCACTCACAAAATATTATACAAGCTTGAAAAAAGTACAGCAAAGGGGAACAAATGCTTGGAAAATGAACAGTTACAGAGTCATGGAACAGCTAGATAAGTACTTGGAGCCAAATTTCCAATATTTGAACATTTGCAGGCTTTTTAGGTTTGGCTGTACTTTCAGCTGTGGCTCCATGCTTGGACACCTCAGCTGGCTCTGTGTGTGAGCATGTATCACCTCAGAACTTGTGCTGAGCTGTGGCTCCAGCTTCTCACAGTGTTGTTTGTTCTTTGCTCAGACACTTCTAATTACGTCTGCCCAGAGCCAGAGTCGTCCAGGACACAGTAACTAAGCTTTATTTTACCTGGATAATTGTGTAGAGCCAAATGGAAAAGTGTTTGTCATAAGCCTGATTGGTCCTTCTTAGGCTCCTGGATGGGTGCAGTGACTTTACCTGAGTGTGGGTCAAGCACTGGTCCACCTGATATGGACCAGAAATTGGATGATCATTTTTGTAAGTACTGAAGTTCTACAGTGCTAGATTTAAGAGTGTAGAAGTACTATGCCTTGGGGAGGAGTAGAGGGTCCTGTAAGCAGGTACACAGGTACAGCAGCAATGCTCATCTCTGATCCAGGACAAATGATAAATTCTTTATGCTCTGAAATGTGTAGCTGAAGGCTAATCTAGCTAAACATGGGGAGCAGTGCAGGTTCATCAGTAAGATCCGGACTCAGAACTGTTGTGAAATGGAGAACCTGAGCTTTGTGAGGTGCCTGCAGCAATTGAATCATGCACAAAGTACCTGTCCTTCTCATTCTTGCTTGTAGCACAGCCCAAGGGGGCATTCTCCCTGTCACACAATTGCTGTTTTGCTTGTGGGATTCACAGGCCTAGTGAATCACTGACTGTGTTTATCAGACTGTTTTGCCGCTAGGCATGCAATTGTCCCCAAGTTCTACATGTCACTTCTCTAAAAGCATTGATGTATGCTGACCTGCTTCAGCTACTTGTGCAGAGCAGTTGCTCAGTACGTCTCTAGCTTCCTTCAGCTACTTCCCACACTCCACTTCTTTGATGACCTTCCTCCAGAGTGTTTCTTTCACACTTTCCAGTCCTCTGTCCCTCTGCCGTTTCCCTTGGTGCCATTTCCTTCCCTTGATTTGCTTCTCCATTCTCTCACAGACACATTACTAGGGGGAAACCTCCCCTTCTGTGACAGACATGGCAGAACTTGTCAGAGTGGCAACTGGACTTGCCTGAGGTGGAGGGAAAGGATGTGATGCCGGTAATTATTTTGCAAATTAAATGAAAAGATATTTCTTGTGCAAAAGTCCTCAGGCGTTCTGAAGCATCGTAATCTTTTCCTGATGTCAAGTGCAAGCAAGTTGTACTGGCTTCACCTAGATTCTTGGCAAGGAAAAAATTCTAAGATCTAGGACATACTTAGTTGTGCTCCTGAACTATCTGTTCCATGGGATATGAAAAGCAAGAGAAAACATTTATGTGCAGGCAGTACTGTTATACAGGAGCCAGCTTACAACACTCAAAGAGCCGACAGAACACATAAGAATTGCCAGTTCTTATTTGGATTGGCTCTGGATATTCAACATTCACTGTAAAACTTCTCATGCAACTTTTCTTTGTTGTTTTGGGGTCATACTTCAAGCAAGTAACTGACTGCATTACCTCAAACCTGTTTCAGTTTCTGAGGCCACTCAGGCTCATGTCCAGGGCCACAGTGCATGGTGGTTTTACTGGGGGACTGACAAGAAGCATAAATTAAAGCTGTGTTCTGTTCTGGCCCATAAAGATACTTGAAACAAAGAGTATTAATGCAGCTCTAACGGCGTCTGTAGAATTATAGGTGTTAAAATAAAGGCTATTTACTCATCCTGCAGTTCTCAGCTACAAGACTGTCCAATCACAGGCTTGCTAAAGGAGCTCTAATACCATCCTATAAACAAACATGGGAAAAAGCATTGAACCTTAGGAAGGCAAAAAACAGAAAAGTACAACAAAACCCTAAACAAATGCATAAAAAGCAGTCTTAGAGACATTCACATAGTTCTTGGATAAGAATAGGAGATGATTATTCTTGTAAAGGTAGGTATGGAGGGTCTGTCTTGGAAGATGCTTCTTTCTGCATCTTTCTGGTCAAGGCTTTCAAATTGATTTATGTGATTAAATCGGCTGTAAGATAGGCAGCATGTACATGGTGAGTCTTGCGGGTGTATGGTTGGCCTATATAATTTTTCTGCTGTCTTTTTTTGACATGGTTTTTGGGGTTTGAAGAACCTTTCAGCTGTTCCGTGTTTTGTTTGTGTGGTAAGTGGTAGTTTATCCAGGCCATTATTTCCAGCCCTCTCCTGCAAGGAGGGCACTTCAGCTTCTAGAGTGGGGTTTTCATCACAAACCCCATGAAGTTTCTTAAGAGTCTGGGCAGTAGTACTGCTTTCCTCATTGCCTAGTTGTGTGTAAGATTTTCTAGATTGCTGTTCCCAGCTAGATTTTGTGGCCTCTTTGGTGTGCTAATCTAGCACTGGTGCCTGTTTATGTATAAACCTATTAAGATGGTCCTGTCACATAAATGCTGGTCTGAACAATCTGATAAAGCTGCATTTCTGTTCATGATTGTGTAAATACAGCTGGAGACCATGCTCTTCCTTTCTGAGGCAGGGATTCTCCCATATTACATATTACCAGCCCTGGGTTGCTGTATCTTGCCTGAGGAAGCATTTTGGACGTCAGGGATTGTCATAGGTTGGCACAATTCTGTTTTCTAGATATAGAGAAGTGTAAAATGTTTTTCCCTGCCCTGACTGTAGAATGGGCTGCGGGGGGAGGACAAGGACCTATCAAAAAGCAGGCTGGGATATTGGCAGCTAAGTTGACTAGTGAGAAGTGCCAGTGCAACTTTGAAGGGGACATTTAAAAACTAACTGCAGGAAATCAATCTCTCTCTCTCTTGCTTTAGAAATCAGCCCTGAGGTAACATCGGAGGTGGCGGGCGGCCTCGGGTCGGGCCTCGCTGCCCTTTGGGCGGCCGGGCCGGGCCTGGCCGGGGCTCTGAGGGCCGCTGCCCGCACGGGGACGGCCTGGGCCGGCTGAGCCCCTTTCCCTCGCTTGCGGGCAGAGGAGAGGGGCAGCTGCAGCTGGGCAGTGCGGGGCCATGTGCTCAGGCCACGGCAGAAGGGGCCAAAACATGGCCCAGCTTAATCGCCGCAGGCAGCGGAGAAAGCAAGCCTGCCGCTCCATAACAACTTTGATCTAGACTGCCTTAGATGAGACTGAGGGGTGGAAAAAAGGACTTTTATTAGCTTCCTCCATTAGCACAGCCTTGCGTTTTTTCTTCAGCCCTGCAGCCTGGCGCCTGCACGTGGCTTTTGCAAGCCCGAGTAAACTTAACCCTTTCTTAGCAACACAGAACTTTTAAAGCACAATTCTTCGTTGAGAGAAAGAAGAAAGAAAACAGAAGGTACATAGAACAGACACCGCATGAAGTCAGTTAGATGAGAAGTGAAAGAACTAATAATACTAGAATAGGATTGAAGAAGTGGACATTTTTAACCGGACTTTTCTAAAGTAAATTATCAAGAAATGAACTGTTCCTTGCAGCATCTTAGTATTATTTGGGTAGAATGCTATTCTAATCAAAATTAAGGACTGATGTAATGGAGATTTATTTGGGAACTTTGAAACCCCCGCTCCTGGGTCAAAATGACGTCTCAGCCTTTGAGACAAAGATGATTTTAGACCAGAAGAAGTATTCATAAATAATACCCAGATACACTGAGAAGCGTTGCTGATAGAACATCACAGTCTGCGAAAACTCTGGGCGGCAGCAGATGTGTGACATTGGGAGCACTGGACTATTTTGTCTTGTGACAAAGGTCTTCATAAAAAGATCTTAGAAAGACTTTTCTCCTAAAATAACGAGTGGTTATGTCTAAATAGTGAAACTGACTGAAAATCCTAAGTTGTGTCTTTCTATGTTGTTCAGTGTTATAAATGAAATCGACCAAATTCGATAAATCAAAATTTGGAATTTTATTGAGAGACAGAATGACAGTCTCGGACAGCCACAATTAAAAGGACAGCGTCGAGCCCGGGGTCGCCGCTGGGTGAACAACGATAACACACTCTGCCAGTCTGTTATCCCCAAGCTCACATTTTCTGTTTGCAGCAGTCTCTTTTTATACACTGGATCATGGAGAGAGACTCGGGATTTTGACCGTCCTTCCTCTGAGGCATCTTCATTAATCATGCAGGTCTCAGTTCTGAGAGTCTGATTAGATTGGCGGAGGAGGACAATACTGTTAACGGTTGGGTCCAGGTGTGGTGGAGATGTTAAT
The DNA here is from genome assembly GCF_015227805.2 of Hirundo rustica. Taxonomy (NCBI): domain Eukaryota; kingdom Metazoa; phylum Chordata; class Aves; order Passeriformes; family Hirundinidae; genus Hirundo; species Hirundo rustica. The sequence goes on along the minus strand of NC_053488.1, from coordinate 79,559,396 downwards.
TTCTGGCGGAGACGATCTAGATATCGATCTAAGATAATCATCTGGTTGTCCGGGCTATCATCTCCGTCTTCTGTCGCCTTTTGTTCCCTCTCAGGGATTCTCGGCAGCGGCAGTTTCTTGTTCCCCTTTCTGGTAACTCTGATCATGTTTTCCTTGTGTCCCTCCCATGCCTTTTCGGGCTAGAGAAATTCTTTTATTTTGTTGAGCCACCTTCCCCTGAGTTAATTCACAATATGCTGGTTTGAACAAAACTTAACTTATAACATGCTAGTTTACACAAAACTTATATTTATATGGCTTGTATTACATTTTATATACTATTGACACGAATTAACTTTAGAACATATATCACATTCAATAAGAAAGTTAATAGTTTGTAGGAGGAAAGAAGCATGTTTCAAAGTATCATTCTGTTTTAGTTTTTCTTTTTCTCATTTTTTTTCTTCCCTCCTCATTCTTTTAATCTATGTTAATAAAACTATTTTTGTTCATTTTTAAGCTTAAGCCTGCTTTGTTTATTTTTCTCCTAATCTCTCCCTCCCAGAAAAAATCAATACTAAAACCCCTACATTAATTAGTGTTTCCGCCCGGTTTTATTAAATTAAAACCATTACAGAGATGTCTGTGGTACTTCTCAAAGGGAAGAATCAGCCACCACAGTCTGATCCAGGCCTATCTGATCCATTCTGTGTTTCTTACTGGGATATTTGTTGATGGATTCACAGAGCTGCTTCTGGGTATGGGTCCTTTTTGCTGGGTCCTTTGGAATGTCTTTGAATTTACTCTTAAAATCCTGGTTTAGGTAGTTTGAAAGTGCTCTGGAGAAAGCCCCAGGAGGTTAGCTGCACTGAGAATTGGCCTTGGTCCTATCAGGATTATTAAGGCAGCGAAGATGTAGCCACTGTGACTTTTTTGTTGCCCAAAAATAAGGGATTTTAGCTTTTAGGATAGAATGCTTATATTTCACTCTCAGCCTGAAGAAATAATTACTTCTTCCCTTGTTCTTTTTCTTTAGATACTCATATGCGTAGCACTTGCTATGGAGGAATCAGAAAAGGGCTGTGTGTCCGTCCCTTCCCTGGTGCTGTGACAAAATCTGAATGCTGCTGTGCCAACCCTGACTATGGTTTTGGAGAGCCATGTCATCATTGCCCTGCTAAAAACTCAGGTTAAATTTTGTGTTTCTTTGAGTGGTACAGTGAATATAGACTTTAAACAAAAAAAGCTTCTTGAGATCACATTGTTGATTTATTTCATGTCCTAGAGAAAAGCAAATAAGGTGAATTTGGGTTCCTGAATTAAGTGTTTGTGTTAAGTAGTAATTCTTGCAAGAGAATAAGCAGAATTCTCCAATGAATCTGTACATTTCCTGTTCCAGTCAATCTAGCTTAAAAGAGTAGCCCATATTATTTCTAGAAATCCATATTTCATTTTATAAGAATCAATTCTTCAAGTAAACCAGGGGATTGATTTAAAAAGAAAAATCTCTTGACTACAGAGCTGAGGTGATGCATCTTGGAGAGAATTTCCATTTAGCATTGTTTCCTGGAGAAGCAGAAAACTTTTTAGAAAAAAAACAAGTAAAACTGACAGTGTGATTAAAAGCAATAACTTTAGAGGACAGTTGTGTCAAGACTGTAAAGAAGTCACCTGTGCATTTTACTCTGGTCATCTAAATTTGGGGTTGTATGTATATGAAAGTTCAGGATGGAGTGCTGCCTGACAGATTTAACTAAATTATCTATGAATGGTTATTTCATTGGAACATTGACATTTTGTTAGTTACATTGTAGAAAAATTACTTTGGAAGAAATCACTTGGATTTGTTTAGGATGATTAAAGAAGGTGAAATACTGGAAATAACATTTTCTTTTCTCCAACATCTCCGCCTCAAATGAGCAGCTGAGTTCCATGGTCTGTGTAGCAGTGGAATAGGTATTACTGTTGATGGAAGAGGTATGTTGCATATTTTCTTTAATATATATGATTGTCCTGGTTTAGGGCAAATTTTGGGAGGAAATTCTGAAGTGTTTTTTTCTATAAGGCAAATATAAGTGGCCCCTCCCCCAACCAGTTTGGGAGGTAAACTTCTTTCAAGAAAAGTGGAAAAATTGTTTATTTAACAAGCAGTTAACAAATTAACAATTTAACAATTCAGCATCATAAAGTCACCCCAGGAAAATAATTGCAAGTTTTTAAAAAAATCCTCAGAATTACATTTTTCAATAACTTCCTAGAGTGTAGTTTTTAACCTCAAAATTAATGTGTTCATTTTAGTATTTTAATTTTCAAAGTACAATATTTAAATGTTGCCTAGAGAAAAGGCTGAAATTAATTCTCTAGAATAGGGGATTTTGCCTGACCCTATTAAAAAAAAATAAGTAATCTGTTTCAGAGTTCTGACCTATGGATGGATCATTTCCATGGACAGATTGTTTCTCTGTAGAGTGAAAAATTGGAAGGCAGCTTAACTGAAAAAACCGTATCCTTATAATAAAAAATCCTGAAAGCTACCACTTGCTTTAGTATTGGGAACTGTACAGCTCCAGCTCCCTTTTCTAGTAACACAGAGACAAGGGTTTTAAAAAATAATGGCTGAGCCAGGTCTGAAGTAGGGGCAATGCATGCTGCAGCTGCCAGACAAGTAAAATGAGTTGAAGAAGGAATAGGAGAATATAGAAACATAAAATTTTAGGTATTTGTCTGATGTGTTAATAATTATCCTTGTCAGCATTAAAGCTCCTATTCTATGCAACAGGAACAGAATAAGAACTCCCATAATTACATTTAGTTATAGCCTAAATAACATTTAAAAATAGCAGTTCAATAAAAGAAATTCTGTTTTTCAGTAGTGTTAAGTATCTGCATTTTTTTTTCTTCGTTGCTTAACATGTTGTAAGCTTGTACAAGTAATTTGAAATCCTTGGAATTTATAAATTATTTCCGTTTACTTTTCAGTGAAGTTGCAGAGTTTTTCTCCAAGTCTCAGAGAAGTAATGTCAGCATTCAGTAATACAGTGGTACAAGCAGCATCCTACCATAAAAATTTGCATGCGGCCTGGTAGAGAGGTTTATGTCTCCTTTTGGACACGTGGAAAATACAATTTCTTATTAAAATGTTGGAACAACTGTGCTGTTTACCAAATGCATGACAAAGATCATGGGTTCATGTCGCAGCTAAAGTCCTCCTTTGTTCAGGTTTCTAGAGCAAACATAGGGTTCTCTGTATGTCTTGTACAGCAACAGTGCAGCCAATATTCATGCTGCTGCTCCTGTCACTGCTTGTACACTCCTTGTGTGGCTCGTCCTCAAGATTCAAACATGTCTAGTAAGCTACAGAATGCATTTTGCTCTGAAGAACATACAAATATGAAGTAGTACGCCAAATCATATTTTCTTACCAAGTTTTTTGGATGTCTCATAGCATTGAGTTTTATCCAGGGATAGCATTTTTTTTTTTCCAAATGCATAGATGATTAAATGTAAATCAGCATCTAAATTGCATTGTGACTAAAGAAGAAATGCTCTTTACAAAAAGTTGAGCCCTACAAGTATAAACCTTTCATGAAGTCACAGCTCGGCCAGTACCCTTTCTTTCCAAGGCTTGGGAAAGGAACTATTTAAAATAATGGGCTTACCATATGAGAAGAAGGAAAATATTGAAAAACCCTCTTTTCCTCAGAGGCAAGAAATATTAAAATTAGTCTATTCCTCTTATAGATCATATGAATATTTTGGACTTTTCCAACTACAGCAGAAATTTTATACAGGACTGTAAGTTCAGGGAATATAACTCATCCATCATCCTGTTCTGTCTGTCTGAGAAAAAATTTAAATTTCCAACAAGTTCTTATAGGACTGAATATGCTTTAGTTTTGACCTATGCATTACTTCTGAATTAGAAAAATTCTTGTGTTGCCTAATAATTTGTAACTTCTTACATAGATTCCTAAACTACAGGCTCTGGGTGCACAGGCTAGGAATTTTGCATCAAGCTTTTTCTTACAAGTACTTAGTTCCCTGTCAGTTTAGGTTGGAAAGGATACCTGGAGGTCATGCAACCTAACCTTCTGCTCAGAGCAAGGATATCAACAAAGTTGAGCCATTTCTCAAGGCTTTGCCTGGTGGAATTTGGAAAATCTCCAAGGATGGAATTTCCATAGCCTCTTTGGGCAGCCTCTTCCAGTACTTAGCCACACTTATGGTGAAAAATTGTTTTCCTGGTGTTTATTTAAATTTCCACTGTTGTATCTTTCGAGTGTTGTCTCTTGCCTTGTGATTGTGCACCTCAAAGAGGAATCTGGCTCTATCTGTCTGTAATCATCTGTTAAAATCAGGGAAGTGCTGTTAGAGGACCCTCTGATAGTCCCTCTTTTCAGCTGAACAAATCTAGTCCCTTCAGCCTCTTCTTACACCTCACCTTACATGCTGCTGAGGGAATTTAGCCACACTGACATGAGCTGTCTGTAGTCCAGGTGACACTTGGAACACTCTGAGGGAAAAATGTCTTAATCCAGGTGATGGTTTAAATGGAGCAGAGGCATTACTGGACCTGTTGATTACCAACACAGATGAACTAATTAGTGATGTTCAGACTGATGGCAGCCTGGACTCAATTGATTGTGTTCTGTTGGAACTCATGCTGAGTTGAGGGGTGTGGGCCAGGTGGAGAGTAAATACAGCACCCTGAATTTCATGAGCATGAACTTCCAGTTGCTTAAGGCACCAGTAAATACGATTCCCTGGGAAACTGCCCTCAGGTTTAAAGAAGCAGAGCAGAGTTTTGAGGATGTTTTTGTGAGATGACAAGAGCTCTCTGTTCACACATGTAAAGAAATCAGGCAAGGAAGGTAAAGACCAGCATGGCTGAGTAAGGATCAAACTAAAGTGTAAGAAGGAAATGCACAGTCAGTAAACCAGAGAAGAATGCTGTGAGGGATACACGCATGGGATTGGGAAAGCTAGGGCACTTGGGCTGAGTTTGGCAAGGAGTTCCAAGAGTATGACAGGCTTCTGTAGGTGCATTATGAGGCTTGAGGAGTGGGCCCATGTAAAGCAGCCCAAAACTGGACACAGTATTCCAGGTTTGGCCTTCTAGTGTCAATTAAAGGCGAATAATCACCTCTTTCAGCCTTCAGGCTGCACTTGGCATGTGCCTTGGCACTGACTGAGAGCCCCAGCATCCAGTGAGTCAGGTGTTGCCCACACCTCTCACAGGAACACGTTTGTCATACCTGTCAGTGTCTGATTATCTTCTGTTGTTGTGCTAATGCAGATATTAACGAGTGTGCTTTGGATCCTGATATTTGCTCCAATGGTATTTGTGAAAACCTGCGTGGCAGCTATCGCTGTAACTGCAACAGTGGCTACGAGCCTGATCCTGCTGGAACCAGTTGCGTAGGCAAGTTATTTATTGTTTTTTTATTGTGGCTGAATTATTTATCATTGCATGGATGCCGATTTGACCTGACAGAATTTAGGTTGCAAGACATCTACTTCCTCAAGCTACAATGAAAATGCAAAAATCCTAGAATTATGCTTTTCTCAATCACTGCATAATTGTTATTCTTACTGTATATTTTCCTGTAATTTAGTGGATGAATGTTGTGGTTTGGAAAGCGTAAGCCGGAGGAAATATTGCAGGTTTTACTCTCCATCTCATTAATTTCATTATTCATGGACATACATGAAATGCAGTGGTTTTTTGGGGCGAATTCTTACATCCAAAAAAAGTGTATTATACCACAACAATCATGTTGCTTATAGCCTTGTAATTTTAAGCAGAAGGGCAATGTTTGTTTAAATTAAAAATGAATGGAAATCTCTCTGAAACCATCAGGATGTCCAAAGTATTGTCCTTAAATACTGTGGTGAATTATTTATTTATTTTAGTGAATTATTCCTCTTTGCACTTAAAGGTTTACTTCCCTGTCACTGTTGTTTGTGCTCGACAAAACTCCAGCAGTTTTGCTGTGGAAAACCTGGTCTATGTAGCTGTGGTATAGTTCTCATATCAAACATTCCTTCCTGGTGATGCAAAGCAAACACAAAGAAAATAAAGTAGCTCCTTTTATCTGCTTGAATAAAGGAACTTTACATCTAGTTACTTCCTAAAGCTCTATATATGACTTTCAGCAGGAAAAGCCCTGCTGCAGAGAAGTATTGTAGTTTTTCTTTTTAAAATGCTTCATGTAATATTAATTCTCCAAGTGGATTTTATGGGAAGGGGTTTTATTTATCTAGTTACTCTTGGGATTAGGTAAATGCTAGTGTAATCTGTGTATTTACTTAAATAAAGATAAAGCTGACTGGATGTGAGGATGTGTTTATTCTTGGATAGAATTTTTCCATAAAAGAATTTAAGTATGAACACTCAGATAAAAGGTTGAAAGATTTTAATTAATGACACAGTTTATGAGATACCAGGAAATAGAAATGGTCATTAGTCAAAATGCAGACAGTATTTTTGTCAGGTCTTAGTGGGTTTAAAGCATGAGCTACATTGTTCCATGTTTTTACAGAGCACAACACAACACGTTACAGTCCAAATGTGAAGTTATTCTGTGGGATTGTAATGAAATAACGCATTCATCACATGGCACAGTTTGGGCTGAAGGATTGTATGACAACAAGCTCAAAATTGCTCTTGAAAATGTCAGTTTACAAATTTATCCTCCTTTCCTTGGTTGAAATCAGATGTAGTTAGATTAGGATAGGTTATTAAAGAAAAGCTTTTTTTTTAATTCATGGCTGCCAAACTTTACTCTTGGATTCATCATCTGGGGAGATTCAGGTTTTGTTGTCTGAATCCTACAGGAGTAAGCACAGTTTGGAAAATCTAAAGTCATTGGGGAAACCAAAATTCTCCAGGTTGTAGTTATATTGCTTATATAACACTTAAATATTTTTAAACTTAAAAACTCTCTATAAATATATTAGATTTAAGATTTCAGTTGCAGTATTAGGTTGGGAAATCAAGCAGTCAGTGCAGGGGAGACAACCCGAAGCAGGATGAAATGTCATGTTTATCCTGACTTATCCTTCCTGACTTATCAATATTCTTCTATAAACACAGGTTATTTTGACATATGGGCATTAAAGGAAAGGGCTTAAAATTATATTTTTTCTTCTTTCATAGAATAAATAGTAGGGTAATGAGGAAGACAGATTACTTTTTATTAGAATTATTTTCAGTTAGTTTAAGAGGAGTTCAGGGAATTAATGTAATATATGGGATTTCCCTAGTCAGTGTGCTTGATATCCTGGTCCTAATCTTAGGGTTTGTTGTTTTTTTTTTAATATAGTGTTCCTCTGGAGGGGAAATCAATGTGTACTCTTGAAATGGCTGCCATACATGATCCGTACAGGGTAGATTTTAATCCACTTCATGGATAACCACCCCCCACAGTTTTAGCCTATAAAACAGATTTAGAATTAATGTAACAGTAATTACGACACTGCTGTTGGTGTGTTTTTAAAAAAGAAATAGTTAAAATACCATTTTCAAAGCAAATAGACCTTCATGAATTTATACAGTGTAGTCATACAAATGACAGAGATCATGGTCATTTGACCAAGGTCACTGATCAAACTCAAATGACCAAGGTCATTGCAGGAAAACATAATTATTCTTTTTAGACTAACCATGAAATAATTTTTGAGTTTGCTTGTGAAAAAACAACTTTAAAGGCAGAACAGAAGTTTTTGCAGTAAAAACCTGAAAGTGAATTAGAGCTTTGAATGTAAGAAGTGTCATTTTTGGTCATGGTCTATTTCCTGTCCCTGCAGATATTGATGAGTGCACTGTGAATGGGCTGCTGTGTGACAATGGGCTCTGCCAGAACATCCTGGGCAGCTACAGCTGTTCCTGCCCTAAGGGTTACCTGTTCAGCTCAGAGACAGACACCTGTGAAGGTGAGGAATCTGCACGTTGTGTCAGATTTGTTGTTTATTGTGTCACATCAAAGCGAAACAGTCATAGGAGCGATGGCAGATACCAGAGGAAAAGACAGAGCTGTGATATTACATAAATCTTCACATTTCTCTTTTAATTTTTCTGGGGTTTAGTGTGTTAGGTATTGCTGTTAAATTTCTTTCAAAATAATCATTTAATTTTTATATGATAATGTTTTCCTTTGCTTAGCTACAACATTTTTAAACTACAGTAGAGGGGAATATGTGCTTGCCTTTGGTCACGTAGCAGGAACACTGTGTCTGTCATGTAGGGAATTCTGTCTTGACCAGAGTCTCCTTTTTCTTTTCTCCCTTCTTCTCTCCCTTCAGTCTGTAGTGGTAGATAATTCTAGATCAAATCCTGTTATCTGCGATGCATTCCAGGACCTGGGTATTACTGGCTAATAATACTAAAATTGTCCTTTATTTTTACAGTATAATCAAAATTGCTTTCTTATATTACTGTTTAACACAGATATTAAAGCAGCAAAAATGTCATGTAGCAGAAACTAATGAGAAATTTTAATTATTAAAAAAAAATATGGAAAACTGTATCAAAAAAATAAAATTGGAAGCCTTAGCTTATGTGCCAACTCTTAATTAGTATTCAGAGTAGTAGAATTTTACTGGTCTTCTCCTTTATTTTTTGTCTGGTTCCAGTAAATCCAGTAAATCTCAGTATTTGTAATCATTAAAAAATTTTTGTAGTAAATGGTTTTGCATTTCTTTGAGTGATAGGGAAGCTGTAATTCTTTGCTGCAAAACACTTGTTGTGTGAACCAGTGTAAGCATCCAGATCTTTCTGAAGTGGTGGAAGATACTACTGTCCTCAGCTCCTTATTATTATTGATCAGGTAGAAGTTACTGCCATACAACTAAGCAAACATATAGAAAGGAAAGTGGAAATGTTTAAAATTCTGGCAGTAATAAATCATTCACATGTTCTGTACAAAACATCTTCAGCCCTTCAATGCAAAAGAAATTATATTCCTTTCTATTTTAATACATGTGGGTTTCAGACATCACGTTTAAAAGTTAATCTTGCTCTTTTTACATGTTACAAATTGGTACCACTTGTTCAGAGTGGGGGTTTTCTTGTGCCAGCCTCATTGATTTACAGAGCTTTCTGTGCTGAGTTGTCTCAGTGCCTGTCTACCCACAGTGCTCAGGAATTCATTCTTCAGTGTCTGTATCTGTGATCAGTGCACTCTGTGTGCTCTTCATGTACATATTTCTTGAGGAATCTTTTAGACAGAAAAACTGATGTAGTGTGGTATGGGTAGGTGCTCACTACCAAGAATATCAGAGCGTAAAACACTGACCTAAAGGCTAATGGATGGGAAGCCAGAATGCAGACAACCCGGCCAATCTTATTGAAATAAAATGTATCTACATTTTTAAACAGTAAACTCAGATTTATTTCCTAATGGTAATGATACTATTAGTAATAATACATCTTGAATCTCACTGTTAGTTTAATGTCTAAATTTAGCCAGTGGGGTAAAAAAAGCTGATCAGGAGGGTTTTATGTAAAAGTGTCTGTAAAACCTATTAAATGGGTTGTTGTTTTTTATTCTTGGGTAAGCAGTAGTAATGCTGGGTTGGCAGCAGAAAAAGAAATTACTCTCTTTCTGTCCAAATCCTGTTTCTTGTAATTTGTTTCGGAGTTCAAATTCACTGGTTGCAAAAACCTGCTGTAGTCCGGAGCTCTGCGTTGAGCACTGAAAATGCTCTGATGCTTATTAGTCACCAAGAAATTTTTAAGATGACTCATGATAGATACTCTGAAGATACAACAAACCCCTTCACTGGTTTTGTTAGTAGTTCTGTTGGATTTTTTTATCAGTTTGTTGCAAGGAGTAGGAGACTTGTTTGAGGCTCTAGAGTCCATGAAGACAAGCTTCATGGTTTAGTTTGTGTTTCCAGTGACATAACTAGTTAAATGTAAACCAGATGTGCTTTGAAGTTCATTTCCAGGAATGTACAGTGGACTGTTTCAATTTTTGTTTCTCTGACATTTACAATGTAGACTCACTTCACTTGAGAGAAAAAAAAAGTTAAAACACAGCTCAATAAATATCTCTGTACATAGTGGGTTTTATTTTACCATACAAAATAGTGTTAAAATCCATTTGGTTTCTTGGCTTACTCTTTTAAAAATTATCATTTAGTATAATTATGAGAAGGTGAAGGGAAATAATATTAGGAGTTTGTTTACATTGTGCATATGATACTTTTTCACTTGATCCAGCAGCATATGAGTGCTGAAATACACTCAGTATCATCTTTAATCTTTTTTTTTCCTGGATGAAGATGTAGTCAATGCACTGTTGTCAGCCTACTACTATCCAAATTCATTGGGTTTGGGGTTTTGTTTCTTTTTTTTCTTCTTACTTAGCATAGTGCTAAAGCATGTCAAATACAGAAGGGCCTGGAGCATGGCCCATGAAGCCAAGAGAGCTGCCTCTACTTTTCAAAAGGTGTTGAACTTCAGCCCCTCTGTCTCCACTGACTCTCGTCTTTGGTTGTAGTTTTGGGGACATTGGCTTCCAGGTGTGGCCCTCAATTATTTTTTGTCAGGTTTTGGTTTAAACTCTGAAATTTTGAAAGAAAAGATAACTTTTCTTAGAAAAAAAATTGGCTGTAATCCTACCTTGCTAAATGCCAGGGAAAATTAAAGATATGCATGATAACCTCATATTACCCCCATAAATGTGAAGCAATTTAAGTTTTATGCATCTTCTTGAAGTGATGTTCTGGATGGTGGCACGTGTCTGCTTTTTACTTTGTCTTGCACATTGCTTGTGTCTGTGCAAACCCGTGTGAGGTCAGCTGCCAGCTGTTAAAACATGCGACACTCTACATGAAAATCACCCATTTGCAGCTTTAAGTACCTTCACAGATGATGCCTGGTCCCTCATGGAAATTTCTCTGACTTTGTAACTTCGTAGAAGGGAGGAACACTCATGATTGTTTGGAGAGGACTACATCACTTAAGTTTTGTTAGTTTTCCTGTCTTTTCAGTTTTTTCTCACTTTTTTTTTTTAAAGCTAGACAAATTTCTGAAAGGAAGATGACAGATGGAGTGGAAGCAAAAGTGTGTCTTTCTCCCAGAACATTTCTATTCAGAGTATTATTTGACATAAAGTACATACTTAAAATTACTTTTTCGTGTCAGTGTGACTAATGATTTTAAGAACCACTTGGTTTCTCTGCAAAAGGAGCAGAGAATACTCTCCACTGCCAGCTGTTCCTGGCTGGGGAGAGAGTGGGAAGCAACAGAGGCAGGGAGCATTCCCTGGGTAATAAAAACTGAGGTAATAGAGTATGGAAAATATTCACAGGGAGGAGAAGGCCTTGGTGCAGAGCAGATAATTACCGGTGGGGGCTCTGGATTGCCAGCTTGGATGCAGAGAGACTTGGAGCTTACTCTGTCAGAATTAACAGTGAGGCACATTATCTCGACCTGGTAAAGCCTCTTAGATTTTACATCCCTATATCTTTGTATGATTTGTAAAGCTCTGTCATTGTTCAGTAAGTTGCTGACAGTCAAGGACAAGTCCTGTTTGCTCTTTCTAGACAAGTCTGTTAAGTAAAGGATCTGTGAAAGCTGACTTTTAAATTAAGTGCTTACTTTTGGCATGGAGAGACATCACAGTTTCCAAAGTTTACTGATTCTGGGCATTTTTATCACTCTCTCTTGCTTTCTTTTATTTTTGTTTAATAATACATGCATATTAATAAATTATATACATTTAAATACCTATTTCTTCCTGTGATGCACATCTCTAGTGAAATGAGGGCTTGATGCATCATATCAAAATAGCAAGTTTTGTCTCTTAGAAAACTTACAAAAAAGCGGAAGACATTTCAATTTGTCCTGGAAATGATCCTTTGATGCTGTTAATATCTCTAGTGCATAGCTAGATACTTCATTAGGTTATAATTAATTTAAATTATGCTGGTTTAATTTATAGATATTACAAGATACTCCTTAAGCACTGCTAGCAAACACAAGCAAGCATTAAACTTTTTTTACCTCTGGCCTGCCTAAGGGAACTGGTTGGATTAGAATATATGGCTTGATTCAGAATGCATATAAGAAAATTAAATTGGTTGGGTTCAGAAAGAAATGGTGGATATGGATCAACAATTCTTCTTGGGGAGAATTTGTTTTAATTTTAAAACTGATTCCACTTAAAAGAAGAATCAGCAAATAATGCTGGCTGCAGGGGTCCTATTCTTGCATGTGATCAGGCTTAGAAACCTCACAGGGATAATAAACAAGATTTTGGGGCTAAAGAGAAGAACCATTTACAGTATTCCAATTACAGCTGCTATTTCTTCAACATTTCCATAACTAGAGAATTGTAGCCAGCATTGTGATCGTTTGCTTCTAACAGCGTTTTCTTACTTCTTGTCATGGAGCGATAAATGGAAGAACAATGGGGGCTTTGTTTGTGCTCTTCTTGGTGTGGCTGGGAATGCATTTACATTCTGTGAAAAAAGAATTTTGTTTTCTCATGGGACAGTTGTAATTGATGCTGAAGAACTTTATGGCCCGTGGTGCTGGAAATCAACTCTCCTTGTACAAAAGGGTAATTTAGTTAACACTTCCAAAATATGTGGACTTTAAAATACAGGCTACCTGTCTGTTTGCGTATCTCTTGAATACCTTGCTGGGAGGAGTAGAGGGGCAAATACTTCATGCAGTCCTCACCCTTCACAGTCTACAACAGCATTTAGGGAGTATAAATTACTTCTAATACTTCACAGAAGCACTCTGTAGTTCTAATAATGTCTTTTGTTTCTGGATTACAGATATAAATGAATGTGAAAGTAGCCCATGTGTCAATGGTGCCTGCAGGAACAACCTTGGGTCATTCCACTGTGAGTGTTCATCTGGCAGCAAGTTGGACCCTACAGGACTGATCTGTTTCGGTGGGTATTTCCTCCCTTTATTTTCAGTTTTTATATATAAATAAATACACACACACACACACACACATATATCTACATATATATAAAAATGTTAGCATACTTTGAGGATTCTTTTGGAAAAAAGCAGGATGCTGCAGAGATTTTATTAGAGTAAGGCGTAAGCAGGATGTCATTGGCATTATCTTTGGAAGCCAGTCATTAAAGTGGGTTTTTTCCCTTGCCTTCCTAAGAAAATTCAAAAGGGTTTCAGTCATCTGTACTTCACAGGTGTTCATAAACTGCCGCTTTTTCATATTATTTGTGTAGCATAATTGAAATTATTGAAGAATATGTGTGGTGTTCCAACTCTATTACAGTGTTATTAATAAGTGGGTGTCATTATTAAATGGGTAATGCTAACCTTACATGTTACCTTTGTTTTCAGATGGATTTGTTTGGTGGTTTTCATTCGAATTTTCTTGTCAGGATTTTTTTAGGGTGGAAAAATGAATGCAAAGGCTCAAGCTTCTATTTAATTATGGAATTCTTCTGTGCCTTAATATGTTTTTTAAGTGAACGTTACTTTTGTGCCTAGGCCTTCTCTTATATTTCCTTGTAGCATCACTGGCTGGTGAAGTTTATTATTGTTTTTGTAATTTTCATATTGTGCTAATTTCTTGATATAACCACACTAACCTATGCTTTTTGTACCTCTTATTTTTAATCTTGTGTTCTTACATCCAAAGGGGCCACAGGTTCACCAAGAGCCTAATTATAACAGTGTTTTGGATTTACTTCCCAAATGATTTTCATTGGATTGTTTACAGTATGAGGTCCCATTTGGCCTGAATAGCAGTGATAAATAAGATAAAATATAAAGAAAAAAATTACCTGAAGAGTCAGATAAAAACAGGAAGAACAGAATCCAGCTACATACTGTGAGCCTAATCATTAGTTTTTCATGTTGACAAAAATTGGCTCAGGAGCCATGTTTTTCCACTACAAGTGTGAATATGTTAAGATAGAAGGGTCAGAAATAGAACTAATGCAAGACATTCAGATTTTTACTGTTAGAGCCCAGTTTTTCCACCTTGGCCAAAATTTAATTGACATTGGAAGCAATGAGAGTAGTGCAGGCTGGTTATTGAAAAGTTAGTGAGGGGCTGGAGGTTACAGGTGCCTTACTGTTGGAAAAACTTCAAAATGTTCTTATCAGATGTATGCCATTTTAAATCTCAAGTTGATTTCCCTCCATTACCTCTGTAGAGAAAGACTGGTATATTGAATATATTTGTCCTGTTTTCTTTTTTATCAGATTAATTCTGTAAATCTCTGCTGTAAAAACAGATACCTTCTTCCTAAACATAAAGGAAGGGCTAAAATAGTATTGAGGTTTAGGATTTTTTGTTTTCTTCATAAGAATGATCAAAGTAAGGTAATGATTTATTCTGACAAGTTTGGGGGTTTTTTTATTTTCAAATTTGTTCTCATGTCAGAACCAGAATCAATAACACATTATTCAGCATAGATGTGAGCCATTTGTCTCTTTCTGTGAGTTTTCCTGGACAGAGAGAAAAATGCCTTGCCCACATTACAGTCAGAATGCAATTAACAGCATTTGTATTCAGATTAAAGTTTGAACCTTCAGCAAATGAGGCTTGTAAGTTCAGCAATTAAAATAAAAACTTTCAGCAATAAGGTTATTTACATTGCTGGCCTTTGGGCAGTTTTTGCAATATTAAGACCATTCTCATGGAGGGAAAAAATAGGGAGTTATTTTTGAAGCATATTTGAAGTATACAAGTGTTTCATTGCTATTTTGGGAATTCACCGTACCTCAGGGATACTTCCATTTGTGCTTTTGAAATACACACTTTTACATGCTTTTTATGCATCTTTTTAGTCAAGATGTGTGGAGTTCATACAGTACACAGTAAGTAGGATGCCATCTGCCTGTAGTATGCATATATTCTTCTTCAAGTCAGAATCAAAGAGATAAAAGCAACAGTAGGAATGCTTTGATGTTGGATAATAACTCTTTCACCAAAGATTTTTGTCTGGACAAAAGAGATGATGCAAAATAAAGGAATAGCCTGAAAAAGATAAGACAAGCAGACTGGCAGGACAGTGTGAATGCAGCTGGTGTGAGCAGAAGCACCTGCTAATTTGTAGAACGTAGATAATTTTTGAGACACTGGTTTTGATTTTTCACTCCTATAAAGCTGGCTAGTAAAATAATGAAATAATGTTGAGCTCTGTATTTATGCACTTGTTCAAAAGTGGAGCTCTGTCCCATGTATTTGAGACCAGTGTTAACCTAAGTAATACAACTGTGTTACACTTAACTGTTAATGAAATACCCTGCCCAGTTTCTGGGGCTGATTTCACTCACATTATTGGGCAAGATTTTTTCTTGTTGCTTTAACCAAGTAAGGTTGTGTTCCCTATGGTCCATATCATTTTTTAAAATGACACCTTGGTGGAAAAGTTGAAGCTGTTTGAAAGAAAACAAGTTGGAATGATTCTGTCTTAAGCACATTGTTGTGAGCATGAGGTATTGGTAATATATCTGGCCTTTTGCACATACAGTGCATGTAAATCTTAAACCCAAATCTTACTTTCTTTTCATTATTCATCAAACTGAATTTTTCTGGTTCACTTGCTTATCTTTGAGCTCTGAGTATGCGCCTACATTTAAACCCTGCCTCGGCTGATCTCCCAGTTTGGGTCTGACCTTACAGGATGCTTTTGCTGTCTGATCACCAAGATTGTTACCTGTCTCAAGAAATGTACTATTTGAGAATAACCTTGTAAAGGTAGGGAAGTGTAAAAATGTTGATGGTAAAATCTGCTAAGTATGTACCTGATTAGAGATCTTACTTTCTTTTCAAAGTGTAGCTAATGACGCAGCAGAACCAGACCCCTAAAATAATACAGAACTCCTACCCACCATGTTTTATTTATTTATTTATTTAAGCTTCCTTACAATCTTGAAGGTTTCCCTTCAAGAGAGACAAGAGCACCTGCATTACAGAAAGGTTTCAGGCAGTCACCTGGGAAAGGGAGTCTCAGGTTAGCATCTCTGCTTTTGCATATTTTAGATGGATCAGCCACTAGCTGAATTAAATTAATAAATCCACTGCAGTGTCTGGAATACCTCTTCCAACTGTGAGACCTGGATTGCCTCAGGCAGTGTGCTGTGTTGCTCACTTTCAGTGCTAGTGCTATCCCTTTCCACCAGTTCTAAACTAAAATGTGTATGAAATTACTCTTATGGAAGTCTTCTTCTTTTTAAACAGAGCCTGTGCTTCCTTGGTACTCTGCCTGCTGGTGTCATGGACATGGCATGCCAGCTCTTCTGGCTGTGACAATTCTTTATTGTTTTTGCATTCTCTTCTGCTGCAGACAGCCTGAAAGGGACTTGTTGGCTTAATATCCGAGACAGCCACTGTGAAGTCAACATCAATGGTGCCACGCTGAAATCTGAGTGCTGTGCTACCTTAGGAGCAGCTTGGGGCAGCCCATGTGAACGGTGTGAATTGGGTATGCTCTAATATCCTGCGTCTTTTGGGAGATGGGAATAAGTAGCACCAGTGGATTCTTATCATCTCTGTATATTTAAAAAAAAAAACAAAAACCAAAACACCACACCCCAAAAACCAAACCAAAACAAACAAACAAAAAAACCCCCACCCCACAACACCAAAACCAACCCCCCTCCCAAAAACCTTGGAAAAGAAGTTGTCTTCTTAAAAGTTATCTATTTTAGACTTGTAATCTCCACCATCACAGATCATTCGAATAACTTTGAACCTCCTAATGGCTACATTATGTTTCATCTCCACAAGGACTGTGTATTGACTGGGATAGGGGGGTAAAGAATTAAAACAGTAAAGTGAAATATCTGGTAAAATTCTGAACGACTTTTTATGTTGTGGGCTGTTAACACTTTTTTCCCAGCTCTTTTCAAACATGTACCTTGTGTATCATTATTGATTGCAGAAATAGTATTGCTATTAGGTTGCAGGGCTAGTTATGGAAGCTGGAAGCAGCAATGTTAACTGTATTCTAGTTTATGGCAAAAATACTTAAGGTTGGAAAAATGTCACTGGCAGCTGAACGGATGTTAGGTTGTTTTAGCCTCTCATTTTTAATGAGTTACTGTAGTGACATATATCCCCCCTAACAAGCAGAGTGCAAGCAGCATCCAACAAAGCTCTTAACTGTGCAGTGTGGCAAAGATATTCTTTTGGACTTCAGGAAGCAGCATGGTCAGGTTAAAGTGGTAAAACTGATCAAAACCTAGTCTGTACAGATAATCAGCTCAGATTGGATGTCTTTGGGCCCTGAATTTCCTATTCTGCAACTAGTTAAATTACAGCAAGGTCTCAAATCATTATATGATGCTATAATTTACATACATCTCTTAAAGTAATCTCATTGCTCAAATCCATTATTAAGCTTTGGTGGGGGAAAAAGGATGATAATTGACATTACTACAGTTTTAAATCTTCAGGCCTCTTGAAGGAATTTTACCTTTTAGCTGTTGTGGATGCAGAGACCGATCTGATTAGATGCTGATCATTTCACTAAGGGAAGCACATGAGAAAATAGTGGTCTAAGGTTTAATTCTCTCAACTATACAGTTTGTTTAAACAGCGTGTAGTCAATACTTTTCTTGATGGAGGTTAGACCACTCCTCACCTTACACAGTGAAATTATTAGCAAACTCTGAAGATACATGTATTTTTAAATTTTCTGCCCCTGCCTTCTTACCACTCTAAAGCAGTAACAATATCTTCCGGTCTTGATTTCAGACACAGCTTGCTCAAGAGGATTTGCCAGAGTGAAGGGTGTTACCTGTGAAGGTGAAGTTTTTGCTTACTTGAGACATCACTTTTTCCCCCCACTCTGTGAAAACGTGATTAAAATGGATTTGTAGTATTGTTCCTTTTCTGCCACTTAAAATTCTCCATAAAGCTGTAGCTCTCCCCTTGGAGTCAGCTGGTAACTGAACTCTTTGTGTCCTCGACAGACGTAAATGAGTGTGAGGTTTTCCCGGGGGTGTGTCCCAATGGGAGGTGCATCAACAGCAGAGGCTCCTTTCGATGCGAGTGCCCCGAGGGGCTGACCCTGGACGGCACAGGGCGAGTGTGTTTGGGTAAGACCACACCCTTCTCTCACAGCTGTGCCCCACAGCTGTCCAAAATTGTTCTTGAAGGGGCTTGAAAGAAAGCGTGGTTTATTTCTGAATTATCCCAGATAATGTGCCTGCTTAGATACCAAATACCTGTGCCAGTTCAGAGAAGAGTTGTTAATTCCTTTGAGGAATGAGTTTGTTTTGAGGCTTGTTTTGCCCTCAGTGCAGTCAGTAGGCTGTGGTAAAGTTCTTTCCCTGCTCTAACTCCTGTTCAGGAATAGCAGTGTCCTGGGTAATGGATAGTGAGCACAAATACGGTGGTGCAAACTAGTCTTTTTTTTCACTACACAGGCCAGTGTGTCGTTCTTTTCCTGACATTCGGGTACAGAAGTACAAGATTTTGCCTTCACACTTGGTTGGTTTGTCTTCCAGTTGACCTGCTTTGCTGCTAATGGGATAATAACCATATTGAGTATAATAACCATAATTAACTTCTCTGGAAACTCTATTGTATTCTACTAACTGGTGTTACAATAAATCTAGCAATGGTTAGTGTAATAAATTGCCAAGCCAAATTCAGTAAATCAAAATTTAGAATTTTATTTTGAGACTTAAACACAGTCTCCAGTAGCCACAATTAAAAGGGACAGCATTGAATCCTGGGGTTTCGGCACTGGGTGAACGCGGTAACAGACTCTGTCAGCCTGTCACCCCCTCTGTTCACAAACTGGGTCCAATACTGCTGGTTTTTATACAGTCTTCCACTGAGAGCGGACCGAGACCATAAGACTCCCCCTCCATGGTAGCTTCATTAGATATTCATGTTCAGGTCTGGGGTCCGTTGAATGGATTCTCAAGGTGGAACAATGCTGTGTTGCCGTGTCCGGAGGAGGTTTGGAAATGTTAAATCGGGCCGGAACAGATAAGATATTGATCTGATCTAATCACTCGATCGTTAGCGCGCCCATCTCCCATTTTCCGCTAGTGGTGCCTTTCTGTAGGTTCGTCCAGGCAGAAATTCCTTCTTTCCCTCGACCTTCGTGTCCCTCCATGCTGTTTTAGTCTTAGTTAACTCTAAACGTACCTTTAGGTTTACTGATCTCAACTTAGACTGAAAGCAGGCCAATTTTACATTGCATATTGTTACATTTCATCATAGATTAATTACACTTCACAACACGAATTAACTTTAGGTCATATATCACAGTTAGCTTTTTTATTTTTAATAAATGTATTTGCTGCACTATTAAATTAATTCAGTAACATAAATATAGGATTTTTTTTTTTTTACCATTTCTTTGTTTTCATTTTTTTTTACCATGAGAGCCACAAAAGGGTCATTTCATAAGTCAGAAAACCTGGTACAATAAAGAAGTACATGCGTCTATCCCATCAAATAAAAGGGTAATTTTATAAGTGAGAATACTTGTTACAGTGAAGAAATTCATGTGTCTGTCATGTCAAATCCACACAGAATCCTAAAAAGCACAGTCATGTGAGGGTAAGGGTGTATCTTGAGACTGGGGAGACAACAAAAGAAATTTTTGTACTTTTATGTGGTACAAGAAAGATTCACAAATTTAACTGTAGTGCAGCATTAGCAACTTCAGATGGCTGAACATTGTGTGGAAATGCAGACTCTTAAGCAGGAGCTCAGTGTTAATGTGTGGTTGTGTTCTGGCAATTGATGGGGGTGATTTAAAAACCACAGTCATCGATGGAAAGAATGGTGTTATTTTGCTAAGAATATAAGGACAACATAAAAGTAAAATAGTACATTCAATAAAACTACACGCTTGGCTTTAGCAACAAGCAAAAGTAAGCAAGGTAGTGCACCTAATCCTTACTATATGAGAGAAATGATAGTGACTGAGAAAGATTTATCACCAATTGCCTGAATACTTTACCATCATTCAGATTCTCAGTTGCTGGGGAGCCTCATTCACAGCAAGGACCTGGACAACCCTTCCCAGCAATAGTGAAAATCATACACAGTGCATCCACCTGTAGCTGAAGTCTCCAAATTCCTCCTGGATGTGGGTCCAGCTTTTATAGGCCCAGTGAGTCATTGAAAACCGATACAGTCACGGACAAAGACCCTCTAACTAATTAAAGTTAGAAAGTGCTATGTTTATTCACCGGCGGGTGGCACGGGAGTCATCTCTGAAAGGCGTGGCCGCCCCGAACAAGGCCCTTTGCTCTCTATTTATTCTCCAAGATCTTACATACAATACCTATGCATAACCCCAGCACCTCCCATCCCCGCTCTCTATTAAAATGAGGCTATCAGTCCTTCACGCATGCGCAGTTCTTCTCTTGAATTGGGTCGGTGGTCTCGAATTGGGTCAGGGTCTCAAAGAATGAAGTCAGGAGAGTCTTCATCAGGTCTCTGTGACCCTCTGGCACTGTCCAAGGTCCCCTGCTTTGTGATTGATTGATACCAAGTCCAGGTGCTGGCCATTGTTCTTAGTGGTTTCAATCTGTTCTTACGACGGTTCACTTACTCCACTTTTTCTATAAACAAGCTCATAATATAACAGTTAGCTCTAGCTTGGGCATCTAATAATCATTAACGTACCATTTACTAATCTAACTTACATTTTGATCAATATAAATTGCTTCTAACCCTTAGCTAAAATCTTAACTCTTTAAAGTTATGTCTCACCAGATCAACAAGTTGAAGTGACCTGATTATATTTTTAGCACAGAAACTCCTGGATCTGATGGCACATGTCCTGACCAGCAGGAGCCAGGGCTTGGCCAAGGCCCAGACCTTGGCTAGGAGGATTTCCCCTTAAATATCCTACAAACAGGCCTCTATTCATGAAGAAACTGATGCCTTTTCCAGGCCTACGTAAAAACATAGGCCAGACAAAGTTAAGGGAATAAAAAGTGGTTATATTTATTGAAGGGCTTTCAGATACACTTCAGACAGACAAAACCCTTCAGGAACTGTGCCCGAAATGGACAAAGGGTCACAGGTTTTTCACACTTTTATAAATTGGGTTCATTTGCTTGTTGGGGGTTAATGTTCCAGTTACAGCTTCAGGTAATGAAGTAGTTTACCCCAAGTTTGCTCCTTCCCCAACTATTGTTTACACTTCTGGGGCCTGGAATGGTGAGGTGTTCTAGAGAGGAATTGTGTTGATCAAAATCTGAAGGCAGTAGCTAGTACTACTGGAGTTTATACTGCAGTAAATGGAGTTTAGAGTTACACACTAAAGAACTGCAAGATTCAATAAAATATATAAATATATGAAAAATACACAAGGAAAAATTCTTAGGCATTAGTGGCAGTTAGGAAAGTTTCTGAAAGTGTTTGTAGATATCTAAATTGTTTATAGATAACTATGCAAGGTTATACAGAGCTAGCATCTTTGTCATCTGTTTTTAGCTAAATGGTGTTAACCACACAGTGCCCAGGAATCATCATGTAAGTCAACTCCAGCAGAGGCCTGCTGCTCTGGCCTCAGCACATTGTCCCTGAGAAACAGCTGAGAAGAGGGATAAATGCCTATTTGTTGTTGTGGAACACAGATATTCGCACGGAGCAGTGCTACCTGCGGTGGGAGGAGGAGGAATGTGTGCAGCCTGTGCCCGGCAGGCTCCGGATGGATTCCTGCTGCTGTGCTGTGGGGGCTGCCTGGGGCTCCAGCTGCGAGCGCTGCCCCATGCCTGGCACCGAGGAACACCGGGCCCTGTGCCCCAGGGGTCCCGGCTTCTCCAACAGGAGGGATGTTCTCACTGGCAGGCCATTCTACAAAGGTGAGCGTTCATTCTTGTTCCCGAGGGTTTATTGTGGGTGCATCTGAGAGGGTATCCTGGGGGAATCATGGGGTTTGAGGCTGCTTGGTGCATTCTTGAGAGATGGAATAAAGGCGTTTGCCTGAAAGAGCTGATGGTACTGATGCCTCAGAGTGGCTACCTAGAACAGAGCCTGGACAAGATGAAGAGAATAAAAGTGGGTATTGAAGGCTTCAACAGTTACACCTTGGACAGTCAGAAGCCTCTGAGAGAAGCTACCCAAGATGGGTAACAGTCACGAGTTTTTCCCACAATTAAAAGTTTGGTCCATTTACATATCAGGGGTTAATCCTCCAATTACAGTTTCAGGTAAGGAAGTAATTTTCTCCAAGTCTGACCTCCCCAATTCACTATTGCTTATGTCTCTCAGAGCCCGAGAGGTGTCCTTGAGTTTCAGGCCTAGAGAGGATTTGTTCTGCCTGAATAAAATGGGAGAACAGTAGATGACAGGCTATGGAGTGTTAGAGTTGTACATTAAAGCACTACAGGATCTGAAAAATACAAAAGCTAAATCCTAAGACATCACTTCTGGTGTCCAGGGATTCATTGTGGGTGCATCCAAGAGGGTATCCTGAGGAAGTGTTGGGGTTTGAGGCTGTTAAGTGTGCTTAAGAGATCAGACAGATGTAGGGTACAGGTGGGCAACATTTCTGCTTTCCTGGGAGCTTGAGAGCAAAAGGTGGAAAGTCTGAATTGGGTAAGAAGAAGGAAATTCCCTGAAAGGAGAGGAGTTCTGAATTATGGGGATAGTTCAAAATGTGCATGTTTTTTAAGGCAGTGCTTTGCAGAGAGTGAACTGAGTGTCAGATTGTCTGTGAAATCAGTTATTTTAGATGAAAACATAAAATATTACTAAAATTTTACCGTGGCTCTCTGGCAGATTGAAGAAGGATGGGCTTTTTCTCTGGTTTGCAAAATCAGTAAGTGATTAATAGGAGAGGGTGTCTGTTGTGTTATGATCATGAGGGCAGTGACAAGGATCTGCGGCGATAAAGGATTAAATAAAAGTATTTTGTCCAGTTTTTGCTAGCTTCACCTCCTGTAGAGCAACAACAAAACAAAATAGACTGGCAAATGTTAAGAAACCAGACGTAAGTTACCTTCAGATGGCTAAAATCCGAGAAGAAGAACTGTCGTTTTCTGTGTCTGGAAGCTCAGGTGATCCAGGAATTTGTTAGGTTGTGGTTTTGTTTGGGGTTTTTTGGTTTGGTTTGGTTAGGTTTAATTTGGTTGGCCTGGTTTTTTTGTTTGTTTTGGGCTTTTTTAGGGATATATTCCAAAGCATTTGTCTTAGAATATTTTGAGTTTCTTGGGAAAATTGTAATAGATTGGACATCTGCTTCACCATAAATAAGCTCAGATTTTCAGGAATCTTTACTCTCAGGCAACGCTCTAGATTTTCGTTCATGATTTACTAAAGAAATAAGGAAAATAACAACAATAGCAACAATAATTTTATCAACATTTGTTTAATTAAAAAAAATAGTTATGTCATAAATCTTGTTTAGGCTGAGATTTTTTGAGGTCTGGCTTCCTGTTTCTGTTTTTTTTAATTTGTACCACTGTTGTGTTCCATTCGCAGAAATGCATGGGAGATAGTTGTTTATTTAATTGAAGATGACTCTCAGTTAGCAACATTGCCTCAGTAAATTATATCACAGAGTGTATGAAAGGTCATTGTCCTATGCAAGATCTTTTAACAGTTTATGTTTTCCAGCATTGAGGGGAGATGAAACATTTCACTTGATATTCTACAAAAGAAAAATTAACATTTTCAAACCTGAGCTCCAGATGAAATACTGGCAGTCTCAATTTAAACACCAAACCCAGTTAGCCAGGTGATAGTTGCATCTGTTACAAGCTGGCTCAGGAATACCAGGAATACTGATGGTGGCATGAAGCCAAACTTGAGCACAATACGCATACCAGAGTTTCAACTAAGAGAGTAACACTGAATTTCTTTGACTGCTGATAAGCATAAACTTTCGGATTGGATATTGTGAAGCAAAGCAAGCACAAATAGCCCAAAAGGTAGGGAGATGTCTCATCTCCAGTCAGATCTCCAAGGATGCCCCCTCTAACCCAAACCCTGACTTTTATGCTCAATGCAATTAGTAAGAAGGAACCGGAAATTTCTGTTGATTCATTTCCATGTATCTTTGTGCTTAAGAATTTCTTAATTCTGTATTCTTAATTACTTTCTGTGTTTTTATTCCTAGATATCAATGAGTGCAAAGTGTTCCCTGGCATGTGCATGAATGGTAAATGTAGAAACACAATTGGAAGTTTCAAATGCAGATGCCACAGTGGGTTCACTTTAGATACGGAGGAAAGAAACTGTGCAGGTAAGTAAGCCTTGTATTTTCCACAGTTTAGAATCATGGAATAGTCCTGGTTGAAAAAGACCTGAAAAGACCAAGTACTTCAACCTGTTGTGGAGAAAGGGAGCCCGGATGAGATTATCTAGCACCTGTCCATCTTGGAAACATCCAGTGATGGGGACTCCACCACATCCCTGGGGCTGTCTAAAGGGACTTGCTCTTGTGGTATAGCTTGGTGATCTGGAAACTTAATGCCATTAATTTTCCTTCAGTATCTAAGTTTAATCTTCGGACAGAATGGCCAATAGTCTCAAGTTTCCCTTTCAGAAGCTTATTATTCAATAAATACAACACTCTTCTCTTTTTATAATTGGTGTTTAAGATGCTCAGGTCATGCTGTATCAGTACAACCTGAAAAATCAGTAAGGATCATCAGTTTAATGTTCTAATACAGTAATTATCTTAATTTATGTTCCTTTCTCTCTGGTCATTGTATTACCAAATGAATTTGGAGACTGCAAGTTAATTTTCATTCAGATTTGATGGCTGAGCTCACACAAGGGCACCTCAGCAATTCTGACACCAGTGCAGTGTTAACTCAGGAAGATACAGACATTTAATTTTTAATTAAATTAATGTTTAATTTAAAAGTTCAGGAATTTGTTCTTAACTGTCTGAAAAATCTGAAGATAAACTTGACAGGTCTGTGGCTATGAGAACTTGGATGCCTGCATTGTGGGTGGGTCTGTGCTGAAAATGAAGGAGCTTTTGTTACAACATAACAGGCATCTATGAGTGTGTCTGAGAAAAAACTATGAAGTGTGGGTAGTAAGGCCTGTTATGTTCATTGAGGTTGGTCTGGATGCTAATGTTGCCCTAACCGGAGGCAACATTGTTTTTATAGTGATTTCACTGATGAAGAATGCCTTTAACAAATTCTATGTCTAAACTAACCAGAATAGGCCAGAGAATTCCCTGCAAAAGCTTTTTCCTCTTCTGTTCCATGGTGATGAAATTCTTCCACTGACCAGCTGTAGAGAAACAGGTTTTCTTAAATATCTGGCTTTTTTGCTTGTTTTAAATCAGCAAGAAATTGTTTCATAAAGCCTGTCGGAGCCAAGATACTCAGTAATGTCCCAGATCTGCCATGTGGATCTGACACCTTGTAGTGGTTTTACTGTTCGCCAGATTCTGGTTGCCAAATTCAGTGTAGGGGTCTTAGTGTTTATTCCTTTTCTGTGGGAGAGAGATTAGGAGAAAAGCAAAGCCGGCTCAAGCTTAAAAATGAACAAATAGTTTTATTAACACATACTAAAAGAATGGAAGAAGAAAGTTGAGGAAAAAACTAAAACAAATCAGAATGAAGCTTTAAAAAACACTCTTCCCTCCTCCTACAAACCATTAACTCTCTTACCAAACAACATAGACACAACTTGTGATTTTCAGTCAGTTTCACCATTTAAACATAATCTTTCATTATTCTGGGAGAAGAGTCTCTCTAGAGTCTCATGGAGATACTCGCCATAAAACAAAATAGTTTAGTGGCTTTCGATGTCACAAATCTGCAGCGGCCCAGAATTTTTGCAGATTGTGCTGTTCTGTCCATTAGCAGCCTTTCCCTTGGCTGCCTGTGGGCCTCTCAGTATATTTGGCGTACTGTTTAAGAATGCTTCTTCTAGTATAAAATCATCTTTGTCTCAAAGGCTGAGACCTCCTTTTGGCCCAGGAGCAGGGACTTTAAAGTTCTTAATTGCACCTTAATTACATTAGTCTTTAATTTTGATTAGAATTAGCATTCCCCCAACAACATTAGGATGCTACAAAGAACAGTCCATTTCTCCCTAGTTTACCCCAGAGGAGTCCGGTTAGAAATGTCCACTTCTCCAATCCCATTCCAATAATATTATCAGTTCTTTCACTTCTAATCCACTGACTTCATGCGGTGTCTGTTCTACGTACCCTCTATTGTCTTTCTTCTCTCTCTCAGGGAAGGGTTGTGCTTCAGAAGCTCCATGTTGCCAGGAAAGTGTTAAATCTGCCCAGGCCTGCAGTGGCCATGTGCTCTCTGCCCCGGGCTGCGGGGCTGTAGAGATGCAAAGCTGTGAAGCTGTGCCGATGGGGGAGGCGGGTGGGTGTCCTCTCCTCCACCCCCCGGTCTCATCCAGGGCGGACCGGCTCGGAGCTGCCACAAAGCCGCAGGCTTTCTTTCTCTGCTGCCAGCCGTTCTTGAGGTGGGCCGTGGCCTGGCCCCCTCTGCTGCAGCCTCGGGCACGTGGCATTGCTGAGCTGTTCTCTCTTCTCTGCCACCGGCAGCCGGGGAAAGGGGCTCAGCCGGGGAAAGGGGCTCAGCCGGGGAAAGGGGCTCAGCCGGGGGAAGGGGGCTGAGCCGGGGAAAGGGGCTGAGCCGGGGAAAGGGGCTGAGCCGGGGAAAGGGGCTGAGCCGGGGAAAGGGGCTCAGCCGGGGAAAGGGGCTCAGCCGGGGAAAGGGGCTCAGCTGGGGGAAGGGGGCTGAGCCGGGGAAAGGGGCTCAGCTGGGGAAAGGGGCTCAGCCGGGGAAAGGGGCTCAGCCGGGGAAAGGGGCTCAGCCGGGGAAAGGGGCTCAGCCGGGGGAAAGGGGCTCAGCCGGGGAAAGGGGCTCAGCCGGGGGAAGGAGCTCAGCCGGCCTGGGCCGTCCCCCCGTGCGAGCAGCAGCTCCCAGAGGCCCGTCCGGGCCCGGCCCGGCTGCCCAGAGGCAATGGGGCCTGAGCCAGGATCCCCTGCCGCCCACAATGTAACCTCATGGCCATCTTAGAAGGAAAAGGCTGACCCGCCGGGGATGAGGGTTTTAAATGGGCACTTCCCAAAGTCGCATTGGCATCTTCAGGGGCTGAACTAGCTGCCAATATCTTGGCTAGCTTTCTGATAGGTCCTTGTCCTCTCTCCCTAAAGCAACTCAAAGGCCCTGGCAGGGAAAAACATTCCACATTTCTCTATAATTAGAAACAAAACTGTGCTAACCCATGACACACCTCCACACATCTGTGAGGACTGGGCATCATCACCCAGCAGAAACCTGTCAGTGGGCAGTGACACGAAGTCCTGAAGTCCTCTCCTGCAATACTGACCTGTTTCACTGTATCATATCTGTAGCTGTGCTCTATCCCGCACCGGGCAGACGCCGGCCTCTGGCAGGCTCAGATCTGCACAGCGACCAGGATGTTCCCAGTTCGGATGGGCACGCAGGTTATCTTTACCTGCTGGCTCTGCTGCTCAGCAGCAGCTGGACCAAGTAATGTCGTGACAGCAGCGGCAGTAAGAAAAGGATGGCTCTCGGCTAGGCAGGTTAGAAGATGTTTATTCAGGCCTAACTGCGGTAGCACCACAGCTAGTCCAAAACCGCAGGCCAGAGAGAGGCCAGAGAGAGGTAAAGAGCGTTTGAATCTCCCTCCCTTCATCTTATAAGCGGGGGAGGGATCAGGGGAGGTTACAACAACACAGCAAATCAGGGGATTCAGGGGGCAACAAGGAGGTAGCCCCCTCCAAGCCTCTGACCAACCATCTCCAGAGGAAAGGAATTCCCTCCAGGCGACCTATTACCTGAAGCCCTCTCTGGCTGATTTCTCAATCTTGGGAGGGGTCCCAAAGTGATAGGCAGGTTGTCCCAGAGCAGGGGTGTGGGGGGGGGCAGGGGGGAGAGGGGATGGACAAAGACAGGTGGGGGGTGGGATGATTGACATTCAACACCTTGATATACAGAAAACTCAAAAGGGGATGGACTGTTACAAAACTGGTGATGCAGTGAACTGAACCATAACATAAAACTTCTTATAAAAACCTAATAAAACAGTTCTCGCACCGCCACAGATATCCACATTAAAATTCCTCTTTAGACTTCTGACTCACTACCAGTGTGATTTGAAAATAGTTCTGCTGTCTTTTCTGCTATAATTTTCCACAATAGGTTTCATTCCAACTTAACTAACAAGACAAGCAGTGAACTGTAAATCTAGCTTTGATAGGAACTAATTCCTGATGGAAAAGGTGTATGTAAGCTTATAATGCTACTACTGGTAAATAAGTTTATAATAATCAAATTATAATCAATGGCACTGTAGTCATGAAGTCAGTTGATCCCTCTGTAAGAATGATATCTTGGAATGTCTTACACTTAGTTATTTCCTTAAGAACCTAACTTAAAGTTACGCTTAATAGAAGCAAACTTGTTACAGTTTAATACGACCTGAGAGTTCTGAAGACACAGCCTTAAAAATCCTCCATTAGCTGTTTCATGTAATCACATGTTTCTATAAATAATTAATTTTTCTCTGATGATTTGCATACTGTATATGGTTTCTATAGATTAAATTTGTAGTGAATTTTTTTTCTGTGAAAAGCAGGATAACCTTAAACCCAGTTTGATTTTTCTACCTCTCCACTGCTGTGAAACAGACATTGATGAGTGCAGGATCTCCCCAGACTTGTGTGGAAGTGGTGCTTGTGTCAACACTCCTGGCAGCTTTGAGTGTGAGTGCTTTGATGGCTATGAAAGTGGATTTATGATGATGAAGAACTGCATGGGTAAGTGTTGCCCGGATGCCCTGGAGTCTCCATTTGCTATGCAAAGCCTGGCTGTTATCTCAGATGTGTCATTGCTGTGAATTCATGAGCAAATAAGTCAGATAGGCAGTTTATAGAGACAGATAATTGAATCAAATAAATAGCCTTGCTTGTTCTTTATGCTATTCTGTACATGTATTTTAGAGTGGTAGCAACTCTTCACACAATTATTTAAAAACTGCTGATAGGGTACCCAAATATTTGGTAAAGTTAGGAGTAGGAAGCTGGAGTTTCAAAAGCAGTGCCAATCCCTTTTCATGGCTTCTTCTAGGATTCAAGAAATTCTCACAGCATTTCCTGAATTAAAAAAAAAAAAAAAAAAAAGCATCTCTTTAATCCATTTAAAGTTGTAAGAATAGATCTCTAAGACACCAAAAGGTGTCCGGCCACTTTAAAAATCTTGTCTTAGGGTCCTGTCGCCTTTGCTTGTTTTCCTGCAAATTGTGATGCTTTTAGACTTTCCTGGGAGACCAGAAGTGTGAGTGCATCCTTCATCTTGATCATCTTTTGTTTATGTTTCTCTCTATGCTCACCTGTATTGTTAGCTGGTTTTATCAGGTTTATGAGTCAAATGTTCAGTTTGCCTTTTTGAGCTTTAACCAGAATATTTCCCGGCCACACCGTGACATACAGAGGAGTTACCAGACTGAGGAGCCATTTAGGTAAAAATCGACACACAGACATCTACCATAACTGCATCCACAGACAAGAATTTCAGTGCATACATGAGCAGGTGTCTGGTTTCTAAGTTAAGCAATTTAACAAAATACACATCACATTAATGCATTGTTCCAAAGGGCTATATCCAAAAATTTGCTGTCTTTGCTTGTGTCCCATGTTTTATTGAATATCTAATGTTAAATGATGAATTTCTGGTTTTCTTGAGAGAAAAAATACCCATCTTTAGAGTTAATAGAGATACAGAATTTTTTGTTTGCCCTATTATACAGCATGAGTAAAGGAGCAACACCATGGAACAATCCTTTTATTTTGTCATTTGTAAACACTGGGAATTGCTTTTCTCTTTGTTGCCCCTTATATATGCCCATTTTATATCTGCACATTATGGTTTCTTTGCAGATATAGATGAGTGTGAACGAAACCCTCTGCTGTGCAGAGGTGGCACCTGTGTGAACACTGAGGGGAGCTTTCGGTGTGACTGTCCCCTGGGGCATGAGCTGTCGCCATCACAGGAGGAATGCTTAGGTGAGTTTCAGGAAAGTAATCTTCAATTTGAGCAGCGGTCATTTTTGCTGTGAAAACTTCCAGTCCCTGGCAAAGGTGGGGTCCTAGGAATCTCTTAAACAAATTAATGCTCCTCCTTTATATTAGTATCTTCAAATAAAAAATTAAAAGCCTGTAAAATCCTCAGTTCCAGTAATGCTGTTGACTCCAAAGAGGAGTGTTTTACCAGGCCTCTTAGGTGTTACTTAGCAACTGAAAGGGCTGTACCACTCGTGAGAGAAACTTTAATCAGTCACAAAAGGGTGTTGTCCTGTGTTGAAATGCATCTCTCCTTTTAGCACATAATCCACCAAAAAAGAAAAGAAAAAAATAATAATAAAAAAATATATTATATCTTTGGCTTATTTTCGTTATGGAAATTGGTAATTAATGGCCGCAGCAGACTCTGTAATTAATGTTCTCACACCTGAGTCAGAGAAGGTAAATCTTTGGACACAAGCTTCAACATGCTGTGCAGAATTCCATTCCTTGAACAGGGACTTGCCAAGAACAAGAGAGAAATTGCATAAACCTGAAAGCCACTAGTTTGCAATATTACCTTTTACTCTCCCTGAAACCTGAGCTGTTAAAGCTGTTAAATATTCTGAATTGCAACTTACATGAATTGATATGATTCCTCCCCAGATGTAAATGAGTGCTTGTTGAGTGACAGCCTCTGCAGAAATGGCAAATGTGTGAACATGGTTGGGACATACCAATGCTTCTGTGTCTCTGGGTACCAGCCCACTCCTGACAGACAGGGATGCACAGGCAAGTGTTGTGCAACTGCACATGGGAATTAGTGTGCTTCAGCTGCATTGTTCCATCTGTCCTTGCTTTTATTTAATTTCACACCTTCCTTGAAAATTAGTAGGCCTGTTTTCTCATGGGCTTTGAGGCTTCTCATGAGCTATTGTGGAAATACAGAAATAAAAAGGAATATAAAGAAGGTGTAAAAAGATGGTTGCTGTAGTGAGCTCTGCAGAATAATTTGAAATTGTACTTACTGTACTACTCCATTAAAATCAGAGGTTTGAGCCAACAACTAGAAAACACACCTACATTTTTTGATCAAGCAAGGAAAACCCCATGCATTGATGCTTTATCTTTCACTTTTTTCTCCTTATCATATGCATTTCTTTAATCCTTCACTATAATAATACTAAATTACATAGTTGCCAGCATACCAACTTCTTGCAAAGGAGTACAGCAGTACTAAGAGGGCTTTTTATTTGCTTGTT
Source organism: Hirundo rustica (assembly GCF_015227805.2). NCBI lineage: Eukaryota > Metazoa > Chordata > Aves > Passeriformes > Hirundinidae > Hirundo > Hirundo rustica. Next base: position 79,528,197 of record NC_053488.1, on the reverse strand, counting down.
ATGGTTCTTTTTTTACAAAAATACAGATTTGTGCTACATGTCAAGCTTTAAGTTTCTTAGGGTTTCTCTTTTTTTTCCTTTCCAAACTTTGTTTCTTGAGCTTTTTTTCCCACCCCTAGCAATACACAGGAACAAAAACAACATTTAACTTAGCCACTTGCTCCCACACACAAAAAGGCAATTGAAAGAGGGAAAAAATGAACAAACTATAAATCAAAGACAGTAGAATGAGAATAAAAATTGAGAATGAAGCCACTGATAAATTTTTTATGTAAAAAGTAAAGGGAATTTTTTTTTTTTCTTTAAATAAGTAGACTTAACTGCTACCAATGTTGCTTCCCCAGATATTGATGAGTGTATGATAATGAATGGAGGCTGTGACACCCACTGCACTAACTCAGAAGGCAGCTATGAGTGCAGCTGCAGTGATGGCTATGCTCTGATGCCAGATACCAGGACATGTATAGGTAGGTTTTTATACCTGAAAAGCTCCAGCATCATATCTTCCAGCCAAAATCAATATGGTGTTCCAGCCTATCCATGCCAGAGTGACAGAATTATTATATGCTTTTATTTTTTCCCCCTCAGATATTGATGAATGTGAAAACAATCCAGATATCTGTGATGGTGGGCAGTGTACCAATATCCCAGGGGAATATCGCTGTCTCTGTTATGATGGATTTATGGTTTCTATAGACATGAAAACTTGTGTTGGTAAGTAGCTGAGTGCACCAAATTCAGTGCAAGTCTTTAAAATTCTGCAGCTTTTGTTTCAAGATGATCTTTCTACTGCATCCTTGAGGTGGGTATTGAAATTATATATACTACAAAAAATAATCTGTATGCCTTCTGGTAAGTCTTTAAGAATGAACCAGATACCATCGTTAAAAAACATTGGAGTGATTTTACTATAATGGAACATGTGTGCTGAGTGAAGGGATTAGTCTTGGGGTCCGGAAGGGGGCACTTCAAAAACTATTCATTGGAAGAAAATCATTGTGATCATGAATATGTTTTAAGAAAATTTTTTTAAGTGATTCTTGTAAGAAAAGGTTTGCTTCATATTCTTTCAATTAGCATTCCAAAAAAAGGTGAAAACAAATGCTATTTGTTTTACCACAAAACAGTGGTATCTGGACTACATATTTATTCTTACTTGTTCTAGGGAATTTACAGAATGGAACGTCTGAAATATATTACGACCTCATATAGTAGGTATTTTCACCTGAAATAAAGTGTTCCAAAATGACAACAATATCCAACTAATAATTAATTTATAATCCCCTACAGATGTGAATGAATGTGATTTGAACTCCAGCATCTGCATGTTTGGGGAGTGTGAGAATACCAAAGGCTCCTTCATTTGTCACTGTCAAGTTGGGTATTCAGTCAAGAAAGGAGCCACAGGTTGCACAGGTAAAACAGATTTCTAGTGAATGTGTCATATGCTTTGGTTGGCTTCCAAGTAAAATAAATGCACAAATGTTGATACACAAGGGAGAGGTTGGTATCTGTACATATTTATATATATGTGTGAGTGTTTCACATCTGCTAGCACGTGCCAAAGTTTTAAAGGAAGTGTTCCTTCACCAGTATCAATGCTGGAGGCCCCTTACAAACTCATTTTAAAGATTTTGTCAACAAAGGTTGTGTGAACAACCATGTTACAGAACATGGCTTAGGGTGGCAAGGCTTCCAGTTATGTCGGAAGTATTTTATCAGTGCTCATGTGTTACATGTACCTGGAGGATGAACTTATCTCAGCTCGAGCTGCAGGAAAAGGCCATGTGGTCTAACGAAAAAACAAGAGGGAAAACAAAAGTAAACAAAAAGTCCTTCAACCTTTGCCAACAATTTGTAAGGTTCTGCAGTCACTCATAATCACTCTACAAGTTCCTGTGATATTTAAGCAGTACCTTTTCTTCTGCATGCTCTCAAGGATCCAGGCTCATCCAGAAGAAGCTGACAGAATTAATTCTATAATTTCGCGTTTAGGAATCTGTTCTATAGTTACTACAGCCCTGGGTGTGTAATTCTTTTTATAACTGAAGAGTGGCTATGTACACAAAGTTTTAGACATAAAAAAAGCAGCATATTTCATATTTCTGGAAAAGAGCAGTAATTTCAAGCTGAAAAGCAGTTACAGGAAGGTCAACTGATTGTTGTGTTTACAAACAAAGAGCAAAAATAAAACGAAACTGTCACTCCTTTTGACTAATACAGAACATGAGATAGCTTGCTTAAATTATTCTGTGCTCTTAAACATTTGTTTTTTAAAGGACTGCAATCCCTCACAGTGGAAATATGTAAAAGGAACAGAATTTTTAATATTCTGGTGTAAATACTGATTGTTTGTTTTGTGCTTGTAGATGTGAATGAGTGTGAAGTTGGAGCTCACAACTGTGACATGCATGCCTTGTGTGTCAATGCGCCAGGCAGTTTCAAATGCAGTTGCAGAGAAGGTTGGGTTGGAAATGGCATTAAATGTATTGGTAAGTATATGGAAAATAAAGATATTTTCTCTCTCCCCCCACTCTTCTTTTTTTTTCCTGAAAGTATGTAACGTGACTCTGTGATTAGTCCGTTAGAAACAAAGAATTATTCTTCTATCTGCTGTAGCCTGTGGATAGAAGGGTATGAAAGATTCTTATGTGTCTGTCTAGGTTTGAAAGACAGGTATCTGCTAGGGAGGGTAAGGGCTTCTCTAGGAATGGGGGGTTCCAATCCCCTCCCTCCAAGTTATTATAATTTAGAAGATTAAAGAGGCTTTTCAGGCAGAGCTATGGGGAAAGGAATAACAGTTCTTTACTAGTAAGTATAACAAAGCAAACGAACAACAGCAACTACAGCATTAGTAATAAACAGAACCAGGAACCTCGAGAGTCTTTGTTTCACAAAGCCCGGGGCGGTCTGATCCCTTGGGACCCCAAGCTGGAACGGTGGGAACTCCCGAGCTGGTGGCTGGAACAGCAGGATGTCCCCCGGCAGGCAGAGGGGTGCGGGGCTACAGCGTAGCGCAGAGAGCAGTGCTGGAGAAGCCAGGACTCCTGGACAGGGCTGGCCCAGCTCCAGCAGGGCAGGCGAAGGAGCTCAGAATTCCTGAGCACACGAGCAGATGATGGTAGATCTCCCAGGACTGGACTTTCTGTTGACCGTGGACTCCTCCCGCAGCAAACAGCAGCCCGGCCTCCTCCCTCCGAATGCCGAGCGCAAGCAGAACACCCAGCTCCCCCAGCCCTGTCCTTTTCCCTCCCCCAAAACTCGTGTGATCTCTTCCCTCCCGACTCGGCCACGGCCACGTCTTTTGTGTTGGTCAAGTACTCTCTAAGCACCATACTTAGTCTCTTAGCAACTTAAGGGGAGAAATTCTTTAAGACAAAAAGGAACAAACCTAACCCCCAAGAGTTTCACAGATTTGTTTTTCTAAGAAAAAAATCCATTTTACTGTGTCAGAAAATTAATGCTATAGTATCTTACTGAATTAACCACATATTTTACAAAGTTTATATACAACTGCTCCTAGAATGTGCAAAAAAAATAAAATCAAATAGATATTGTATTATTGTTTCCTGACAGTAAGATATTTCCAGTCCTTCAAAGATTTTTTTGTAAATGTCCTGTAATATATCTGATCTATAGAGCCTGATAAAAAACAGATTGGGGCTGGAGGGGTGGGAAACCTGCATCTGCATTTGCTGGGCTGCTGTTGTTGTTTATGTCCCCTTGCCTTCATGTTTCAGATTGGTAAAAAATTGTAATACTTGCTTTCTGTTGTCAGAACATTTTGGGATCTCTGGAAGAAGAGCTTCATTTAATGATTAGGCTTTATTAATGTAATGTGCTAAAAAATTACCATATTATGAGATTTCTCATTTCTTTTTCCCCCCCCCCCCCCCCCCCCCCCCCCAATACATATTGTAATAAATACGATTTACCAAATTCGATAAATCAAAATTTTGGCATTTTATTGAGAGACAGAATGACAGTCTCGGACAGCCACAATTAAAAGGACAGCGTTGAGCCCGGGATCGGCGCTGGGTGAACGCGGCAACACACTTAGCCAGTATGTCACCCCCCCAAGTTCACATTTCTGGCTTGGAGCAGTCTCTTTTTATACACTGGATCGCTGAGAGAAACTCGGGACTCCGAGGTTCCTCCTTCCGAGGCAGCCTCATTAGACATTCATGTTCCAGTTCTGGGATTCTGAATAGAGTTGCTCGAGAAGACAGTGCCTTTAATCGTTGTGTCCAGGTGTGGTGTGGAGATGTTAATTTTGGGAGGAGACGGATGAGATATTGATCTGATGTAATCATCTGGTTCTCCGGGCTTCCATCTCCCTTTTCCGTTGTCTTTGTTCTCCCTTTAACATTTCCCGTCAGAGGTATCCTCGTGTCCCTTTTTCGGGTAGTTCCTATCATAGTTTTCTCGTGTCCCTCCTGTGTCTTTTCTGGCAGAAGAAATTCCTGCACCCTTCTCTGTGCAGCTTTCGTCTGAGTTAACTCTTGGTATACTGGATTAGAAACAAAACTTATATTTATAGGGGTTGAATTACATCTTACATCTTTTTAACACGAATTAACTTTAGGACATATATCACACATATTAACTTATATCAACTTATAGCTTATATCTATAAGTGAATAGCTTATATCAACTCTCATGGAGTTGCATTGTTTTCAGTTTCTTCTATTACTTGAGGACACTTTCTAAATAAGTTGCAGATTTTAACCTTGCTACATTTCTTTGGCTCAGTTTCTTATTTAAAACTAATTTTGAGTTTAAGCTCTTTAACAGGACATTAACATCCAAGTAATGAGTCAGCTGAATTTCATCTGTTGCTCAGAAATATTTTTCCCAGTCCCACATGCTGTAATTCAAAGGGAGACATACTACAATGAAGTCACTAAGAATAACTCTGTATCATCTAAAGTAAATATGTGTATTTGTGGAGACATATAAACCATGTTTGCAGTTGTTATGGACAAATCAGTAGCTAATTTAATATAAAGTAATTTTATTTTGCTATTAAAAATAATAACAGTCTGAAATAGCTACAGTAAACGAGACAACTTCGATCTCAGGTTATCGAAGTTGGCTGAATGTAGAGACGGTCACGAATGAACAAGTTCTCCCTGTTCACAATTGCCTAGATCCAGTGGTCAGGTTTTATAGGGATTTTCTCCCCTGAGGCAGTTTTATTGTTAGTTCCTATCTACAACACATATTCATGTGTTTTCTTTCTCTGGCCCTTGGTCCTGAATGCTTCTTCCCGGCAGAGTTGGACACCTGAATGAGGTTCTGAGAAATTGGTATTCGGGTGCTGATGGTGACATTTCTGAGTCTTCCTCTTCTAGATTGGTATCATGTGTTAATCACCGGAGGAGGCAGGTGGCTCTTCGTTGATGGATGGGACATCTCCTGCTTGGCCACTTCTTTTGGTTGCTAATCTGGGCTTCACCTGCTATTGTCTGGAGTCTCTACAATTGCAAATCAGTCTTGGCAAACAGGAGGGTTTTCACATCTTGGTGGAAACCCTCTGCTTGTAATACAGTTTATAGTTTGTAACATAGAGAACACAAATTTATCTCAAAATATTTATCACGCAGTGGTGCTCGTTATCTTAGCAGTTGATTTCCAGCCAGTTCACTAATTGCTGTCTGTTGCCTGCACTTTTGTGACCCCAACGTGTAGATCTTGATGAATGCTCTGATGGGACCCAGCGGTGCAGCGCCAACGCTAAGTGTGTGAACAGCCCAGGCTCCTACCACTGTGCCTGTGCAGAGGGATTCAGTGGAGATGGCTTCACCTGCTCTGGTAAGGAATTTTGTGACACCTGAGTTGTCCCTGGTTGTTATTCCTTTGTATGGAACCATTGTGAATTAGACCTAAGCCCACAGTGCAAGACAGTGTATGTGAAAATGTAATTTAAGATCAAGATGCTTCATGTCTGCATAAGAAATTGTGTCAGAGGCACCTGGTTGTTCTTTTGATTTGTATGCCAGTGGGACCCACTGGGTCCAGTTTTTCGGGGGGAAGTTCCTGTCTGCTGCTTCTTCCTCCTCATCTTCATGCCAAATATTTTGAATATGCATGTCCTGCTTGCAGCAGTGTCCCTAGTCAAAAACACCAGCTCTATTACAGTTCCTCTTTCTGGCATCATCTATTTCCCCATCACTCTATTAGTAGCACAGGATGTGGTCATTAACATAGGACTTTATAAAAGAAAGACAAACTGCAATTAAAAAACATTGCCCATGATCTCTGTGTTTAAATTTGTAGGTGGGAATGGACATTGTTCTTCACACAGCAAATAACTCAAAATAAACTGACACTTATTATATACTATATAAATATTTCATATTAAATATTAATTACTATGTCTTGGTCTGCTCTGGTCTTTATCACTTAAAGAGGGGAGATGCAATATTATCTCTGCCCTCAACTTTTAAGACATCCCATATTTGGTCAGCATATTTAATAGTCTGAAGAAATGCATCTGAATGATAGTAAAATACCTAGAAAAATACGGTGAATGCATTACTTATTGGCTAACTGGCTAATTACAAATAAAAATTAATTTACAGCTTAGGAACAAGGTTTTGTGATTAGTAATATATTGGTTTTTATTTGAGAATAAAGATCTTCAAATATGACTTGGTTTTTGTATTTCAAGATTTTGGTTCACGAGCAAAATTTTTATCCCTATTTTGACCTTCTGTGTTTCTCTAAAAATCAGATGTAATACTAATTATGGACTAATAATAATAAGAAGGCATATAATTTTTTTTTGACAATCACAAACATACCTGAATTATCTCTTCTTATGTTGACTACAATGGTGAATGCCCTCCTTTGCCATTCTGTTTCTTTATAGCTCTTTTGGGGCATAGTAGAATTCCTGGTGTGCAAGCAGTACTTGTAATATTCCTCACACGTGAAGAATATTTTCTAAAATGAATATGATAATAATTTTCTATATATGATTTAGGAAAGTTTGTCTTTTGGACATTTTTTTCGGTCAAAATAACTTAACAGTATATACCAAGAGGCAAAGTTTTGACTTTTTAAGCAAGGTGTTTAACTTATTTCTCAAAATCAGTAGTACTGAATCTTAAAAGATCGCATTATTAAAAAAATCTTCATCTGTTAATGGAAAACAGGGAATAAGGAATCGTGGCAAGGTGAAAGGAATAATTTTGGAAACTATGTTTGCTTTTCTGCATTCTTTCAATTTACTTAGGTAAAAAAGTTCAGGTATAAATGTCCTGGTTTTAACTTCTATGCTCAACAGCACTATTATTTTGAACATCAGGATATATTTATATATGTTAAATATTTTTTGCTGGTGAAACCTGTAGTTTGAGAGATTTTCCTGTCGTCCACAGATGTTGATGAGTGTGCAGAAAATGTCAACCTGTGTGAAAATGGGCAGTGCCTGAATGCCCCTGGCTCATTTCGCTGTGAATGTGAGATGGGGTTCACTCCTGCCTCTGACAGCAAGTCCTGCCAAGGTGAGATGCTGTTGACTCAGCTTTGTTTGGGTTGGCTGCTCTAAAGCAAAGAACAAGCAACAGGACCTCAACCTGGAAGCAGAGAAAGCATCACGTTTCACATACAAGAAATTTCTTCAGTGTGAATTATGTTGGAAGGTTGCTTTCATCTTTTTATGACGTTTTCCTGGCCTTGATCCATAAATCTCAGAACAGAGATTTCCCTTAGCAAATTTGTAAAAAAAATTTTTAATTCCTTTTTGTTACTGTTGGATAGTGTGTGGAAAATCTTACATTATCTTAATAGTCCCATTCAGGTTCTATTCCCTATTGTGTTCTTACACCTTTTGTTGTTGTTGTTTAATATGACTGTATAGTAGATGAAAACATTTTAGCTGGTGCCCCAAAACTTTTAACTTATTTCATATATAATGGTGGAAACCACTTAACATCTTTGGAAATGAAAATTCTTGGCGAGATATGAAAAACAGGTTTCAAAATTTAATCACTCAGTCCAGAGCATGGCATGTTCTAGCATCTAGGTGTACATGTATGAATCAGACTTCAGAATAATTCAGGTGCTTCTGAGGAATTTCCTGTGCCACTGCATAGTCAGATTTGTTAACCATTATGAAGTATTGTCAAGCATCTTTACTGAATTTCATGGTGCAGCCCAGTTGTATTGCAGTGGCACTAGTGGTCTACTAAAATTCCCTGAATAGACCAAATCTATTCCAGCTAACTGAAGTTTTGAATAACAACTTAATTCTAAATTTTGGTTCTAACAATTGAAGGATTTTGGTGAAATGCTTGATGTATTACTGTGATTACAGCAGAGATCTGAAGGCATTCCTTTGATGAAATTGTGCTGTTGGAGAACTGAAGTGTCTGGGTGCTGAATTCTTTAAAAAAAATAGCTTATATTTCTCCCATTTTGAAGTTTATATGTTATTCTCTCCTATGATAAGGAGAGTTCTTGGCTGATTTCCCCATTCAAAGGGAAAGGTCCAGTCTTGATTTAGTAAAATAATTGTAATACTAATTATTATTCCACTTTCTTCAGAAGTCCCTTGATGTGTCAGTATACTAGCTTCTCAGTTACCTGATTGAGGTTATTCCATGGCTGTACTCCAGGGTATTTAGAAATTTTATTTTCCGGATGAAATTGACTCAGGACTTTTGGATGTTAAGCATTCACTTTCCCTAAAAAATGTGTCTCTCAAATTGCCCTCAGAAGTTAACCTTTCTCATATGTTACTATAAAAAGGCATTTTGTCAACCTTCTCAGCCTCTGGCTGAGGCAATCCAGCCAGGTTAAAAGTAGATATTTTATTACTGTAATAATTTTAATAAACATTTGCAAATCTTGTGCAAAATAAATTCATCAGCAGAGCACTGTACACAGAATTTCAAATTAAGATTTGGCTGTGCTTTGTAAAATGATAGTAATCCTTTTCACTTTTCCCTGTCTGTCCTAAAAATAATTCAATAATACGTGCCATAATTGCATTTGCCTTTTCCACAGCTGTTTTATTCTGGCAGCTTAAAAAGTCTAGCTGTCTTGACAGCAAGGAGGGGTTTATTTTCCACTCTTATCCTGCTTACTTTCAACTCAGAAGTCTTCTACAGTTTGTGCCTAAAACCATATATTTGCAGTCTGTGGTGTCAGCGTTCAACTCCTTTCTACACTGCAGCTGACAAAGACATCCAGTTTTCTGTCAGTGTCTTTCAACTTGATTTTGTCTTCAGTTTAGATGAGTATGCAGGCAGTCTTTTAGATGCATTTTAGCTCATCTGTGTGTAGTTACTACATACCTATTTCAATGTGGGCTTGAGAAAATCATAGATAATTCTTACTTCCTATATTCCTATTTTCCCTGTATTATTCCTCCAAGGAGATATGACTGTTGCTGCTTACACACTCTCTTTCTTCTTCTTATACTTTGCAAATCCACAAATAAAAATTTTGTGTAGTATTCTACACAAACTCGAAGATGTTAGTTTTAAAATATGTCTCCTTTTGCTTTTAATAACATCAACAGCAACAACATAATAACAACAGCAGCAATAATAATAACAATAATGTGGTAATGCTGTGTAACTTTCTGGTTTTAATATATTCCTTCAGACACTGATGAATGCTCTTTCCAGAATATTTGTGTGTTTGGCACCTGCAATAATCTCCCAGGAATGTTTCATTGTATCTGTGATGATGGCTATGAACTGGATCGAACTGGGGGAAATTGCACAGGTAAATCACTGCTTTTCAGACATACATCAGTAAAAAGGGTGGCTTCTTAAATACGAAGATGAACAAAGTTTATTTCTAGTCATTTGGTGAATTATTTGTAAAACTTTCCTTCAGTCTCATCTGAAATTCACTTGCATTTGAAACTTTCTTGCTTTGTTGTCTTAGAAAGTAAAGTTACTCTTTTCTAGAAAATGAGTACATTTATGAATGTGTATTTGCTATTTTAGATATCGATGAATGTGCTGATCCCATTAATTGCGTTAACGGTCTTTGTGTAAACACTCCTGGAAGATATGAGTGTAATTGTCCTCCAGACTTCCAGCTGAATCCTACTGGAGTGGGTTGTGTGGGTAAGTAAAAGCTTCCTAAAGTATCACTTTAGAAATCACTGCTTTTATGCAAATAAGATAGAAAAAAAATGATTCCACAATTCTGCATATCCTGTTATATCACTTTTTAGTGTTGTGTCTCTCGACATTAATAGCTATCAATGTTCTTCAAGTGCCAATGACTTAAAGAGCACAGTGCTACCTGATTTCCTCCCTCTGTGTATGGAATTACAGAATAAAGCATGCTATTCTTTGCCTGGATCATGGTGTGCAGCTGCAAATGTGTGTGCTTTTTACATAGATAACCGTGTGGGCAGTTGCTATCTGAAGTTTGGACCAAGAGGGGACGGAGGCCTGTCCTGCAACACTGAGATTGGGGTTGGAGTCACTCGTTCCTCTTGCTGCTGCTCACTGGGAAAGGCTTGGGGGAATCCCTGTGAAACCTGTCCCCCTGTTAACAGCAGTAAGGAAATGTTCTTGTATTCTCCTGGTGCTGCCTTATTTCAGAAGGGAAAAGAATTTAGTCTTTTACTGTGTTGCTGTACATTTGTCATTGGAGACGATTTCCCTGCCACTGTCAGAGGGGCAGAGGTGCAGAGCTGTGGACCTGAACATTACAGACCTGATCTTTAGTCTTCTGTGACTAACTTGGTGTCTGTTCTCACACATATAAATCAGTGCTACCTTTAGAAGGCACTTCCCACTGGACCAGGTGATACTTTAAGTAGTTTTGGGTGCTTTATTTTGCTCTTGCTTTCTTCCCATTAAAAAAAAAAAAAAATTAAAAAATTGCAGAGAATAATTGCAGAGTGCGTACATCAACTGAGCGTTTTTGCTCAGTAGCTCCAAGCTGGTAGGGAAATAAACTAAGGCTGCTTAGAACTCATCATGGCTTTGATCTGGAGGGCTTCATTGTTCTTCAGAGAAGACTGTTGTTAACTGTTGTGTGTACTTATGTCTAAGTCACTCTTGAGTACTTTCAGAACTGTTACCTAATGATAGTTATCAGCTTTGTGGAGCTTTGGAGGTCTTTAATGAATAATGCAACACAAATGTCAAGTATGTTGTTCTTTGCAGCCTCATAATAGTAGGAATTCTAAGTTTAACACTTACTTTTGTCAGTGGCATACTGACATTTCTTATTAAAGAGCTAATCAAAACAGAAAATACATGCCTCTGCAAGGACACAGTATGGAAAGATTGATATTGTACTTGCCTTAAGAGTATCTGAGGTTATGGCTATAAAAGAAAGCAGAACTCCTAACCTTACATTGGTTTTTTGTTAATCGAATGCACATGTTTTATTTACTGTGAATTGGTCAAAAAGCAGAAACCAAATGACTGTAGGGAAGAACAGCCATTAAAAACACAAGTGATGTTTTATGATTCTGTTGTCATAATTTTATTCTTTATGAGACTGACATGTTGTCTTTGGTTTTACTTTACTTTAGCTGAATACAATACTCTCTGTCCAGGAGGAGAAGGATTCAGGCCAAATCCCATCACTATTATTTTAGAAGGTGAGTTTCTTATAAATGACTGTGATGACTGATGATAATAATAATTGTAAAAAAGGGGGTTATCTTTGAAGAGGAGCTGTATTTTTCAGAAATCATTATATTTAGTGCAAATCAAAAACCACTAATTATGTGAATTGGGAAACAACACGAGAAGGCAGACAGCAGAAGAATATTGAAGAAGTCCAACACCAGTTTCAGTAGGAGAACAATCTTGTGCATACCTTTCGTGTGCTTCCTTAGTTTAACTGGATTTCAAAATCAGGCCCTGAAGGGTAAATCATTTATGAAAATTACAACTCATCAGCAGAAGGTGCAAATGTCAGGAAATATTCATCAAAGCAGCTCTGCTTCCAATAAATGGGCAGGAGTAAGGAATTAGATGCCAAATTCCTGTAAACAGCAGTGGAACATTGGGCTTAACAAGCTGGAAATGCTCCTTAAGCGATGTTTGGATGGAACAGAACATGCATCTTATCCATGCATTCCTGGAGGGCAATTTAGAAGCAAAACCCCCCTCCAAAACCACGCATGACAGTTCAAAGATACTAGTTGGCAAAATTGCAGGATAGTACTTAAATTCTCTTATTTCTTTTCATTCTGAAATGAAAATATGGTGAAGTTTTTTGTTTTTTTTTTTCTTCCTCTGTTGTCAGACATTGATGAATGTCAGGAGCTGCCAGGTCTCTGCCAAGGTGGAAATTGCATCAACACTTTTGGCAGCTTCCAGTGCGAATGCCCGAAGGGTTACTACCTCAGTGAGGAGACAAGAATCTGTGAAGGTTGAGTCCATTGAAGCCTCTTTGTCTGTCACAGTGCAGTTATTATGAAAACCTTTGACCCTTAATTCCATAAGTGGGCATGGTACATGCCACCCTTACCTAGAGTCTTGCCTAAAATCATTATCTTTGGCACCAGTGATAAAATTAGGACAAAGCCTGAACTGGAACGCTTGGATATATTAATGTTTATTTTAGATGTTAGACCTCACCTACATGTGTTCAGTAAACTAAGGGGTTATTAATGGTTTCTGGCTTCTCACTTCAACACCTTGTATCCCTGGCAATTTTTGTGATGCTCCCTTCATTTTAGGCTTGAGAGTAGCAGTTAAATTTACTCAATAAGAAGTTAAGTTCCTACTGGTTTTACTTCTGTGTTTGAGATTTTTCATAACTGTTACAACTAAAATTATAAATTGACCCAAAGACTGATGAGTGACCAACCCTGCTGTGAGAAGAAGGTGTGAATGTCTTTTGTGAAGTTGATTTGTTCCTTTGTCAGTGGCAAGTTCAAGAACTTTTAGTTTTCAGATGTTGTCTTGCACTTAAATGAACTAAGGCTAAACTTAGAGATTAAAATCAGAGCTGTAATTTCCAAACTGTTCTTTAAATGAAGCATTTTTCTCATATTAGTATTGTTTATTATGGCTATATTTCTCAGAAACATTTGCTTGGACTCGGACCTCCTCTCCCTCGTTAACTGCAATATTTTTCCTTGGTCTCTAGATATTGATGAGTGTGTTGCACACCCTGGAGTCTGTGGTCCTGGCACCTGCTACAACACCTTGGGGAACTACACCTGCATTTGTCCACCTGAATATATGCAGGTGGATGGAGGACACAGCTGCATGGGTATGTAAAATGTTTACTAGAACTGCCAAGACTATCAGACTGCCTTGTATTTATTGTGTTTTGTATTTATTTTGACTATTTGTAGCTCACAGTTGGTCATATTGTCAGGAAAGAGATCCTTATGATTGTCATGCAGCATTCAAAGACTCTTAACTCCCTAACAGGACTCACCCTTCACTGGTCTATTTTAGCTGATCACTTCCAAATGGTGGGGTTTACCATACAAATGGATATCATGAGTATCTACACTGTTTATGATTTCTTAGGAGTTTGCCTTTCCCCCCCTTGTATCTTTAAATGAAAACAGAAAATATGTCACGTAAGTCGAAAACGAAGACTGTCGAATACATCAGTTCTTAAATTATTTTTAAATGCCTGTGTTTATGTTGCATTCAGAGAACAGAGTTAATGAATCATCATCTGATTTGGTAGGGGATTTATATTTACATAATACCATAATTATCATAATGTGGGTTACTTAATAAGTACGTCTTTTCTCACATCCAGACATGAGGAAAAGCTTTTGCTACAGAAGCTATAATGGAACCTTGTGTGAGAATGAACTGCCCTTCAATGTGACCAAAAGGATGTGCTGCTGCACATACAATATTGGGAAAGCCTGGAACAAACCCTGTGAGCCATGTCCAACTCCAGGAACAGGTAAAGTCTTCTGTGATCACCCCATTTTGTTACTTTCTTGCTTATCTGCTGCTTTGACCTATTAACTGAAGTTAACAGTTCATCCCACAAGAACTTTTACTGAGCGCTAATACTGGTGTTGAAGGTATTGGCTGACCAGAGATAACTCCCATCTAGTCCATTGATAGTTGGAGACACAATTATCCTGGTAGTCCTAGTCTGTCAGAAATCAAGACTGGGTTTCATACTGAGTGTAAGGAAGCCTTTCTAGATTTTTCATCTATGTCTCACATTTGATCCATAATCTGCTTGTTGTTTTTGTATTTCCTCTACTGAAGATGACTGAACTTGCAAAAGTTGCCCAATAGGTAGGGCATTGCAATGGGAAGTAAAAAATTCTCTTCTGTATACGGAGGTGAAAATAATTAAGGACAGTTCATTTTCAGTCAGTCTTTATGGAATTGATTTCCTGGAATAAAACACCCCTGGAAGCTCAACTCAGAAAAGTCACTGGTGGGAGAATCACCAGCTTGGAGGGAAACCTGACATTTATTGTAAGATTCGTTACATTTGAGAAAAAGAGCAAAGATGCTTAGATAAAACTAAAAAACTCATGTGCCTGTTTTGTACAAACACAGACAACTGTAATTAAGTAATTAATAAATAATTTATTAAAATTATTATTAAAATAATTAATTAATAATTAAACTGTACAAACACAGTTTATTGTTTAATATACTTTCCCCGCGTTTACTGGTATAGTATCACTAAATCTATGCCTCTGGCGCTGTGATTTTAAAATAATTTGTGACTTTAGTGTAAAGAATGTATTACTTCCAATCCAAGTGGTTTATTCTGGTGACGTGAGGTAAACAACAGATAATTTAAGAAAAGTGTTTTCTCTCACAGTAAAGAGGAGGGAAATAGGACTGAAAAGAAGAGATCACAGCTGTTTTCTTTTCCTTCTTAAATAGGACTTCTCGTAGTCATTCATCTAAATGTCATAAAATTGTCATCATGGTGACAACATGATGAGAAAAGTACAGCAAACTGCTAGCAGGGATTCATGCAATTAATGTTCTTGGATAGAAGAAAGAATTCTCCTTTTAGATTGATTGAGTCATTGAAAACTGATATAGTCACGGACAAACCAATTAAAGTCACCTCTAAAGTCACCTCTAACCAATTAAAGTTAGAAAGTGGTATGTTTATTCACCGGCGGGCGGCACGGGAGTCATCTCCGAAAGGCGTGGCCACCCCGAACAAGGCCCTTTGCGCTCTGTTTATTTTCCAGGATCTTACATACAACACATATGCATAACCCCAGCACCTCCCATCCCCGCTCTCTATTAAAATAGTCCTTCATGTGTGCACAGTTCTTCTCTTGAATTGGCTCGGTGGTCTCAAGTTGGGTCAGGGGTCTCAAAGGATGAAGTCAGGAGAGTCTTCATCAGGTCTCTGTGACCTTCTGGCACTGTCCAAGGTCCCCTGCTTTGTGATTGATTGATACCAAGTCCAGGTGCTGGCCATTTTTCTTAGTGGTTTCAGTCTGTTCTTATGACAGTTCACTTACTCCACTTTTTCTATGAACAAGCTCATAATATAACAGTTAGCTCTAGCTTGGGCATCTAATGATCATTAACCTACCATTTACTAATCTAACTTAAATCTTGATCAGTATAAATTGCTTCTAACCCTTAGTTAAAATATTAACTCTTTAAAATCATGTTTCATGGTGACACTCAAATTCTCAAAAACTTCTGCAGCTTTTAATGATTTGTTAAAACCAAAATTGCTTGGTATTGTGCAAGCAGTTACAGGATTCTAAATGACTTTACTGTTTCTGCAGGCATAGTTGAACCTTTTTCACCATGAGAAGGGATTGTGTGAGGGATCAAACACAAATTCCAAGTGGAAATTGTTGAATATCTGAACTTACGTTCTGTAACCACATATTTTGCAGTCTAGTGGCGGCTGCACATCACAGACAGGTGTTGGGATACACTGACCTTAACCATGTCACCAGACTGAGCCCAGTGGCTCATTAAGAGCATTATTATGCCCTGATGAGGATTGTAGTGAACTTCACATGCCCTTGCATTCACCTTTTTTTTTCCCCTTGGTGAGCAGAACTCTTCCTTTTTCTCTGTTTATGCTTAGCAGTCAGTCTCTGTTTGATGACCTTAAGTAGTAAAGACTGTTTTGTTTGGTTTTTCACATTATGCAGATCATAACTACTACCATACAGCCTTTATTCAGACATTTAATCAGTCCTTTTTTGTTTGTTTGTTTGTTTGTTTTACCTGAAGAAGTGTAGAAGGCTGCTTCATTGTTAAGCGCTAACAAAGAATGTAGAGAACTCTTTCATGATTTGTTAATTTCTGGAGTGCCTGATCTTGGTGTTTTCCTATTATGTGACAGATCTTTCTGTCCTAAAAATAGTATAGTTAAAAGTATATGGGGTTTTGAGGTATTTTTAAAGTCACTGATGCAAAGCCAAGCTTCCAGAAGGTAAATCTCTGGCACGTTTTTGTGTGGCTATTTTTGTATAAAGACATTTTCATACAATCCTTACCTAATTATATACTCTTTCTCTACACAGTAAAAACTGGGAGGAAAAAGAAGTGTGATAAACTGAATTCAGTGAAATTCATGAAACATGGAGGTAGCATAATAGAACGAAAGAGGTCCTGCAACCCTTTTAGCCTCTTCCTCATCCTCCCAGACCTGATTTGTTTTACCATGGGAGTAGAAGGTCCCTGCCCACTAGGACAGGGTAGTGAGCACAGGGCTCTGTTTTTGTCTAATAATTTACAAACAGACTTACTGACAGCAGTAAATTGCATAAATGTCCTAGCAGAAAAAAACAAAGTTGCTAAGCCTCAAATCTTACCCAAGTAGAATGTAAAATATATTAGTGTACTAAATTATTATAGTAATATGTATCAAAGATACATCTATGAAAGAGCAATAAATTGGTGGATGGTAAAGCACTGTGGTATACAGCTCTGTAGTGCTGTACCCTGTACTGCAAGAGTAACCTGGGTGAGCATTAAGCAGCCATTAAATAGTAGGGCAGAAGAAAGGAGAAAATGCTGATGTTCAGATATCCTGGCTCTCGCTTGTCTTAGAGAAATTATAAAGTATGTTTGAATGGGAAAAACAATTTTGCCAAATACTGTTCTGAGCAGTGATTAACTAAACTGTGGATGCTTGGTGTAAAGGAGGCAAGAATTATTCAATTTATAATTATAGTTAAACTTTCCAGAGTCATGAGCTGCTGAGGAGCCGCCATTAAAATATAGATGATAAGAAACTCAAACTACAGCAAGTAAAGACTGTAACTGCTGCAGATTAAAGAGCATTACTTGCAGGAATACAGAAGGAGCTCTTTGTTTATAATTTTTGGTGCTAGAACAATTTGTCAGCATTTCAGGTTTAGAGACACATCAAAGGCAGGCTCCATACTCTTCCTTCTTTTGGGTAAAGAGGTTTCTTGTAGGTCTTCAGCAGCACCAATAGTGGACTAAGCACTCATGGAAGTCTCCAGACATTAGACTTCAGAAACCTTTTGAATTTTATGTCTATTTGATGTTTTTGTAAATTTTACTCATTTTTTGAAACATATTTCACTTTAACCTAATGCCCTGAATGTACAAATAACCTACCACACACTTTGAAATGCTTCCTTGGCAGTAGTTTGGAAACCGCATATTGAAACATACTTTTTCTTGGTAATTTGAATGTTGATACAATCTGAAAAGGTGCTGAATAGTGTCTGTGTGGTTATTGTTTGCAAACTGTGCATTCAAACTTGTTGTGTCTTCACACTGAAACTGCGTTATTTCCGTCTAACAGGTACAAATTCTTCTGGTAGTATTAAAGAATTTTGACGTGCTTGCAAAGTTGTAGGCCTATCATTTTTTATGTTTCTACCTAGATAGAAAATAATTACTGTAAATGTGTAATAACTTTTTCTCTGGAGAGCATTGTTCTGCCACTGAAACCTCATCTGCAATAATGAATAGATTCCATGTGAGAAATTTTTCTCTATATGTTCCAAACCCACTCAATTTCAAACACTTTTCCTACAAAACCATGAGGTAATTTATTTTACACTTTACACCAAGCATTCCATTCTCCAAGTGCAAAAAGAGGATACAGAAGGAGCATATTAAAAAAATGTGGGGGTTTTGGAGCGTCTCTTCTTAAAGCACAGTCTCCATTTTGGTGAACAGTTCAGTGGAACTAATCTGCAGTAATTCCACAGGAAATTAAATAGATAGTATTGTGGAAGAAGCATAGGTACTGGTAATTAATTTACTTAAGTAAATTACTTCTCATGTTTGAAAGTGGTACTGTAGATTCTCACTATCGATGCTTAGAAAATAGGAATAAACCTTAAGGAATTCTATTAAAAAAAAACCCCACCCTAACTGAATGGCTGCATTCTCAAATCAGACATTTACTGATGTGCCAACGTCTGCAAAGATTTGAGGAAATTATGAGTTACTGTTTCAATTTGTATTAATTTATTGGCAGTCTGAATTTTCAATACAAGCTATAGGAGAAGTAATTGCTCTCCTTTATACATTTGGCTTAAACCAACTCTTGAGAAAACTGCAGGTAATTCTTGGGAGATTTATGCATTCCCTGAAAATGCATTGCTGTCTGTTTTGCTCTAGTTGAATTCAAAAGCCTGTGTGGAAATATTCCTGGCTTCACTTTTGACATCCATACTGGAAAAGCTGTTGGTAAGTTTCACTAGTCTTACTTTAACCAAAAATGGTTTTGCATAATGTTTTTGCGCCTGCATAACGTTAACCAAAATAAACATTTCATATACTAAAGTTGTTAAATTTCATTTTGGAGTTACAGTAGTGACACAAATTGAGATTCTTCTATAAAATATTTCCAGGTTTGTTTTTAGTTTCTGCATTTTGTTGTGGTATTTTGCTCACCTGCCATCATCTGAGTTCATGATTTTGAGTTTTAATTGGTAAGATAAAAAGCTTTGCCTTCGTAAATATTGTGAGACTTCTTTGTTTATTTTTAAGTTTTGCATCTTGACCAATACTCAGTCTAACTCTGTTTTGATTGCTTCCTAAACTTCATATGCCTTCGTTTTCTGTCATAATGGGTATATGTGTGGTTTTATAATATGTGTGTAATTTCTGTACATTAAAAGGAACATCTCAACTCAGTTTTAAACACAGTGAAAATGAGAAACCTTGCAGTCTGTAAAGTCATGATGAACTGTACTTAAAATAGCTCCTCTGCCTTTCAGACATTGATGAATGTAAGGAAATCCCAGGAATCTGTGCCAATGGAGTTTGCATCAATCAGATTGGCAGCTTCCGCTGTGAGTGCCCCACTGGATTCAGCTACAATGACCTGCTCCTGATCTGTGAAGGTGATTTGAAATTTGGTTATTTTCCCCCTATCCCCCCTAAGCTAATCCTAAAAGGAAGGGGAACATATAATTAATATGGTTTTCAAAATCCAAGAGATAGATTGTGTCCTTTTTTAGGACTCAAGGTTACAAATCTGTTTAAGTGCTTGTCTTTAATACAGATGCACGTACACTTAATAAAATTTGTGATTGTTTTCTGTCAAGCTCCTAAATAGGTAATCAATGCTTTTGTTTTGTTTTGTTTTGTTGAGAAAATTTAATTCTTGATCTTAGAATTCCTCAAAGAAAATTATCTTGGATTTTTTTCCAGTTTGAGTCTCTTCTACAGTTTTAGAGGCAGAAGTAGTCATAGAAGCTAATAAAGTTTTGTGAGTTGTAAAGTCAGTAGGAGTTTTGTCATTTTTCTGAGGATTTTGTGCTAACATGTGCAACCTGGAAAGTTGCAAGCTGTGCCACTTATTTTTTCAGTTGAAAGGCAAAGAGGAAGTTTATTTTACCAGAAAAATTTCTTTAGGGAGAAGTTGCAAATTTGCAAAGTTACTTTGATGCCTGGTAAGTTGGATTTGTGGGATCCTCTTTCATCCAAAAGGTGACATGGGTGAAATGGTGTTGATTTTGCTTTTTGTGTGCATTCCCAGCACATGAGGCTGGAGATCAGACTGCTCAAGTTTTGTGGAGGACTGATGTTTCCTTTTGCACAGACAGACAGTACAGTGTAAATCTGAGGGAGGAGTGGTTTCTGATGTCTGAACTCTTGGTGTTTCAGATATTGACGAGTGTGGCAATGGGGACAACCTCTGCCAGAGAAATGCTGACTGTATCAACAGCCCTGGGAGCTACCGCTGTGAATGTGCTGCTGGCTTTAAACTGTCACCCAATGGTGCCTGTGTTGGTAAGAAATCAGATGACTTTTCTCTTCTGTTTTTACCTCACAATGGTATGCGTGTATTTCTTCAGCATCCTTTATTTTCTGTTACCTTGTTCATTCTGCTGTTTAGCTTTATAGCCACATTTCTCAGTAAAAGGAAAGAAAAGACTGGGTGACATTCTTAAACGACATTTTTTAGGTATCAGCCAAATCCTGACAGTAGTTTTATCCTCAAGGTGTGTAGGCAAGCACTTCCTGTAAAATGAAGGTCTGTTACGAATTAGATTTACTTACAGATAATTTTGAACCTGGTTTTAATCATAACAACAGATTGTAAAAACATTGTTGTGTAAAAGGCGGATATAATGGATGTCAGTAACGTGCACCATCTGTTTTATGTTTTTGGTATAGATCGCAATGAATGTCTGGAAATTCCTAACATTTGCAGTCATGGTTTGTGTGTGGACATGCAGGGAAGCTACCAGTGTGTATGTCACAATGGCTTCAAGGCATCCCAAGATCAGACTATGTGCATGGGTATGGAGAGAAAATACTTTTCTGTGTGTGATTTGTTCAGCTGTGAGCTCTTTGTAGAGAGAGAGGATGAATCTAATGTTTTCAGTAAGTTATACTGATATTGTAAAACTGATTAACGCATTTCTGGGAGGTTTTTTTTAATAAAATCTGTGAAGTTGTCCTTGGAGAGGATAAATTAATTTGAAGGAAAAAAAAACTCAGAACAAAACATTTCTGAGAGAGCTCCATGTTACTGAAGAAACAATTCCCCAGAAACACATCATAGTGGCTTATTGGACAGAGGGTTTTATAGGACATATCAGAGAGTGATAGAACTGGGAACTAAAACTACACATTTTTCACTTATTTAAATCTGCTGAGTTCATGTGTCATTTAATAAACAGAATCCCCCTTTTAAACTATACTAATTTCATGTGAAAATGATGGCATGATAGAAATTATATAAGAAATAAGATTGAACAATGAGAATGTTTATCTTGTTCTTTTAGTTTTTAATTGGTTCTACAGGGTTTTAAAATGAAAAGGTGATGCAATTCAATTTTAAACAGATATTTTATATGTATTCATATTGTAGTACATATTCATGTATGCCTAGAGTCTGGTCATATTTAAACTAAATCACATTAGTCAGACTATCTGAGGAGGATATTTGGGAAAGTGACCTGTTTTGATGAAGCAAAATTTTGAAGAACTAGCAGGACAAAATCTCAGTAGTTTCCAAATCCCCATGAAACTCCAGAAATTACTGTGACACATGGCAGGAGACACTGATCTTTTGTGCCTTTTAAAAATGGATGTTTTCAAAAGTTTGTAAGCAGTCTTTGTAATTCTAGATGTGATACGGACATTATCCATTTACTTATGGAAATTGAATTGCATTTTCAACAGCTTTTCATGGGCTCTGATGTAAAATACATACATAACATGATGTAAAATACATACATAACAATTGATCATTCCAGGGCTGCGATGCTAAATCCTTTGTACTCAGTCCTAATCACTTGTATATGTTACAGAAATTAAGAAATGGGAAAAAAAAGATGGAATGCCTTCAGATAACTGCACACACACACTTTATTTTTACATGTAACAGTACCTTTTATTTTAAAATACACACAAAATTGCATCATGTATAATTTTCCTCTGTGTACTGAGAAGCTGTAAAAATCCATAGCATAAACACATAATGTGACAGATGAAATGAAGGACCAAATTTTAGGATATTCCAATTGTGCACAGACCACTCATTAACCTAGACCACTCATTAACCTATACCTGAGAAAACCAGTTCCCACATGCAGTTTGTCTCTCCTTGCAGATGTTGATGAATGTGAACAGTATCCATGTGGAAATGGAACCTGCAAGAACACAGTTGGATCATACAACTGCCTGTGTTATCCAGGATTTGAATTAACTCATAATAATGATTGTGTGGGTAAGAGACCTAACCCGAGCTTTTATTTTTGTTGTTGCTGGCTTGGCATGCCAAGGAGGACAGTGTGTAGTTAAACAGAAGAGGTGTCAGAGTGTGAAGAAAGTTGAGTGCAGTAGTTTCTGCTGTTACCTGCCCTAGACGTTAATCCTTACTGTCATGTTTTAAACTGATTAAAAGTGTTTTTTAATTACAGCCAATTGAGATAATATAATATTATGCTAAATATTTGGACTACTGGGGTAACTTTCAGTTCACTGATGTTTTAATGCATCTCTCAACTCTTTTAGATTTCCTTGGTGTTTACAACACATCTTTGGCTACAGGCACCACCTGTTCTATCTCACCAGTTCTGCCTCATGAATTTAAAATAATTCTTTTATTTCACAGTTTTGCTTGACTCTTGCACAGAGCTAGAAGGAAGAAGCAGACCAGCAATAAGAAAGCCAGGACAGCTGATCTGCATAACTTCGCTCATTTTAGACCTGCCAGAACTGCTCTCCTAAAACAAGCAAAGTTATGCAGGGTTGACACAGGCTCTAAAGCACAGGGCACCAGAATATCTGGTTTGTAGTTTGGGCCACTTCAGTTCCTGGGTTCTTGTGGTAAAGCAACCAACACCTTCCTGGGCTGAGAAACAGGCTAATAAACCTCAAGATCTTCCCCCTTGTGCAGAACACAAGCGAAGAAAAGTAGGAAGTTTTACACTCCTTCCTGCTACAGAAGGAGGACAAAACAAAGTCTAATTGTTCCTTCAGCTTCAGGAGAGAGCTAATAAATCTTTTTAAAAGCATTTTAAATTGTCTTCTTGTCCAGGAAAGAAAAAATTAAAGCAATAAGAATGTGCTGCAAAGTACAAGTTGTTCTTACAGCACGATGCATCTCCAATATCCTTTTAATTTATTCTTCCTCATCCATATTTTTCCTTATGCAGCATTCCTTTAAGACTGCATTACTGAAGTAACCCTGCAAAATAACAAGCATTTTAAAACATCATTTCCAGAGCTGTTAAGGGAGAAAATCATCCTGTAGAAAGTGAATTACATAGTCCAAAACTTGAGATTGGCAGGGATGGGTTTTTAGGAGGAAACTCAAGTGCATTTGGATCCAGATAAAATCCAGAACACCCCATGTAACATTTTCTCCTCTGTTGGTAGACTTCGTGTCATGCAGTCCCCTAGGAGTAATTGAGTATCTCCAGATGCAGTAACTGAGGTAATGCTATAAGCCTGGAAACTGTAATACCCTGTAAAAAAAAGTGTGGTTTAATTAGAACGTGCACCTTAATTCTCCAGTGACAGTTACTTTCCATCAGCTGTTGGCTGATTTTTTGTTGCTACAAAATACACCTTTTCCACGGAAATACTAAGTATTGAAACTTGAGTGTGGTTATAATATACTGTAATATGTTGGGACTCAATTCTCACTTCTTAGGTCCAATTTTGATATTTTTATTTTTTTTATCAGATATTGATGAGTGCAGTTCCTTCTTTGGTCAGGTGTGCAGAAATGGACGGTGTTTCAATGAAATTGGTTCTTTCAAATGTTTGTGTAATGAAGGATATGAACTTACCCTGGATGGCAAGAATTGTGTTGGTATGTATGCATGTGTGTATGATGTTCAAGTACTGATGAGCTGAAATAAACTAATAGCTCCCATGTAGAGGGAAGCAACACAGTCTGAATATCTAAATATCAAAAGAGAATGATAGTGACTTAAATGCAAACACAGTAGAAGTAACAGGCTTTTTCTGGGATAGTTGTTGATCTTCAATCAATCAATTGCCTTAGAAAAGGAAAATTAGTACAAAACCCTTCAGTCTTTTTCTTTTTTTGTTAGCATAAGAATTACAGGATTCTAAACCTTTCTTGATTTCCCCAAAGATACCAACGAATGTGTGGCGCTGCCTGGTTCGTGCTCTCCTGGTACCTGCCAAAATTTAGAAGGATCATTCAGGTGCATCTGTCCACCAGGATATGAAGTAAAAAGTGAAAGTTGTATTGGTAAGGCAAGTTGTAACTCTTGTTCCTGAGCAATTTAAGAGTCTGTATGTGATTCTAATTGGGTGGAAAGCAGTTGCACACCCTAATGGTTGTGAATTTTTCGTGGCTTAAAATCAAAGTGACAGGGCATAGGTATGAAAAGTCTTCAGGAAGAGGGTCTGAAAAGAAAGGCAGAAGAATATTTTGTACTGTATTGCACTCTATTTTGAACATTGATTTCTTCATTAATGAAAACAAAAATACATTTTTAAAAGGAAGTATTTTATCTTTCAGTCACTTTTCAAAAATAAAATTCATAAAGCAGATATGCTCACTGTATTTATGTAATTTTTACAGAAGGTAATTATTGGCAATCTGTGCATGAACTAAGCATTTGGTTTCAGAGGGAAATGAAGTTTAAGAATTTTGATAAAATTATGGTGCTTATAGGAGCAATCAATTAAATCAGTTTCTTCTAAAAACCATTTTCCGATTTTGCCTTTTGTATAATAATGCCTCTCCGGTGCTGAGATTCCCAGAAGGAGAAGGAGGATACAGCAGACCTGTCACCAGTTTTTATGTTCTAGTTTGTTCATAGAGTTCTTGCTTAAAGCCTTGAATGCCATTCAGGAGCTGAATGTCACACACTGAACTAAGATTTGCTGTGGCAAAGAAACAAAAGAACAAGAAATAAATCCAAGTTACACCTCCCTTTTGCAAAAGAGCAAAACATGGGACACTGAATTTATTAGGCATTTAAGATTTGACTTACCGCCACCTAATCTTTGTGGCTGCAGGAACAGAAACCATTTTGAACTTTTTGTCTTGAACGGGATTTATTTTTCTAAGCTCCAGAGTTCTCTCAGCCACTTGTATCATGCCACCAATATTCAATTTGTCTGCTAACTTCATGATTTCTTTTGGCAGCTGTTGACTCCATATTAGCAGTTATGTTTGAGGTGAATTCAAATTACCTACAGTTCTACGGTCATGAATATAAAATAATGAAAGCTTTTGGTTTTCAAGGAGTGTTGCTGTTTATGGCCACTTTAGTACCTTCTTAGAATCTATGTTTTTGAGAGCATCAGTGACTGCTAGACCAATTTTTGCCCAAATTGAAAGAAAGGGGCTTGCTTACATTCTTTTGTCATTCTGCCATGTGTCCAGAAAATCTGAAGCTAGAGCTCCTAGGAGATGCCCAGATTATCACATGTGATTGTACTAAAGCTTAGATTAATATTTTGACAGCCCTTGTAGCAGATGTTCCCCATTACTCTCTATTGATGTTGTATAGAAACAGCTTCATGAGAATCCATTTTTTCTGTCTGTGATATGAAGGTTGGCAGTGGCTGATTGTTTTGTGAGCTCATGGTGTATATATATGCAGGAGAAACCAGAACAACTGGGGCCACAGATATATTCTTAGATTTCACTTATCCATGTGATATATTCCCTTCCGTTTCAGAGGAATAAAGTGGAAAAGACTTGTTTACTTCCACAATCTGGCTAGTCTCCTCTCCATCATGGCCACAGAAAGAGTCTTAGCACTAAACCATTCATTTGCAGTAATAATGAGCGCTTCAAAAGTGCGATTTTCCTGTCCTGTGCAGCTGAATTGCTGAGCTTTGTATATTAACAGCTATCACAGCAGCTTGGAAATTATTTACCGTTTTCTCTGAAATAAGCTGACTTAGAATGCTTCACACAGAGAGAGCCTGTCTGTGGGAAGCTACTGCAGTCAAATGCCAGATTGTGCTTCAGTGGTTTGTCCATGTGCTGTACCTAATAGCAATTTCTGAAAATGGGACTCAAGGTAGTATTTTTCAGAAGTTACATCACAGAATCTACTCCCAATTTCTTCCATTGTTCCACTTACATTTTCCAAATAATAAAGATTGCATTTCCGTTGTTTTCTTACCTGCTGAAAACAGGGCAGTTTTCTAAAACTCAGTACAGCAGAGAATTCAGTAAATGAGGGCAAAAATGGCCCAACAAATTTGATTATTCAGCATCCATGAAGTTAATTTTCATGGAAAGAGCCTTGGTCCTTCCTGTAACTTTGGTTAAGCTCAGTGTGGCTTTTATTGTAGAGTGCTTATATAACCACAGGCTTCTGTGATGGTTCATTTTTTCAGTATTCCTTACTGAAAGATGCAAAAAGGGTTGTACTTTAAAGATTATTAAAATACATCTCAAAATTTATCAGATTATAATTACATTTAAAAATTACCTTAGCAAGGTGGCTTATATATTCTTTTAGTATTTGCAGAATAGGATAAGTTAAAATATAGTTTTGAATAATAGATATAAAAAATTAAGAGTCTCTTAACATATTATTTTCCTGCTTTGGCTGTTCTTTGTATCAATGGGGGATGTACACCTGATGCTGTTTGAGCTGCACAATTTTATGGACACTTGCTATTTACACTAAATACTAATACTTTGGCTCATGCTTTTGATAATTACTTATTATAGTATTTAATGAAATACTGCTACTAAAAAATAAATCTTAACTGTCTTTATAATATATTACTACAGTATATATTATATACTATATTATAATATATTACTACAGTAATAATAATATAGATAATTCAATGAAACAGGAATACATTTTAAATAACACAATGAGAGTGGCAGTAAAAGATTGTTAAGTATAAATCTGGGCATACAGTAAAAGGTGTTACTCTACTAATAACTAGCTAGATTCAGTCCCAGAATCTGACAGGAAGTAATAAGTACAACTTTTAAGTAAAAAGAAGCCCCAACATACAGATTTTAAAAAATAATGTTTGGATGTTCTATGCTTACAAAAAAAAATTGTTCCTATGGGAAATATATTCTGAAAGAATTTATTTAATGTTTATATTTTGAATATAAGGAAGAACAGAGAATGGTATTTAGAAAAGAAGGTGCATGCCAGTGAGAAACTCTAATTTGAAGTGGTCAGTGAAACCTACAAGCTACTTTATCTCTTGGGCACTTCATTGGAAACTGCTTCAGTTGAATCAAACAATCAATCAATCAATAAATAAACAGTCTTCCTTAACCAAGGAATTCATAGCAAATGAGGTTATGACGAAGGTTTCTCCACTGCTTTACAGACATTAATGAGTGTAACGAGGATCCCAACATCTGCCTCTTTGGGTCCTGTACGAACACCCCAGGAGGTTTCCAGTGCATCTGTCCCACAGGTTTTGTGCTGTCTGAAAATGGGCGGAGGTGCTTTGGTAAGTTCATAGATCAGGAATGTAATAACTGAGTTGAAAAGATAACATACTCTGTAGAATCCCCTTCCAATTTATATCTTTACAAGGATTTCCAAGTACTTCTAAAAATATATGAAAAATACAGGTCTTAGACTATTTCTCTCAGGGCAGACAGTCATCATCTGACTGGGAAGAAGGTTCTAGATCTGCATGACTGTGTTTTCTTCCCGTAGATACTCGTCAGAGCTTCTGTTTCACCAATTTTGAGAGTGGGAAGTGCTCAGTGCCAAAGGCTTTCAACACCTCAAAGGCCAAGTGTTGCTGTAGTAAAATGCCAGGAGAAGGATGGGGTGATCCTTGTGAGCTCTGTCCAAAGGAAGAAGAAGGTACATACTCAAGATTTTTTGCTGGGGGAAAAGGACGAGCACATTTGTGTTGTACTTTTTGGTTATTGGAAAGAGAGGTCTTTCTGGCATTTGTTCTCAGTGTCTTTTTCTAGAATGATTTTTCAAGTCAGCAAAAGGAGTAAAATTAAAGGGAAGAAACCACAGATAAAGAGAAATACTGATTTCTTGGCTTTGCTCCGTAGAGACCTGACCTAGTATCCTTTTTGGATGGCTTTAACCATCTGTCATGATTCTGTCTCTCACTTCTAATTTTTTAAAAAAAATGTATCTCTACAGTTGCTTTTCAGGACCTGTGCCCATATGGTCATGGAACTATTCCTGGAATTGATGATACACGTGAAGGTAGGTATTCTTCTGAATACAAAAAGGAAGTATTAATACTTAAAACTATACTTGGATATTATAGAATGTTACAGTTTACTCCTCACAGCTGCTGGTGACAAGAGGCTCATCTGTAAATTGTGTTAAAAAAACACTTTCTGAAATGCATGGCTCAAGAAAAACAGGGTGTTTAGGTTTTTTTAAAATGCTTTGGACTTGAAATACATAGGCTGAGTGTCTGTTAATATCTTCCTGTTTTTTAGATGTCAATGAATGCCTTGAAAGCCCAGGAATTTGCTCCAGTGGTCACTGCATCAATACTGATGGATCATTCCGCTGCGAGTGCCCCATGGGGTACAACTTGGATTTCACAGGAGTGCATTGCATAGGTGTGTGCAGTTAGAGGAATTGGAACCCTCTAATTTAAAACACAACTTGTCCCAGTTCTCTTCACTCTGCATTTATTCATTACGTACAGATACAGATGAATGTTCCATTGGCAACCCCTGTGGAAACGGAACATGCTCCAATGTGGTTGGCAGCTTTGAGTGCCACTGTCATGAAGGATTTGAGCCAGGCCCAATGATGAATTGTGAAGGTAATGTCCTCTTTTTTTTTTTTTTTTTTTCCCTTTGGCTTTTTTCCAGTCATCAGTATTCAAATTACTTTATTAGCCATGTCTTTTATGCTGTAATAACTCAGAGGAAAATAAAGTTTCTGTGCTTTGAAATATGTAATTGGAAAATAAATCTGAATTGATTTAAGCAGAGCTTCTAAGTTTATCACAGGACTTCGACTCAATGGGAGTGCCCCATGTGGGGCGTTCTCACAAATGTTCTATTTTATGAATCATAATTAGTTTGCGTTCTAAAGCTGACATTTCTCATCACACAAAAGAATTGGAAATATGAACATGTAACAAAAATCTGAAATAGGTGTGCCATAACTTGCCATACTAAGCTCAAGTAGTTCTATATATATACACTATGCCATTATTCTTAAGCGGAGTACTGTTCAATTTTCTCTAGTCACTCAAAAGCTAATGGTTTGAATTACCACCTTTCTGATAATTTTAGCTGAAAAGAGAAGCAGAGATGTAATAAAACCTTCTTGGTGATTGTTTTGAAACTTAGTAGAGAATGACTGTTTTGTTTCTCTCTGCTCAGACATCAATGAGTGTGCTCAGAACCCCTTGCTGTGTGCTTTTCGTTGTATAAACACTTACGGTTTCTATGAGTGCACCTGCCCAGTGGGATATGAACTCAGGGAAGACCAAAAGATGTGCAAAGGTAATGACTGATGTATAAACTTCTTCCCACCTTCCATCACCAACACATAATCCAAATATTTCTGTGCCACTTGCATTCATCCTCTCAGTGGAATATAGCAAACAGCCTAGCAGGTGATGATTTGCTTTCAGAACTCAAAAAAAGCAATATTCAGTGTTTTTGTCATCAAGTGTAACGCTTGAGAAGGGCTGCAAAGCCAAGAATGTCACAATGGTGAAATTCGTCTTTTAACACAAGAAGATGATACAGCTCACAAAGATCAAGATAACTGCAAATAGTCATAGATTTTGGACTTTTCCTTCAGTGTTTTTTACTTAGAGAAGCCTGTATGTCCTTTCTTCTGAAGCTGTATTCAGGAACTGAAGCTGCTGGAAGAAAGTTCGAACACAAAATATATGTATTTTTTTTCCAGATCTAGATGAGTGTGCTGAAGGTCTCCATGACTGTGAATCAAGAGGCATGATTTGCAAAAATCTGGTTGGTACCTTTGTGTGCATTTGTCCTCCAGGGATGATCCAGAGATCTGACGGAGAAGGATGCACAGGTAAAGCTTAGAAAGGGAAGAAGGTATCTAGTGGAATATACACAGTCAAACAGATAAAAAATTATATGTGTTTGTGAACATAAACATAGGCATGAACATAGACATAGACAAATATATTAAAAAATCAGAAAATAACAATTCATGAAGGACATTTAAGATATCTAATGATTCCCAACATCTTATGAAAATATACTTCCCTCTAGCCACCCCCCCGGCTCTCGCTAGCTCAGTTGTTCAGGGGTTTTAGGGAAATACATTTCATAGAGACAGAATAAAGATTTCAAAAGTGTGGCTCTCACCCCCAGGCTTCCATCCAAGCTTCATTCTCGATGTGATGTTCCAGGAGCCTGAGAAGAGAGAGAGAACAGGAAGAGACAGGGGTTTATCTAGATTTGGGCCAAGGAAAGATATTGGCCCTGAGCCAAGAGGGTCAGGAGTAGGTGTGATGGGGAAGAAGAGTTAAACTACATAGCACAGGCTTCAGGGGGACTCTGAGGGGAAAAACCATTCCTCAGAGGAACACAACAATCTTAAACTTTCTATTTTGTTTCAGTGGGAGTTCTAGCTGACTAATAGGGATTTCAGAATAAAATCTTCATTGCTCTACAACTAAATCCACAAGTTGTCAGACAGTTGTTATATATAAAAAATTAATTTGCTAAACAAGTGAGACCTCGGTTTATGGTTAGGAAGCAAGATTTTCATAAATAAAATTTACATTTCCTTTAGCATTAGTATAGACAATGTGTCACTTCTTTAAAGAATTAAGACTTAAGATTCTGTAACTACCTATAAATGACATAAAGAACAAAAGATATGGAAACTGCCATAGTTCAAAACAATTCCCTGTCCTAGAAGTAAACAAACACCTTTCCTCCATAATTTACTCAATTAATTGAGGGGAAGACAATAGCTATATTTTAGAAAATCGTGCTTTCTTTTGGTATATAGAAGAAAACCCAGGACCATTCCAAAATTCTCTGGGGAGCAAAAAATTACCCATTTTAGTGAATGTTTTAAATGGAAGTATTTTCTAGCAATATTCCTTAAGCAAGAGAATGGCTACTCTCCTTTAGAGATCTTTAGGTATCTTTATGATTTCTTTATTTTAGGGAAAATAATCTGTATTAACAAGAATTTTGTCTCTATTTTTTGACGTCATTCTGCCTTTAAAAAACCCGGGGTTTTTCTGAGGTTTATTTTAAGCATCTAAAAAACCTGTAATTGCTTACAGTATGTATGCCATTAACCGTGGAAGAAAACACATGAAGACTGTAGACTTTCAGGAAAAAATTATGTGGACTGAAATATGACTTATTGCAGGAGAGATCAAATGTATTCAGAGACTCTTGATGATTTCTGAAGATTTGTCACTCGAATCATGCATGTATTCCAATTTTATTTAAATACTACTTACCAGCTAAATGTTGTGACTGGAACTTGCTCTGCTTTGTTTTCTGCCTTTTTATAAGCTGTGCAGCATTAAATCTTTTTTTCTGTGATAAAGTACAGAAGGAATGGAATAGGATAACATTCCATGGAAGGCCCTTTCCAGGCTCAATCAGTTGATTTTTCCACATTTTGAAAATATTTTTCAAATACTACATGGAATATTTAATGTATTCTAGAGAATCTGATAAATTTTCTTGTAATGAATTATTGTGATTGTTGTTGATGTTATGATGTTTTGTTTTTGTTCTTATTGTTTCTGTTATAATTTTATTAGTACTTATATAATTTTTTTAAAGATGAGAACGAGTGCCACTCCAAGCCAGGTGTCTGTGAAAATGGCCATTGTGTGAATGTTGTTGGGAGCTACAGATGTGAATGTAACGAAGGATTCCTGTCAAGTCCATCAGGCATTGAGTGTCTTGGTAAATGTCTCTTTTGTACACATTTCATCTCACATTAGAGTGTAAATGCAGAGAGAAAATTAGGCTTCTGAATACCTAACAGCTGTCATATCTACAGAAATTAAGTAATTATGCTTCTTAATTAAATAATTATACAATATTAAATAATACTATTAAATATTATTAAATAATTATAGGAATGAGTTGCTTGTAGCAATCAGGCCTCATGTAGAAGCATCTTAATTCCATAGGAAATACATGTTGAGAAAATACAGATCTTTAAAGAAGGAGAATTTAGTTACCTTGAGACAATTCAAAAATGAATGCAGAGTAAAATTGAGTGTTTGCTTATTCAGAACGTGATATTAAGCACTGTATGGCAACTAGGCATCTGACTTTTCTGTACTTTTAATTCAGACATAAAATACTATGATTTTAGCAGAAAATTGCAAGTTGTTTCTTTTTTTTTTTTTTTTTTCTTTTTTTTTCTTTTTTGAGGCAGGCCTTCATGTTAAATGCTGATGGAGGGTTTTTGTTAGTCAACCTGTATTTTCTTTTTAATACATTCATATTTGTCATTTGCACTACAAAATTCATCATTCCCATTTTTGGAGTCAGATGGAACTGCAAAAATTTACTATTTCTTGACCAGTGTTTAAGTGTACATACAGTACCGAAACAGTGTATTTATTAGTATTCTTGCATGAAAAAAAGCATAATTATCTTACACCATTACTATAAAACCAGCTCCCTGTAAATTGTCTTGAGGAGTGCACTGGCTTCATGGCTAAGCAGTAACACTGAAGTGCAGAGTATTTTCCTAAGGATTAGAACCAGATGGGAAAAGAGAACTGCAGTCTGTTAACCCCCAGCCAATTATTAATGCCAAAGAAATACCCTGTTTGGAGGTCATTATTGCTTTCCTATATTTAATATGTATTTTTCTTATTTTCTGCCTTGGGAAGGTTTGCTTTTTGCTGCTTTTCTTTTCGGGATTCCTGGATTAGAAATTACAATGAAAAATGTATCTGGCAGAAACACAGAATTTCTTCTGAATTACAGCATGAGCATTTAAGTCACAGATTACACTGTTTTAAATACATTGTGGAAACCTTTATATTCTGCTCACATTAAAATTCGTTCCGCATCTCAAACTGGGGACAAAGCATTTATGTGTTCTTCAGGTCATAATGTCCCTAAAGACAGGTGCAATATCCCTGTCTGAGAAACAGAAATCTGCAGTCTTGTAAATTACTACAGCAAATACTTTGTTTCACAGAACTGGTACTTTCAGTGAGGACAGCTTTATTTGATGTAAACAGTTAAGTTACCAGGTGGACAAATTAAGTCTTTTCTAAAGCCAAAGTTTGCCTTTGCCTAATTCATGTAAGAAAGGTACAAATTTTTCTAATTTGTAAAAAGAGAAGGTCAGCTGAGTATTGATACATTTATACATTCTGAGGGATCACTACTAGCTTTGAGAGAAAAAAAAAATAAAAGCTTTCATTTAAAAACGTAAGCATTCTCAGATCAGTAACTGACAATATCTCCATTTTAATCAAGAAATAAGACAGGCGACAAGATTTGGAGTTTCTGTTAGTGCTGGAAACTGGTATTTCTTTTCTCCTCAGTTCTTTGAAGGAAACCTGTAGGAGCCCCATGACTTCAAAGCTTTGTTCCCGTTTCTTTTTTGACAGGTGTTAACCAAAAGGTTTAAAAATTAAAATAAAATTAGACAGAGGCATACTCACAATAAAGCCATACAATTCTATTTTTTTTCCCCAACAAAATCTAGGAGTACCACTGAAAAAGTTCTGAGTTGCATATACACTTTCAAGTTGTAATGATTTTTTATTTAAGCCACAGCAGAGTAATTACAGATGATCAAATGTGTAACTTTAGCCAGTGAAACAAACAAACAAAACAAACTTCTAAGCCCAAATAAATCATTCAAATCCAAACACAGCATAGGCAGCTGAAGTGGAAGCTCAGTTTTGCCCACAGCCTGTTTTACTACCAAGGGCACAACTTTCCCACAAGCAAAACTCTTACCCAGCTCATGCAGATAGTGAACATTAGGAATGTCTTGGATATATTTGGAATGGCAGCATATCACCAGAACACACAACAATTCTGAAAGGCTAAATCAAGATGGACTTCATGGTAGCTGATAACCTTCTGCTGCTTGCATGTGTTGACAGAGAGTCAGAATAATACCAGATGCTTAGTGGAGCAGATCTTTATCTCCTTCTCTATTCCAACCTCTATCCTTCCTTACAGATAATCGTCAGGGGTTTTGCTTTGCTGAAGTTCTGCAGACCATGTGCCAGATGGCTTCGAGCAGCCAGAACTTTGTCACCAGATCTGAGTGCTGCTGTGACGGGGGCCGGGGCTGGGGGAACCAGTGCAGGCTCTGCCCCCTCCCTGGAACCACCCAGTACAAGAAGCTCTGTCCACATGGATCAGGCTACACCACAGATGGAAGAGGTATTTGCAGAGATAAAAGGAAGCAGAAAGGGGGAAAAGAATATGCTTGCATGCTTAAGAAAATGCAAAATTCTCTTTGAAGTTCCTTTGGAGAATTTCCTGTTAAACAACAGTTTGATTTTTCAAATAGTGCCAAGAGACCAAAAATTAAAAACACATTTCACAGTAGCTGCAAACAGAAGAACTGTGCAGAGTTTTCAGGATTAGGATCTGATTGGAAGTACCAAGCAGTAACTAAAAGCTAGAAATGATCGCACAGCTTTTGTGTTGCTGAAAAGCTGGACACATGGCAAAAGCAACAACCATCTCCTTAACAATGATCTCACCATGCTTTGCAGGTACTATTGCCACACAGGAAGCAGAAGCTAATGTGTATTTTTTAATGTGGGTGATAATTTTTTGAAGTAGTTGTAAGAAAATTCTCTTGTATGGGGTTTGTATTTGGAGTTAGCGAAACTGGAACCTGAGTACCCAGTGAAACAGCAGGAATGTGCTGGTGCAAAGAACACTAATGAGATTTGAAAGATGTTTGGCTTTGCATTCAGATCCATTTTTAAAGAGGGAGAAGGGAGAAAGTTCCTGTTAGAAGCATGATGATGAGGAACTCTGCAAAAGTGGAAGAGAAGAATAAAGTTGAATTTAAAACAGGGACATGACATACTTAATAATTTCTATACAGATATTGATGAATGTAAGGTCCTGCCAAACCTGTGCAGGAATGGGCAGTGCATTAACACCATGGGCTCCTTCCGGTGCTTTTGCAAAGCTGGCTATACCACTGATATAACTGGCACATCGTGTAATGGTAAGATTCATTAATTATTCATCAGTTAAGTAACCATCATTTATTTTTTAGTTGTTACACAGTGATGTACCGGTCTTTGTAAATCCCTATAGCAAACCATTCTTTCTATCTCTTGTATTTCATGTCCTTTATTTCTTTTCCTAATATGCATTTCTGGTTTTGTATTTCATTTGGGGAAATTGAAGAACAAGCTCTGCTCGCAATATTCCTGCAATAGTATGATCACTGAAATTGGTTAAAGCTGTGTAACTACTTTAAGTGACAAACCAGCTCAATACTTCATGGTCTGTATTTTTCCCACTTTTTTGTTGGTTTGCAGGTCCAATTATACCGTAGTATACCAAAAAGTAAATATTTCATCTAATTGCTTAGATGAAAATACCAGTGCCACTGTCACTCTAGTGTATTACCCCTTTAAGACAGTTTGTCATGGTAATGGCAACCCAATATAAACTCCACAGCAACACATTCGTAGAGAAAGAAATAGGAGCCCTGAGTAAATGTGAATGGGGACGTTTGTTCTATGAGCATTTTTCTCTAAAATGTTATGCTGTGTGGCAAACATCTTTCTGTCAGAGAGATGAGGACAAAAAGATGACTTAAAATTTTCCTCTCTTTAGATCTTGATGAGTGCTCACAGTCTCCCAGACCATGTAATTTTATCTGCAAGAACTCAGAAGGGAGCTATCAGTGTGCATGTCCCCGGGGCTATGTCCTTCAGGAAGATGAAAAGACATGTAAAGGTAAGAAGGCTATACACGGTAACTTTTAATTTGATTACAACTTAACTTAAAAGGAATTGGTTAAGAAGTATGATGTTTTTATCAAATTTGATTAAATGTTCCTCTTTGTTGACTCTTCTAAGACAACATCTCTTACTTGCAGATCTTGATGAATGTCAAACCAAACAACACAACTGTCAGTTTCTCTGTGTCAACACCCTTGGCGGCTTCACATGCAAATGTCCACCCGGTTTTACCCAACATCATACAGCTTGCATTGGTATGAAAAACACTGGTTTTCTTTCATAAGCTTTTCTGTAAGAGCAGCATTCTCCGTTATCTCTTGTGCTTTTTATGGAGAGCAATAGTGTGAAGAGGGCAGAAAACAGATTGTGAAAAGCAGCAATCACAGCTAAAGAAAAATTAGTGTATCCAGTCTGTTCACTGTTTCTGTTTTCTTGGTTGTAAAGAGTTGTACATACTTTATATATGTTATTATGTTCTAAGTATAACCACATGGAGACAAAAGGGTGAATTATTAAAAACTCACTTAAAATGTAGTTAACCAAAACCAGACTACATTTTCTTTTTTTAGTAGATACAGATGTCTTAGGATCTTAAGCATGTGTATAAATCTTGCCAACTGAAACTGTTTTATTTCAGCTAACACAAAAGGCCAGCATTTTTCCAATATCAGCAGTTACATGCCTGCTCTTCCACACTCATATCACAACTGAACTTCCATTAGCACTTCCAGTTTATTAATTACTCATAGCTCTGCATGAGTCTCCAGTTCACCTGGCATTTAAAAATGAGAAGCTACAAAAGAAAATGTTTCATCTCTGTGGATTGTATTTTTATGTTATATGAACATGTCTAACATCATGCCACAAGGAAAACCAACCTTCTCTCCTGTGTATTTTGAAGATAACAATGAATGTGGTTCTCATCCATCACTGTGTGGATCAAAAGGAATTTGCCAAAACACTCCTGGAAGTTTTACCTGTGAATGTCAAAGGGGATTTTCTCTGGATTCTACTGGATTAAACTGTGAAGGTAACTAGGAATAGTCAGATTTTTTCTATGGTGGGAATCCTTATTTCAGTTTCTAGTGAACCATTTGATATTAAAGACAGAGAAAACAGAGCACCAGCCATAGTAAAAGTAATTACAAAAAGAAATTGGAAGGTATTAGACTAATTGTAAGTATAACAAAAGCATATGCAAGAATATGCTTTTTTGAGTAATTTTTACAGAAATTTGGATAAAAAGGTGACTCTAGTTGAACTCTTCAACAGTTGTTTTCAGGCTTTCATTTCAACTTCACATAGGTTTCTGCATCTAAAAGTAGTTGTGGGGCTTTTTTACATTTATGTCCTTGTATGTCTAAACAGAATCTCTGTACAGTTTTCAGTCTGGCTACTTCTAAATGTCCACCGGAGGGTGGACTAAAATTAGATTCCAAATTCTATACTTAATTCTCCTACCACAGTTATACACTGAGAAGGCAAACTCACTGCATTCAGAAAGTTAATTATTACAGTTAAAATGCAGGTTATATTGATGAGCTTTATCTCTCTCTACTGGCCCAAGGGGAAGCCTCAGTCAGGACATCTCGATTTTGGAGCTCCAGAGTTCTCAGTGGGCCTCAGTTACTGAGCAGAGAAGAAAATAAAAGGCAGTACAAGGCCACCTGGCTGCTGAGAATTAAAAATGCAAGAGCATACATGAAGAAATTTATGACTTTCAAAATACCAACACTTCTGATAGAGCATTTAAAACAGGAATTAATATTTAGAGCCTATTTGTAGAACAGCAGTACAGAATACACACAGCTAGAAGTTTTACTAGCATTTCCTGTCAGTTTACTTTGTTCTCACAAAGTGGATATGTCCTGGTGTGCCTATAAAACAAATAATTATTTTTTTTATTTTCTACTAGACTTGCATACTGTACCTTAAAAATTAGGTTGCTTATAATTTACTTATTTCTTATAGCAGATACAATTTAAGATGTCTGAGCTTTTAGAATTTGGAGGGTGGGATGGTTGTGGCTATCTCCTTTCACTAACACTTGTCTCAGAGACTTTTTATGTTGCTTTTTATTTTCAATTGCAAAGACATCCAAATTTGACATTCAAACACTACAGTATGTATCAGGAAACTGAAAGCTTGTCCCTAAGGCGTTGGTTTAAAACTGAAATTACAAAACCCCTCAAATTCTAAGCATTACACTAAACCAGTGTGTGGGATTACCAGGAATAGTGTTTGTTCTCCAAATTTGAGTACTGAAAGGCTCAAGAGCTCAAATCAGATTATTGATGTAAAGAACTGAACATTAGTTGACTTCCAGGCTTTCCAAAAGAGCAACCTGCATGGTCCTTCTGTTGTACAACTGTGCTTCTCTGTTGTAAGTCATACAACCACGAAATTACTTGAATTAGAAGGGACCTTAAAGCCTATCTCATTCCACCCCCTGCCATAGTCATCAACACCTTCCACTGTCCCGGGGTGCTCCAAGCCCCATCCAGCCTGGCCTTGGACACTGCTAGACACTTCTGGAAGGCTTCTCTGGGAACCTGTGACAGGGCCTCACCACCCTCACAGGGAAGAATTTCTGCCATATATCCAGGTTAAATTTACCCTTCTTCAGCTTAAAGCCATCCTTCCTTGTCCCATCACTATGTGCCATTTCCAGCTCTTCTGTAGCCCCTTTCAGTACTGGAAGGGCCTCTAAGATCTCCTTGAAACCTTCTTTTCTCTAGATTGAACAACCCCAACTTTTTCAGTGTGTCTTTGTAGGAGAGCTGCTCCATCCCTCTGCTCATCCTGGAGCCTCCTTTGGCCTGGCTCCAGCAGCTCCAGCTCCTTCCTGTGCTGGGCCCCTGGGCTGGGGCAGCTCTGCAGGTGGGGTCTCAGCTGAGGGGCAGAATCCCCCCTCCCCTGCTGCCCACGCTGGGGCTCAGCCCAGCACAGATTTGGCTTCTTGGGCTGTGAAAGCACATGGCTGGGTGGTCATAACAAACTTCTTATCTACCAGTGTTTGGCAGCATTTGTAATCCTGTGTAATGCTCTGCTTCCTTCCTGAATGCACAGATGTGGATGAATGTGATGGAAATCATAGGTGCCAGCATGGCTGTCAGAACATCCTGGGTGGATACAGGTGTGGGTGCCCAGAGGGATTTATCCAGCACTACCAGTGGAATCAGTGTGTTGGTAAGCAAACAAACAGCAGAGAATGCATTTAAATAGCAAATGTATCCCTGTTGTTTATAGGGTCAATACCAGGCAAGGGCAAGAATGAGCAGAACAAAGGGGGTGCATACAAAAATCTTTTTTATCTGTCTCCCACTCCTTCCATACACTTACTACTCCCAATGTGAATCAATGACAGGAGGTAGCAAGAAAACTTGCTCAGCCTTTTGAAACTCACTGTGCCAATTAGCTTTCCTGGAAGGGTCTAAATTCTGACCTGTTTATTCTGTGAAAAATCCCCATCACTGAATGTTCATTGAATTCCTGAAAATTTCAATGTAAATACCTCTGCTGAGGAAAAAAGCATTAAAAAAGCATACCTGTCATTTAAAAAAAACCAAAAAGGCATAAAAAATAATTAGCAAATTAAGAATTCTACAGAATAGCATGTAAAGCAAATGCTGAGAAAAAAAATCAACTAAACCATTGAAGGTTTCCTACCTCCAAACTACAATCTTAAGGCCAGCATTAGTTCTTTATGCAAGGAATGGGACAAATTAGGAAGTTCAGGAGTTCTGTTTAGATTTAGCTCATTCAATCCATCACTTATTTTCTGTGGTTCATAAACTAAGCTATATCATATACAAAATGAAATGGGGGAATTCTCTTTTTTTTATATAAACCAATACACACAGAAACTGTCATCCAGTGCTGTTCACAAAGACTGTTACAAAATATTTACCTTTTCAGGTTTGCTTTCATGGTTTTCTGTCAGTGGTATCATAATCAGAGCATGACTGTGAGCCCTGCCATACATTTCATTTAGGCTGATTATACTATCCTGATTCTGTACATAAAAATAAATGTATTCTACCTATTTTAACATTAAGTAGCACAGTAGATAGTTTTTCTGAAATCCCAATCACCATGATCACTCCTGACTTACTACTGCTCTTCAGCAAAGAAAGCAAAGGACTGGAGTGAGAATGACAGAACGCATAATGAACGGCTCCCACAAAACCCCAAAGCAGCTTAAGTTTCTGTAAATTATAGTCCTCAAAAGAATCTCCCTCCAAGTGACTGCAGGCAGGAGTGGCAAGGCATTCATTAGTGGCCTTGGTGAGGAAAACTGAGGTGAGGATAACTTGGTGAGGAAAACCTACAGGTTTTAGAGAAATACCTTCAATAGAGAAATAAAATAACCATGATACCAACTACCAAAACAGGACTTTCCATACCATAACCTTTTTTTTTTTTTCTTTTTTTTTTTCTTTTTCCTGAAACCAAATCAAGTCACACTGACTGGAGGGTGGCATCTTCTCTGTATCTTAACACCCACAAGTGAAGGTGATACTCCTTTTCTCTTTCAGAAACCAAGTCTTTATGGGATGATGAGGTCAAGGATGTAGCAGAGCCCTGGGGAATGGCAGATGTTCTGATTTATTAGCTGCATCATGCTGACCTGTTTTCCCAGAATAGAAAATACCAATATTTTTGTGTTTGTTTACCAGATGAAAATGAATGCTCCAATCCTCACACATGTGGCTCGGCTTCTTGCTACAACACCCTGGGAAGTTTCAGGTGTGTCTGCCCATCTGGGTTCTCCTATGACCAGTTCTCCCATGCTTGCCACGATGTGAATGAGTGCTCTTCTGCCAAGAACCCCTGCAATTATGGTTGCTCCAACACTGAGGGTGGTTATCTCTGTGGCTGCCCACCTGGCTATTACAGAGTTGGACAAGGGTGAGTTTGTCCATGCAGCTATTTACCAAAGATACATTCAGAAGGTGCAGAGGTGCAAATGAAGGACAAGCTGCTAAGTCCTTTCTAGTTTTGTACAAAATATCCAGAAA
The DNA here is from genome assembly GCF_015227805.2 of Hirundo rustica. Taxonomy (NCBI): domain Eukaryota; kingdom Metazoa; phylum Chordata; class Aves; order Passeriformes; family Hirundinidae; genus Hirundo; species Hirundo rustica. The sequence goes on along the minus strand of NC_053488.1, from coordinate 79,487,423 downwards.
TTGGAAAATAAAGTAAAATGTCTGTACATGCAACATGATACTAATTCTAAATGTAGCATATAAGTAATGTTAAACAATGAGTTCTGCTTTCTCCCCCAGTATCAGCACATGAATTCCTTCAAAGACATGCTCAGTGGGGATTGATAATGCATAACAATAGGTACCATGTGTACTGAGATAATTAAGGGGTTTAAGTATCAGTGATCAATTCAGAACATTAAACAGAAATCAACATTGTTCTGGTAAAGAATAATGGGTAAATTCTGTAGTCCCCAAACTTCAGGGCAAGCTGACTTTGTTCAGTTTCTCTGTAGAACTTGTAAATGAAAATTAGATCAGGCTAAAAGCCTTCAGCCAGCATTTGCATTTCCCTCAGTAAGCCACTCTAGTGTGAAGAAAATTAATGCACGGCCCTCCTTCTGAGGAAAGAGCAAGGAAGGGGATACAGACACTGTACTTACACAACACTCCATTTAGCAGGGACAGTTCATAAAACTGCAAGGAGTAACTAAAACATGTTTTCATTCCACAGACACTGTGTCTCAGGTATGGGATTTAACGAAGGCCAGTACCTGCCCCTGGATGGAGATGCTGATAAAGAGAATGCTTTGTCCCCTGAAGTGTGTTACGAGTGCAAAATCAATGGCTACTCCAAAAAATACAGCAGGAAGAAGAGAAGTGCTAACACTGTATGTACCAGGATAAAAAAGCACTGTAATGTTTTTCGAGGTATTTTCAGAGATAGGACACCAGTAGTAAATGGAGGGAATCTTTAAACAGGCGACATACAATGGTGAGAATCTCTTTTCTCCCTCTGCCTCAGCTAGGTCCTGCTGGCAGTAATAAATTGATGATAAGAAACATATCAACAGCTGTGAAAGGATGAAGATTTTAAAGCTTGCAAAGATTCTTTTGTAGTTTGAGATGCAGTCTAGTTCCTCAGAGTACATTCAGGGGAACAGTTCTCTTTTAATTACAGAGACCTGGGAAACTGGACATGTCTTCAGCATGTTCTGCTGCCAGGAGGAGGTTGGACAGTGTTTATGGTCTGGGACAGCTAAACAGATCTCCTTGCAGAAGATCATTTTAGTCTTGATGTTTGTTCCATAGTTGCTCATAGAGGTGTGGGATTACATCTGGTTGATGGAAGTCCAATATTTACAGAATTGATGAAGTTTTTAGAGAATTACACTTCAGATTTAATTTTTTTCTTGCTGCATTTTGTGGTCTTATAAGGGTAAGTTACAGGAACTCATATCTAGTTTCTAGTTGTTACATCTTGTTATTTCACTTTCTAAATACCATTAACCTTGTGAGTTTCTAGAACTTTCTAGGCAGTAACAATGACATCCATAAACCATGTGAAAAAAGAAACACTTTTTAATCGCTGTCATCATCTATGGAGTTCAGTTATTTACAGCATTACTTGCTCCTGTCCATAAATTTTCCTTATTTTCACTATGATTTATTAGTTGCACTACATACTGGTATAGTATGGAATTTTCAGCGAGGGTTTCGGGGAATTTCCATTCAGTCTTGTGAAATGCATTTCTGTATTATTTCTGTTGATCATAAGAACATACAAACTAACTGTGGGTCTTGTGTGTAAACAAGTAAACACACATTTCTCCTTGTGATGCATTCCCTCCTCATTTTTTCTAGACTGCAATGAGATCTGAGAAATCCTTGTTAGGCCTTGAAAATTAAATCTGGCTTTCGCTGATACCCTGATGATATTTTAAGTGATCTCAAAGGCTTGTTCGTAACACTCCTCTACATGGCCTCTTTGCAAGCATAAAGTTAAACAGGTTCTCAAAATAATCTGAAGATTATTTTTGTTTTCCTTGTTAAGGCCTGTTTGATGCCTTTAGGATTTACAGGGTGTGTTGTATGGAATGGAGGCAAAAACTATTAATTATCCTGATTATTCCTCTCTCCTGCTCTATACATTCTTTCCTCCTCAAGCTGGAGCAGCTGAGCTGGGGAAGCCTTGACACAGAGAGTCCCCTGAAGGTGAGAGTGGACATGTCCAGGCTGGGCAGCCGGGAGCACATCCTGGAGCTGCTGCCGGCCCTCAGGCGGCGTGTGCGCTACATCATCTCACATGGCAATGAGCACGGAACCTTTCAGATGCGCCTGAAGGACGGCTCCAGCTACCTGCACGCCGTGAGGGGCAGGGCAATGCCTGGGCTCCATGCCCTGGAGATCACCAGCATGCCCTTGTACGAGGAGAAGGAGACGGAGCAGCTGGAGAACAGCCGTGAGGACAGCAACTTTCAACAGGAGCTAGGGGAGGCCCTCAGGGTGAGGCTGTGGGTGCACCTCTATTAGCCATGGTCCTGTTCTTCAGCCACTTCTGTCTACGTACCCGGGAACATCTGCTTTTCAAAGTGAATCTGCTTTGGAAAAGTGTATTTTGGGGAAGGAAGGCAGGAGGGAAGAGCCCTTCCTTTCCATCCTGCCAAGACTGCAGAACTACTCTTTCAGAAGGATGACTTAAAACTCTGCCACTGCCAAAACTTCTATTACAAGGGCAAATCATGGTTACTGTATCTTTTATATAATCTCTATTTAAAGTGTATTAAAAAAGCTAAAGTTCAAGAAGTCATCATATGACACTAAATGGCATAAAAATGTGAGCTATTCTTCTTCTTGTTCGCAGTCTGTAACACTTTGGGTATTTTGCTATAGTTACTAATGAAAAAAAATTATAGAAGTTTATTTATTTTTAATTCAGTAATATATGAAAAAACCCCAAAATATGTAATCAAAAAGGGAAACTTCCTTGTTTTTCTTGAGTTTTATAAATTTGAACTATAACATTTAGAGATACTTTCTTAATCAAGAAAAAAAGAAGTAGATTTGAAAGGTGTTTTCTTTTCTACTTGGACAAGCATCCAAACAGTATATAAATAATTCTAAAATATATCAAGAGCAGAAAGATCAGTGTTGTAGGCTATTCTGAAGTAGGATATTGTAAACTGTTCACCTAGTAGGATATTTTAAAGTGCTCTTGCAAATGAGAAGTAAGAAAGAAAAAGAAAAAAAAGTCATAGAGGACAAGTATCACAATATCAGTCTCTACAGAGCTCTTATTTCTCAGCAGCTCAATGGGATTGTGTTCTGAGTCACCCACAGCAAATAGTGGACGATGCACAAGCCCTGTAGCAAAATACCTGGACTGTTTTTAATCCACTTAGAACTGCAGAACCGAACTGTGCTGCCCTTTCCACAGTGACCTCACGAGCCAACACAGGCAACCACACCTCATGCTCAGAAAGAGGGCTTCACAAACTGGCATTAATTCCTGCAGGCAGCTGAAGGAAATGTCACTTAGAAGACAATATTTCACTCTGTTTCGTGATGGCTTGAAACCAGAGTGCATTTCCTGAGCCCTGAGTGCTGTGTCAGGACTGCCATACCTGCAAACTTAATTACTGCAGTGCAGGCGAGGCAAGTTATGTATTTGAAGTTTCATTTGTTAGAAATACCATTAATGCTGTAGTTATACATGCCTCATTTTATCATAGCTTGTTCTGTAAGAAAGGTGATTGTACAATGACTTGAGTTTTAGTTTACTTTAGTGAGGTGGGTTTTTTTTCTTTTTACATTTTGTACTGTCATGTGTTAAGTGTATGTCTCAATGGTGCTTTCTGTGACAGCTGGTGCCTGTAAGTGGCCATGCAACAGAATCTCACATGTGAAAATAGCCAAAGCACATCCAGGATTGTTCCAGTTGCATGTAGGTGCTGACCAAAGACTATGCCAAGTAAAACTCAGTGATTTTTCTTCTCTTTTGTTGAGTTTGGGGATTTTGAAAAGAGATGTTTTAAGAAAAAAAGCTTTCTCTTGAACATTTGTATCAGTAAGATGACACTTTTCTTGCAATAAAGCTTATTTTGGGTTATTTTTTGTCCTTTTCTTCCATTCAGATTTAAAATGGTGATTAATTTAAAGTAATAGCCCAGTTCTGGGGTCTGGAACCACATTTATTTGACATTACTTTCAGATATGGTTGTGCAAGTTTCATTATACAAAGCTGCTTCTGGGTAAAATGACATCTACAGATAAAAAGAGATCTCTAGGGGTCTGATAAATATATACAGGGCAGCACTGCCTTTAGAGCTTAACTGTAATAGGTGGTTTAGAAGAAGGATACTCTCACTCCAAAATGAGAACTTTCCAGGATACACTGCAGGAAAGCCATCAGACTGCACACAGTAGAGCATTTTGTCCAAATGAAAATACTCTCAGGAGAAAAAGTAGTAGCAACGTTCACCCATGACTTCTTTGAGGCTGCTGATTCTGGAGGATTTTATTGGCAGGGATTATTTACATGTGCTGTAATTTTTAATGTATTTACATGTGCTGTAACGTGCACACTGTTAGATTTTTGTATCTTCTTTTTTTTTTTTTTTTTTTTAAGAAACTATCATCAGATAACAACTGCATTAACTAAGTACACAGTAAATGCAATGTAAAACAAAAGTCTTAGCTCTTTTCTAGAGAGGCAGCATTATCGTCCACCATTGCAAAATGCGGAAGACAGTTATGCACAATCCCAGGAAGAAGTCACTCCCAGCCTCAATCCAGATGAAAAAATAACTCGAATTAAAAAAAAAAAAAAAAAAAAAAAAAATTCCAAGGAAGAAATCCCAAACCTCTTTGCAATCCAGCCAGTCACAGTATATATTTCTATACCCAGTTCTCTAAATTTAAACTTTTCCAAGTGCTTTTTAATGAGAAGGCTGACTACACAGGCACAGACAGACTGGTGTCCCAGGAAGCTGCAGAGCCTCCAAGTCCGTTGCTAAAAGTAAAATTAAAACCTTGCTATTTAAGAGACCCTGCACTATCTCATGACAACTCAAACCAAGATTTTCGTGACTAATTGTAAGACCTAAGGTAGGCATAGGCAGCAGGGGCTTTAGTTATAACTGTCTATATTGTGTAGTACAGACAGGTTTGATTGAAGTCTTTTAGTCTAATCATCAGTTTAAAAATATTACTTGCATATATATGTCTGGTTTGCCATTTTTAATCCCACAAGACAAAGTTGTATAAAAGGCTCAATTAGACCCATACAATCCTTTATTACACAAACTGTTGACATAGCCAGGCAGAGGCAGTCGGCATTCTAGAAAGGGCTGTGGGATTCTTATATGGGATTTTATTGTTCTGACTTGGAATCAGCAGTCACACCTCAGATTGAGGTCTGCAGATGACAGCTGAAGGGTCTTTGTGCTAAACCCACAGAAGAACCCAGGAGTGGCAAAGCACTGCAAAACTAACAGCAAAAATCTCACTCCCCTGGGTGTGTTTTTTAATACTTCCCCTGTGTAATAAAGGTTACACACCTAAACTAAACTGAAGCTTCAGAACAGGCACACCTTAAATCCAAGAAAAGGGCTGGCCTTATGAACCTCACTCTGAGAAGGTGGATATTCACACTTCTTAAAGCAGGAAGGAATGAAAATGTGTGAGAGAGGAATATACATAACCTAAGACAAGGTCTTTGGTCCCTCTTGTGGCTGTTCATATGTTTGACACCAAATTGCTATAGCAGAGATAGGAAATAAGTTCTTTGCTCCCACAGAATTACAGTACTGGTGGAGGAGGTGGTTTCTCACGTGTTCCAAGAAGCCAACCACATGTCAGCATGGGTAGTCGCAGAGAGGTCTAACCTGTGTATTTTGCATGGTTTCCGCATGAGCTAAAACTTCCCAAGGCCTCCCTGCCTGGGCTTGTCAAAAATGAGGTGATTACCCAAATCCTATGAAAATGTCAGGAAAAATATTACCCCAATACTGTCTTTTTTGTATCAACAAGTCAGGCATAGCTTTACTCTTGGCCAGGGTTTGTGAGTGTGGTCATATTTTCAGCCTCCACGCTGAAGCAGTGGCAAAGCTTTTTCACCCATTTTTACATTTTTTTGCTAACAGTGAAGTTATTGTAGGTTCCTGTAGTGGTTTCAGGTTCACTAAATTCTAGTCTTAGTACTCACTCTTTTTCTGTGGGAGAGAGACTAGGAGAAAAACAAAGCAGGCTCAACCTTAAAATTAACAAATAGTTTTATTAACACACACTAAAAGAATGGATAAAGAAAGTTGGGGAAAAAACCTAAAACAAAACAGAATGAAACTCCAAAACCACTCTTCCCTCCCCTTACAAACTTTTAACTTTTCTACAAAACAACATAAAGAGACAGAACTCGGAATTTTCAGTCAGTTTCACCATCTGACAATAGTCTTTCACCAGTCTTTAGGAGAGAAGTCTCTCTTAGAGTCATGGATCCCACTGACAACCTAGAACAGTTCTCTTGTGGGTTTTTTAACTGTCACAAAAACAACCGCCCAGGGAAACCTGCCTTTGTGACCCCCCCAGGAGCAGGTTCCCAAGCTGCTTATGGGTCGTAGACTTTTGCATACTGCGGTGTCACCTTTTAAAGATAAATAACTCCAAAGGCAAAGAATTCTTCATCTCAAGGAACAGAGATACCTTCTCACTTCTTCACTGGCGCAGGAGGCTTCTCATCTTTATCTCTGTTCAAGCATCTTATAGGATTAATATTACTTTGTTGGGGAGGATGAAGCTAGGAAGCCCTATAAATATGATTGCTTAGATTCTGAGAATGTGAAACCTATAAGTGAGATAGAACTGAAAGTAAGTTTTGATGTTTGAGATGTCCTAGCTACTGGATGTCGGGGAAAACAGTTATGTGACCAGCTGAAGGTCACCTGCAGCCAGACCCAGAGGTCAAATGGAATGTTCTGTCTCAGCCCCAATGTATGGTTCATCCCACACCTGTACCCCTCCCCTGAAGCATCAGGTATCTGTAATCCCATTGGCACAAGTCCTGTTCCAGCCCACCTTGAGACCCCTTATCAGGGGACTGCGAGGATGGGTTGGTCTCTTTGCTCTTTGCTCTCTCCTCTTTGCCTGGCACCCTTCTCCGAGGACTTTCCTCTCTTGGAATTTCCTCTCCCTACCTCTCCCTTCCCCCACCTCCCTAGGCTTTGCCATGAGCTGCAGCCTGGCAGCTCAGAGCAAGGCCTCATATACCTTACAATAAACCTCATCTTCTAAAACCGAACTTCAGAGATCTCTCATCTACATTTATGCACACTGTCCTGGAGTCCAGAGCAGAGGAGCAATTTCTACATTACTTAGTCTATCACAAACAACTTTGCTCAAATCCACACACAGATCTAAACAATCATCTCCCTTAATGCATATTTTTCCCATGATTTAAAGGAATAGTCTAAATACAGAGTTCATTTCCATGGCTCAAGTAAGAACGGAACAACCAACTCTTCAACCCTCTGTCCCAATAGTCTTTTCACTCTCACTCTACTGACTTCATGCTGTTTTTCCTTCATGTTCACTCTGTCTCTTTCTGTTCTCTCTCAGAGAAAGGCCAAGCTCTGGAAGTTTCATGTTGCCAGGAAAGGGTTAAATCTGCCTAGAGTCTCTTCTCTCCCATGGTAGTTCGTGGTGTTAGATGTTCAAGGCCAAGCTGGTGAGGGAGGAAGAACTCATGCAGAAACATCAGAGATCGGAGCACCTGGGCAGTCCAGAATCACAAAACCAAACCCAAACCCAAACCCAAACCAAACCAAACCAAACCAAACCAACAAACAAAAACAAAAACAAAAACAAAACAAAAAACAAACAAACAAACAAAAAACCCAAACAACTAGGCAGGATCACCAATGCCTTCTCAGCCCACCCCTTGGTATAAATTGGGGTGGCTTCGGCCCAAGTGGTGCCCATAGCTCTTCTCAGGGCCCGGCAGAGATCTCTCCCTGCTCCAGTGAAGTCTGGAGAAAGCAGTTGTTGTAAAGCAGCAGCTTCTCCTTCCTCCCCTTCACCCGGGAGCCGATGGAATCCGGCCAGGCCTCAGGCCAGATCCCCCAAAAGGGGGGAGCAGCAGGCCCAGCTCGATGTTACCTGTCTCTCTCTGGCCAAAGGAAAGAAGGAAAAAGACCCACCTACAGGAAATCAAGGGGTTTTATAAGGTTTTTTTTATGGCGCTTCCCAAAGTCGTAGCCAACAATTTTCAGTGGTCAAAATAGATGCCAGTATTCCAACTAACCCTCTGATAGGTCCCTGTCCTTTCTAAAGCAATTCCCAGGTCCTGACCTGGAGAATTATTCTACATTCCTCTATGACTAAAAACCTAAACTGTACTAACCCATGACAGTTCCAAACCACGTCATTCTCTTCGTTAATTAGTGCTCTTTCCTCTGTTGGTTATTGAATGTTCATTCTTCAAGCTCATTTGGCCCATAGTTGTAGTCCTTTTATCATTTCCTCAGGGAGTCACCAACTTTCCAGGCCTTTATCTCCTCTATCTTCTGGTTACTCTAACATCCTTGAAGTGCCATGAATTTAGGATCCTGGATGTCCAATCTTCTACTCCATTTGGGTTTGCTTATTGAAGTTTGTCAGGGTTTGTTTTAGCAAAATTAAGTTTACAGTGATTTAATGAACAAATGAATAATAAGAATCTGTGAAGAAACCTAACTAGTGCTGGCTAAAAATGGTCTCTGCTTCCAGTTAATTAAAGTAAGTAATGAAAAATTAGTTGGGAAAGTGATAACATTTCCATTTCTACTCATGGCTAAAACCAGACCTCCAGACACAACGAATGCCAGCAGAAGCAGCTCTTGGTGTTCCATCGCTTTGATGCCTCAAAAAGCACTTGTTACACACAGGCGGCGGGTTTTGGTACATTTTAAAATCCTGTGACTTGAAGATGTTTTTACATAAAGTAAATATGCAACACTTTTCTGCAGTTTTGTCCAATTCCGGTATTTCTGTATCGCTCATATGCTTACAGAAATATGTGGTATTTCTGTGCTTCAATCTCATTTCCTGAACCGTGTAGACTCAAAAACCCCTGTCAGTTGCCACTAAGACTTGCCCTTGGGCAAGATTACTAAGAATCTGCCAAAAAAATTCCGTTAAAAACCAAAACCACGCAAATATGCACATGGCTAGACAGACACTCCCTCTTCTCTGCAATTATGAGACCTGATTAATTACTGTCACCACTACACCTGAATTCTGGAAATACTTGGAATTCTAGGCCAGATCAACAAACTCACAGCTGGAAATAAGCTGTGTTCCTAAGGCCTGGCTTGTGGTTTTTAATCTAAAGAATAAATATGCATTCAAGCAAACAGGATCTGACCCTCAGTTTATGTATTTAGCAAAAAGAATTCATTATGTACCTAGGTGAGGGAAATACAAGGGCTTCTCTGAGTTCTGTAAAATTATTGTCCTATCTCCAGGCCTTGCTGTTCTTCATGTGGAGAGAGCCCCACACAGGATGGGAGGGGGAATATCAAATAACCATCTGACCATAACATTCAGGTGAATATTGATTTTTTTAAAAAAAACCCTTAGCTTTAAGGTTAAAGTCACACGCAAGGCACAAATTTCCCTCCTGTTCTGTCTGCTCCAGAAAAATCATCCAGTAGAAGGCTGAAAGGAACTGACTAAAAATTTACCAATTCAACAGAAACCCTGCCAAGTAGTTCACCCCCAATGTTAAAAGGTGTCCTGGGGTGACTGTGTATCCCCAATCGTCTGTTGGGTGCAGGGGGGAGGGCAAGCGCGGTTTGTTTTTCCCCAGGAAAACCCTGCTCATCGGAGTGACCTTGAAGCGGGGGAGCTGGAACACAGCAAGACGAAAGAAGCTCTGTTGTTTTTTCCCCGGCAGTTAGTTAGTTTAGTGCTAGCGTAGTTAGACGCTGTAGAATAGCTGAAGCTTTTTGCCTTTTTTTCTTTTTCTTTTTTTGTCCTTTTTTCCTTCCTTTTTGCTTTTTTTGCCCTCTCCTCGGAACTGTTCCAACCTCTCCGGACTAAGGACCTGGGGAAGCACCGGGGGCCTCCACAGGGGACCCACCCCACCAAGACCAGCCCTGCACATCTCCTTTTCCCCCAACGTCAGCGGAGATGGAGCGGTGGAGCACAGTGACGACCCTCAAGGAGACTTTCTTTAAGTTTGTTATCCCTCTGTAAGCAGCACGAAGCTCTTGTCATCGGGTATTGTGCTGGGAGTGCTTTGCCTGTTTAATAAACAGGTTTCTTCCACTTCTCTCTGAGGAAATCTTTTTTCCCGAACCGGTTGGAGGAGGGGAGGGGGGCCCCGTGGGAGGGTTTCTCCCAAAATCTGCCTGAAACCACCACAAAAGGTAATTGAATTGTTCTCCCCAAATCATATTACATTTCTGAAAGCCATGAATTCCTAAAGATCAGAAGTAAAAGCAGTTTTGAGCATGTGAGGTAGACATTTGAGAAGAACTGCTCCCACACAACACTGATGGTCACAAATGGCCTGAATCAGGTGTAAACACTTAACATCAACAAGAAAAAGTTATTTGGTACAAATATAGCACATCTGGTGTGCTATAATTGGGTAGGAAGCTTAGATCATCATTTTGTGCACATATTTTTACCTGGGCATATGCAGAGCCATAGAGAAGCAGTGTCAAGAAACAGTCAGACTGGGTAATTTTGAGACTGGCAAAATCCAACAATTTCTCCCTCTTCCAAATGGGCTTTTAAACTTGTATAGCCTTCATATTTTATGTTTAATTTCTTAAAACTAAGGTTAGAATGCCAGCCCCAGTATCTTGTATTTGAATCTTTCACATCAAGCTACTCTCATTTCTAGGCTATGATTTTAGAGATAACCACAATGTTCAGGTCTAGAATGAAGTCTGCAATACCACACCATCACCATCTGATAATCATGGAGTTCCTTATTCTCCTCATCTAAACTACTCATAAATTACCTAAACACTAGCTTAACAATTTCTGTGTCACAATTTCACCTTTTCTTTTTTTTTTTTTTTTTTTTTTTAAGACTGTAAAATGACAGCCAGTGTTTGGCTGGATGCCTTCTTTTCACAGCATTGTTTCAAACACACAGCTGCAAGACTGAAAACCCACAGTTAAGAATCAAGATTCAGCTTGAAATATGTCTTAAATTTTTCAGGTGTCTCACAGAGCTTAGACAGGATAAATTAAAATCAAACAAACCCAAACTACAGTATTTTTAAGGCCAAACTCACTGCTGAGATACCTCAGCTCTCTGTCCCTCAATCTTAATCAGGAAGACTGATCACCAGACAGTTCTGTCAGCAGCAGCCATGCCTTTGGAAAATGCAGTGTTTCTCCACTGGCCTCCGGACTTTGTAGAAATACCCTTTTCTGAATCATTCATTGAATCCTTGGACACACACAGCATTTTTGGCAGTCGCGGTGCTGTTCCTCGCGCTGATGAGCGCGGCCACGGGCTAGCTCAGTCTCGTGCACCGCGGCAATGTGTGAGGTCGGGGTGGCAAGCCGGGCGAGCCACCTCCTCCCTGTGGGGTCTTGGTTCCCCTCTCAGCGACGGTCAGCAGATGGCAAATGCAACCCACGGCAGCTAATCAAAAGGCGGACTCCTCTGGGCTCAGTTAAACAGGATTTTATTCAGGGGGAGAGGCAGCACGGGGCTCAGCACTCTCTGACCCACCGCCCAGAGGAGACCCCGGGGGCAGGCGTGCACGAGCTTTTAAAGTGGGGTGGAAACAGGGGTGGTGACAACCGGTCAGCCAGTCACAGGGATCGGGGGGGTTAACCGGGGGTGTGAACCATGGAACTGGGGACCAACCACAAAATGAGGGGAGGGGGTCTCCCGGGCCCCAGCCTATCACTCGGCACCCCTCCCGGAGTTTTCTAGAAGCCAGGGAAGGGTCTCTGAGTGGCAGGCAGGCGACCACGAGGAGGGGGGGCGGATTGACAGTGACAGGTGCAGGGAAGGGATGAATGACAGAAAACGTCTGGTTTTACAATAGACAAAACAACCGATGCAGAAGGGAAAACCGATGCAGAAGGGAAAACCAATGCAGAACACAGGGGTATACAGTGAACTCAACCATTATAAAAATAACTTAAAAATCTTACAAAAATAACTTAATAACTTAATAAAAACAATTCTCACACCACCACATTTGGCTTCGGTTTTTTTTTTTTCAGCATGCCGAAAACTCAGTGAAATCCTTACATTGTGTACTCTTTTTACATGAACCAAGCACAGGATTATGGTCTCAAATAGCTGTTCTTGAATTAGATCTGAGATTCACTGAGATGGCTCCTGATGTAGCTCCTCTATTAATACCACTCAATGGAAAATACTAAGTATACCAGACATGCCATTAATTAAATGGATTGAAATTCCTCTTCTTTCTTAACACATGATGTAAAATTGCTTTTAAGTGTTCCACAGAATAATAAGATCCATACAGTCCCAAAACATCTGTTCTTTGGCTAAACAGCAGCTGTCAGGGAACCCAATTTCAAAGCCAAGATGGAAGAAGAAGATGACTGTTTGAAAGTAAATTTTATTGTAATAAGCAACTTCTCAGCTGCTGAGAATGGAATGTAAATTTTATAAACACACACACTTCAAAATATGAGCGTTTGTGGAATATGGAGCTAATCACAAATAAGTCTTTTTTTCCTGTTGAATGAACTGAGTTACACCCAGCACTTCCTTAGCCTAAACCTCCTTTCCCATGAAAATGAGCCACACTTGCTTCAGGCAGCGCTGAGCAGAACATGATTAAATGGCCTGAGCTGGCTCCTGTGTTTGTGTTTGATGTCCTGGCTGCTCCTCTGTGTTCCCCAGCCTCCTCCAATGAGAGGAAAACTGAGCTGCCCTTCCTCAGGACGTGCTCCTAAGGAAAGTACAGTCCAGAGGAAGGGCCCAAGGAAAACAAACCACAGCAACCAAACTTTGAATGGAGCACCAGCAAAGAAAATGCTTGAAAAGCTCTTGTTTCCTTAAAGTTACATTTAACCCATGAAAACACTGCTGCTGGAAAGATGAAAAAGGTAAACAGACAAACAAACAAGCAAAAAACCAACCACCCAGCAAGAGACAACATGAAAAGGGCATAAAATATGGATATAACTTGGCATGGTCAATTAAAAAACACAAACAACAAACTGTCCTTTGTGGAAAGCAGTGGTTTGTCAACGTTTCTGAAATTCCCAGAAAAACACCGACGGAAAATGGGGTCATATCTATGTATCCACAGAACATGCAAAAATGTTACAATCACAGTGTTACAATCTGCCTTCTCCATTGTCCAGACAGTACTTTACAAAATGAATAATATAGAAATTTCTCCTATACATGGGAAGAAGCAACTCTTAATTGTCAAGTTCTTTGTCTCCAGACTAAATACTAAAAGTACTTATGTATCATATAAATATTTTTTGTGAAATAACTCCTAAGAAAGCTCCTTAAATTTGCTTTTGTTTTGTATTGCTATTTAATAATAATAAAAAAAACCCCACAACATTTATTTTCTTAATATTTCACTTTCAGCCATGCAGTAGCATAAAAAGAACTGTGCATTCAAGTGTAGAATGCAGTCTGCACCAAAAAAACTGGTCATAGGGGCAACCAAGGACAAATATTCTAAAGTGACCCAGAGAAAAAACAAGACTTGTTAAAAATCAAGAGGAATCAAAATTTAGAAAATGATCCACACAAGCTGCCAAAACCCCAAATTTTCAGTGATCGTATATCAAGCATTCCATAACTAAATGGTTTATATTGGAAAAAAAAGAAAAAGACAAAAAAGTGAGGGGAAAAAAAAGGCAAACCACTTTAAGCCCTTCCATAGTACAAAGTGCTTAAAAAAAAAAAAAAAAAAATTAACATGCACAGAAGGCATTCAAAAGGCATTCATACACCCTCTTTGTCCTGTTGTGTATTTCCTTGCAATACTTTTGATGTCTTCTCCAAAGCAGAACTCAGAACCACAGGATCTCATACACAGGGATTCATCTTCTGCCAGTTCACTCCACCAGACCTTTCCACAGCTACTCTTGTGGCAGACACATAAATTTTCACAACTCTCAGCTCCTAAGCCAAGACATAAGATGCCTCCAGCATTTTTGCAGGTGACTTTCTATTCCTTTCTCTTCTGACAAGATCATTTAAGTGCCTCAGAACACACCTGAAATGTATGTGCTCCCACAGGTCAGAAGACAAGGTAGGGGAGTGGAAAAATTTCTCCTACATCTCTTAAGAAACAGGAATGTTTCTGGTTTTTAAAACAAACAAGCAACCTCCTAGAAAACTGCAGCCTATCCCTGGGGCAATAACTGCTCAAACGTGGCTGACCTGGTGGACAAACAGAACCAATTTCCAAAACCTGTCAGACAATGTGACCTGACCAGCCTCACTTTTACTAAAACCACTATGAAAATCTGAAATCTTTAGGAGGAACATTGTTATTCCTTCAAGCTCCATATACCACAAGCCAGTTTAAAAGCTCTGTACATATATTGCAGTGAAGCCAATGAAACTACACATCTTTTCCTGCTTTTGTTTAGATTTGGCAAGTATCTTCCTTTCTGCTCAGGGACTGAAGGAACAAGCTGGTTTATGTATTTGATTTTTCTTTATCAGAAAGTATCAATTATTGTTGGGGAGGAGGAAGCCAGATTTCTACAAATTATCCCACAGGGATATTTTAAAGTAGATCACAAAGAGCAATTTTAAAGTGTTATTTTAAAGAAATTACAAAAAGTTAGTTTTAGGTGCTTCCCATTAAAAGGAAGAGAAAGTATTTCTATTATTCACAGCAAAACACACTAAAAAGGGATTTGATCTGAATTCCAAATCTACCAGTAAGTTGTTTCCTGGCATAAAAACTGCTGTAAAATATGGTTAATTACTATCAGAGCAAGGACAAAACTACCAGTTCAGAGCTTACTGCCCTTTATTTAGAGACTGACTACATATAGCCAAAGCTACAGTAGGAGAAGATGGGGTTTACTCCTAACCTGGTTTAATCCTGGGAAAGTAAAAATTTCCCAACTGTGATGCATTTGGAGTGATGGCACATGGATACAACTGCAAAGACAGATTCCAAACCACAAATTAATGCTGCTGTGTCCAGGGCAGATATGGGTTTTCTGGAATGACTGATGGATTTGAGGGTTGGCCAACAGGATGGAAAAAGTGAGATCTGTGTTCCGGCTAGAGAGGAAATCATAACCTTGCACTTCCAAGTCTCAGCTGAGAATCAACTCTCAGTTTTCTAGATACTTACAAACATGGCAAGAACATAAAAGCTACCCCCAAGCCCTGCAATATAATGAAAATAAAAATACCATGAATAAAGAGTGCTCAGTGAGTTTTGTCATGTATTTGCCAGAGGCTGAACTTTCCTCATAAATCCTGTCATGCCTGAATTACTACTATTATTGCTTGAAGGGTACAGAAAGATTTTAATGATAACAAAGACTCTTAACAACCCTCCATAAAATGAAATCTGTATGAGGTTATCCAAAATCCCATGTGAAAGCTCACACTAGTATGTGGTTAGCCTTGATTTCACCTGTTAATTCTGCAAATAGCTGTCCTTGGTTTACTCTGCAGAGTGCTGTTTGCTCTTGGCAGGCACCGTGTTTTGACCTGCCATGATTTTCAGGTGCTTAAACTACAAGCCTGATTTTTGTGCTAATATTTTGGCACCTTATCAAAGGGTTTTTATTCAATTTTTTTCTTCAGCACTGCTACCCATGAGGGAGGAGTTACATTAAATTGCCCCCAGGGTTTACAACACACACAGGCTAACACTGGATTATCTGGCACATTCCTCTGCACAGGTGCCCCACCCATTACTTGATGTGTGATTTTATTTAACAGTACTCTAAATGTTGTTGTATGCAATTGGTAACAGCAGTACAATGGAATTGTTCGAGAGCCCCTATAATTTGCAATGTTGTGGTTAAACCATCCAGCCAGGCAGCTTGGTCTGAAAAAAATGGGTAACCTCACAGGGCCGGGAGTGAGGATATTTCAAGGCTAATCCCAGCTGTTTAATTTTCAGCCAGAGCCTGTGGAAATACTTTGATCGTGACTGATTCCATGTTACCATCTGTTTTGCATAGACAAATTTAATTGCAGAGATGTTGCAGGATTAAGTAGCTGTAAAACTGTTCAACAGAGTGATAAAGTTATTTCCAAGCTAAATTAACTTGAAAGTGTGTCTAGTGCTACACAGTTCAATTTTCTTCACGACTTTAAGTAGAGAGTACCTGCATATTTCAGGATGACCCAGAGCATTTTCTTTTGTCCAGTTCCCACCTTTGTAGTTGGAAATGACAGACAGTTGTCTTGTTTGTTACTTATGAAGTAAAATGCTTTATTGGAACGTCATAGATCACTCTGAAACTAGATGGGACATGCCAGTGTGTTCTAATATCTCTTCTCTCTTTGCAACATTTCTCCTGCTCTCTAAGATTAACACAGCTAGAAGGAGCCGCTGAGAAAAATAAGCATCACCCAGTGTGTTATGAAATGGTTACTCGGCAGTAAATAGGCTGTTTGAACTCATCAGGCAGCCTCTGCTGGAAGGTTTTTGCGTCTCTTTGGAGCAAAACCACAGTACTTTTTCCCACAGAGTCTGGCAGGATGAATCTTAAACTCTTCACCAATCTGGTCAAAACTATTTTAAAAATTACAGAAAACAATGTTTTTATGCTGATATTAGTTGTTTATTCAAAGTACTAAATAGTTTAATGAATGAAACCAATGGAACAGTGCAAGAAGAGTGCACTTCACAGTGCATCTTCAGGACCTTACATGAAATGCTGAAAGGCAATGGTGCCACCTGGTGATGTGATTGTAGTTGGTACTCATAGAAACTGTTCAAGAATAAGATTTCCCTTATAAAAATGATGTTTTGTTAGCAGGAGTTTTATTATCACTGTGGATGGATCTGAGGAGCTGCTGGGGATGTACCTGGACATGGAATCTCACACTGGAGTTTGTTTTGGCTGCAGCTCAGCAGGGTCAGTTTCCCCCATATCCCGGCGAGCAGGATTGTGAGGCAAATCTCTCAGAGCCAGGGCCTACTGCTATTAGATTGCTGTCAACAAGGGTGAGAGGGCTGTGAGGGCCACAGGATAGGCTGCTTTACTTCTATTTTTACACCACTATTAGCAAGGGAGAGCAGGCTGACATTTCCCTGTAGGCCTTTGCTGTTGCTCTCTGCAGATTGGCTCACTACCGAGAAATCTTTAGAAGAAGATGCGTTAAAAAGTTTTATTTAACATGTCATTTGAACTGACAGTTTAAATCCCCGTTGTGTTGTGAGGTGCAATTAAAGCTGGCTGTGCAGGCAGGGTGCAGGAGGGTGGCGGAGGACAGGGTGTAGAAAAGGCTCCTGGATATTGCCAACATTTTCTGGAGGAGACAGCAGGCAGATGACAGGAGAGACAAACTGCCCTCAGGTTCCTTTTGCTGCTCTCAGTACAGCAAGGACAGGGGTGTAAGAAGTCAGCACATGCTTGCCTTGGTAACTTCTGTTCATGCAGCTGTCAGCAAGTCCAGAGGAGCCCAAAGGATGGAGCACAGTCAGCATCAGATGTACCTCTGGGAGTAGGAAACCTCCTGTACTTCAAGAAAAATACCTTCCCTGCTGCTGTTTGGAGAATGTGCCTGCTATTGTTTCACCATTTTCTCCTTCCATATTAGCACTCAAAGGTTCAGATCAGCTTGCATCTCTCTCTGTCCTAGACACAGGCAGTGGCCGCCACCAGCCTAATCCAGAGTTAACTCTCTGTGTTAGTTTGAAAGACAGGTGTCTGCTAAGGAAAGCAGGAGCCTCCCTTGAAATGGAAAATGTAAACCCTCTCCCTCTGCATTACTATAATTTTGAAATTAAGGGGCTCTCAGGCAAAAATATGGAAATAGGGATAACAGTTCTTTACTAGGAAAACTGAATAAAAACACAGTAGTTAAAAAAAAAAAAAAAAACAAAAAAAACACACACACAAAAAAAACCCCCCACCAACCACCAACACAACAAACTACTGACAGTCAGAATACGACCTGATACCCTGTTGGTCAGGGTGTTGGTAGCAGTCTAATTAAATGGTGGCTGCAGTCTTTCTGGAGTGACAGATGTGATTCTGTTGAAGCAATGATGCTGAAGAAGGGTCTGGTGTTCCTCTGAAGGTCTAGTGGTGATGTAGAGGGGCCCAGTGTTCTTCTGGGAATCCAACGGAAAATTGGCTGCTCTTGTGTTAGAAATCTCAGATTTTTATCCAGATAGGAGTGCTTGGCTCCTCCCAAGGGGAGGAGGGATGCTGGGTGGAGAATCTCATAATAGGACTGAGTCATTGAAAACCGATACAGTCACGGACAAAGACCTCTAACTAATTAAAGTTAGAAAGTGCTATGTTTATTCACTGGCGGGCGGCACGGGAGTCATCTCTGAAAGGCATGGCCACCCCAAACAAGGCCCTTTGCTCTCTATTTATTCTCCAACATCTTACATACAATACCTATGTATAACCCCAGCACCTCCCATCCCCGCTCTCTATTAAAATGAGGCTATCAGTCCTTCACACGTGCGCAGTTCTTCTCTTGAATTGGGTCGGTGGTCTCGAATTGGGTCAGTGGTCTCAAAGGATGAAGTCAGGAGAGTCTTCATCAGGTCTCTGTGACCCTCTGGCACTGTCCAAGGTCCCCTGCTTCGTGATTGATTGATACCAAGTCCAGGCGCTGGCCATTGTTCTTAGTGGTTTCAATCTGTTCTTACGACGGTTCACTTACTCCACTTTTTCTATAAACAAGCTCATAATATAACAGTTAGCTCTAGCTTGGGCATCTAATAATCATTAACCTACCATTTACTAATCTAACTTACATTTTGATCAATATAAATTGCTTCTAACCCTTAGCTAAAATCTTGACTCTTTAAAGTCATGTCTCATTTCCCCACTCCTTCTTCAAAGTTAGTAAATTCTTTTACTAATATGTAAATTCTTCTTTATTTAGCAAAACTCTGTGGTAGGGGTCCTTTAAAACTGTACTATATGCTCTTAATATTAAAATTAAAGCTGCTAGTCACTTCAGCATTCTCCAATTCCAAAGAAATATTATAACAAACAAAATCAAACTTATACCAAATAAATTAAACAAAACAGTAATCAAATAAACCAAGGTATTGAGCAAACCAGTTGCAGCTGGTGACTACCCAGAAAGCACATCCCACCAATGATGGGATGGGCCTTCTACTAACTTTTAAATACTCTCTGAATAGTCTCTGTGTCATGATGCATTGTAATCAAAGTTCTCTTGCTTTCTAATTTTTTTTTTCTTTTCTTTAATCCATGGTGTCTCAATACTTGTGCAACTAAGGTTAAGTTCATCTCTACAGGCACAGGGAATATTTCTTGAACAGTAGTCAAGTTTGCCTTTATACAACATGTGCCTAATAGGAAAAATCACATTCTTCAGTTTTGACAAAGTTACAAATGGACAAGTTAAGTTAAGATTACTTACACAGTTGCATTTGTAATTTTTAGCATCTGAATCAGAGACTTTCAGGAGACAAAATCATAAGCTTTCCCTTGGCACTTCTATTTACCAGTCACATTCTAATGCAGTGGTGCTGCATTGGCTGTGGCTATAGCAATGGTCATAAATGCCACAACTTTCCAGGCTATACCTATTTGATTACCCATTACAATTACAAGCTTTCTTATTTTTCAAAAAGTTGTTATATTAGACTTATCATTTATTTTCCCAAGAAAGTTTTAATTTCAGTTTGTTATCACCCAGTATAACTTTCCAGAATTTCTCAGGAGCTTTCTTCACTTGTGAGTGATGGATCCAGGTGCTTTGTTCCTTGATCTTGATTGTATTAAAGATGATGAGGAGCACTTGGAATGGTCTCTCCCACCGTGGTTCCAAAGTTTTTCTGCAAAAGACTTAATGTTGTGGCTGGGACTCCAAAGCATGGTATTATTTCTTATAACACTGCTTTGGTTACCTCTTGCACTTTGGCAGTTCTGGTAGGGAAAATTTCTGGCCACCCTGAAAAGGTATCTGTTAATACCAATAGGTATCCATGCCCTCCTTTCCTGAGTAGTTCTGAAAAATCAATTTGCTATTGCTGCCCAGTACATATCTTTTCCCAATTTGCCCAAGCTCTGGTTTAAAAATATTTTTGGGATTAGTTTTAGGCAAAGGCTACATTGGCAAGTCACCTAAATTCCTATATTTTACAAATTTCTAGCTATGATTCTATATTTCAAATAATTAATTTATTCCCCAATGTGGTTTTTTTTTCATGTTCGTCTTTCACTAATGACTATAGCATGTAAGAGGGGGAACATAAGTCTTCCTTTCCTTTTATCTGTAATAGCCCACCCCTCTTGTCCTTTTTACTGTGCTTTGGCTTACCTTCAATGGAAATTTGCCCATCTGGAATTAAGACTGCCTATCTCACCTTTAGATGCTTCTTTTGCCTTTCTGTCTGCCAGCTTGTTTTCTTCATCCAATTCAGAGCTCACTTATGCATGACGGCTACCTTTTCAGGTAGCTGGACTGCCTCCAAGAGTTTTAATACTTCTTTTCTTGTCAACAGTCCTCTTTCTTTCCAGACGGCTCCATGTGCATGAACTACCCCAAATGCATACCTTAAGTCTGTGTAGATATTAACTTTCTTTCCTTTTGCCAGCTCTAAAGCCCGAGTTCAGGCAGTTATTTCAGCCTTCTGTGCCGAGGTGTTGGTTGGTAATGGTCCAGATTCTATTACCGCTCATCTTTTGGTAACCACATACCCAGCTTGCCTTCCACTGATGACATAGCTGCTTCCATTGGTGGACCAGGTCTCAGTATTCTCAGGCAGGGTGTCCTTCAGATCCAGGCAACTGGAGTAGGTTGGCTTCGATGGCCTCCAGGCAGTCATGGATCACTGGTTCTCCCATACTCCTGCTGAGGAAGGAAGCTGGAATCGCAATGTTAGTTACCACAATCTCAACATCTTGGTACTTCAGGAATCTCTGTGGGGAGAGCTAATGTCCCCCTTTAGGACTGCAGACACTGTGTGGAATACTAGCACGGTCATCTTCTGGCCTAGGGTGAACTTGCGTGATGTTCACTGCCACTGCTGCAATGGCTCTGAGGCACCCTGTCCGTTCCTTAGCTGCTGCATGCAGCTGCTCAGGCGACTGCCCTGTGACACGGGCCCAGGTTTTGTGCTGGTATTCCCAAGGCAATCCCCTGCTTCTCATGTGAAAACAAAAAGAATGGTTTACTCACGTCTGGAAGTCCCAGGGCTGGAGCTGACATGAGGGCCTTCTTTAGCTGGTCAAAGGCTCGAGTTGCTTCTTTTGGAGATCCCTGCTCCCTTCTGTGATCAGGGCATACAGAGGTTTAACAAGAAACCCATCATTATAAATCCACAGTCTACACCACCCTGTCATGCCTAGAAAAGTTCTCAGTTCTTTTACTGTCTGGGGTTTTGGGGTCTGGCATATTGCTTCCTTGTGATCCTGTCCTAAGGTTCTTGGTGCAGTACTAACCTCGTAGCCCAAGTAAATAACTGTCTGCTTCACCATCTGGGCTTTCTTCTGGGATATGCGATCCCCCTGTAGGCCCAAAAAGTTTAGGAGGCTTACCATCCACTCCAGACATGCCTCTTGAGTTTTGGTGGCTATCAGGAGGTCATCCACATACTGTAACAGCTGTCCTTCTCCTGATGGAGCTTCCCAGGATTCCAGATCTTTTGCTAGCTGCTCTCCAAACAAGGTGGGCAAATTTTTTTTTTTTTTTTTTTTTTTTTTTTAACTCCTGCAGAAGCACTGTCCATGTGAGCTGAGTTTTTTTATTCAAATGCAAAAATTTTCTGGCTGGCTTCATGGAGAGGAAGGCAAAAGAAAGCATCCCTTAAATCTAAAACGATAAACCATGTTAGTTCAGGTATTAAACAAGTTAACAAAGTGTAAGGGTTGGGAATCACGGGGTATAAATCCTCAGTTATCCTATTAACAGCTATGATCCATCAGGCTTTTTAACAGGAAAAAAAAAAAATTCAATCACTGGGCTAATCCCTTAACTTTTCTTCAGGGGGTATTGCTTAACCCTAACTAGTTGTTTTCTTTTTCTTAAACTTAACTTGCACTGAGGGTGCATTCTTTGCTCTCCTGGTATGTTAGAAGCTCAAACCCCACAAAATACCTAATCTATTATTTTCCTGTAAATCTCACCTTCACTTTTAACTTTAGCCTCATTAGTTATCTACATCAAGCTTAACAATTCCACATATTGTTGGTCCTCAACCTCCAAAGTAATCTCTCCATTTTTATTTTGTTGTTGTTGTTTTTACCTCTAATAGTTCCAACAGATCCCTGCCCAAAAGTGCTGATGGAGCATTGGGCATAAATAAAAACCTGTGAATTCCCCATTGTTTCCCAAGTTTATATTTCAATGGTCTACAAAAATAGGTTTTTCAGATTGGCCAGTTACCCCCTTTACCATAACATAATCATCTGTTATTGGTATTAAAGCTTTATTTAACACTGAATATGTTGCCCCTGGGTTTATCAAAACTTTTTTTTTTTCTTTCTTCGTTCCCTAGTTTCGTTATAACTATAGGGTCTCCTAGGGTAAGATCCTCCGGTCCATCTCAGTTTTTTCTTAACATGAGCAACCACTGCCTCCCCGTTGTGATGTTCTCTTCTTTGGTTTG
Source organism: Hirundo rustica (assembly GCF_015227805.2). Lineage (NCBI taxonomy): Eukaryota > Metazoa > Chordata > Aves > Passeriformes > Hirundinidae > Hirundo > Hirundo rustica. The sequence goes on along the minus strand of NC_053488.1, from coordinate 79,464,855 downwards.
TTTCTGAGTCCAGGATGCTGTAGGAACCTTTGGAGAGGCTCTTCTTCCTCACTGTCTCTGCTGGGCAGTGGGAGAGATTTAGGAGTAAGTGGAGTACTTGGAGTAGGGGATAAAATAGAAGATGAAGCTGAACTTGAAATAGAAATCAGAGTTAATTCAGCTGTCTTAGAGCTAGAGACGGAGTTGAAATAGAAATTGCTTTGGTTAAAGATGGAGTTGGAGTTAAAGGTGGAGCTGGAGTTGAAACAGGAATTGTTTTACTAAATGTGTTAAAATCTTTGCTCTAAATCAGCTTGATCAAGGAGCTGTTGCTTTACACCGGGCACATTCTCTGTACCGGTTAGCAGAAGAACAATAGTAACATCCTGCACAAATTTTACACTGCAAAAGCACCCAGGCACAGTGACAACCTCTAGATGCACCAAAAGCTGCAAGAAAATTCCCAAAAATACAAGCTGTTCCATTCACTTCTTTTTGACTTTCTAAATTCTCCACAGCCCATTGCTCCTAATCCAGAGCCACTAGTCTCCCAACAGACATCTGATATAAACCTTTTAAATATATTTTCTTATTTCCTCTGTCTATCCACCAGTTTGCTGCATTCAGAAACTCCTACGAGTCAAGCCTAAACCACTTAGGTAAAGGAATTCCTTTTATTCATCTGGCCAGATCGAGTTCTCAGACCGAAGTTACCCTTATTTTAATTCCAACAACCTACAAACACAGTTTCCATACCTAAATCACAACTAAGCTCTTGTCAAGGGTTTCTATTCCTTCTTGCCAAACTGGTTCTGTCCTTTGTCTGTCCTCAATCTACTTCAAAAACATTCACGCCTCAGCTCTCAGAGGCTAATCAACTCTTTCACTCAGCATATGCTGCACTTAAAACTTTTAACACAAGATGGATGTTGCCTCAAAAATAGAGTTACAGTGAATACCGTCCCAGTAACCAAAACACACACACCACAGTCACAGCACGGAGGGGGCTTTAAGGGTTTTCATACACTCCACTCGCTTTGTTTTTCCCCGGCCATTTCAGTCGCCCGAAGACGGAACTGCGGGTCCAAACCCCTCAATCACTTCGTGCTGGTAGCATGTCTCAACAAACTCTCTCACAATCGTTCTCACAGTCAGGATGCATTCACACAGTGTAACAACCACAAATCAGGATTTGCCCTTACAATTGCTAGCCCCGGATTCTAGCAAACTGAGCCCTCTACGGCACAGCAAATGGCAAAATCCCCTTCTGCCAGCAACAACAATCCGGGCTCTCCACGGCCCGGTACAACAGCTTAACAGCTTTCTCTGCTGGCAACCAAGTACAACTGACCAGGTATCAATCAAGCTTGCAAGCACACTACAGAAGCACAAGTTGTGCGTGGGACGTCTCCCACGACTTACCAACAGCCTTTCCTGACCATGCGTACGCCTTACAGGTCAAATCACTTACAACACAAACTCTTACCAAACAAAACACACACGGTGCACCAATAATTCTTCCACAGCCTAGACACGCAAACCCACAAAACACAAATCTGTGCACACTACACACACACACACACAGACACACACACATGGCGCACGCGGAGCCGCAATGAGGATTTTCTGCAACCCACGACGGGACCCTTTGCGTCTTAAAACTCAGGCTAGCCTCTCGAATTATGGATGACCAAGGTACCCTTAAACCACAAACTGACAACAAAACCGGTTATCCTATTGCCGCTGTTGCCCCCACCATGGGACACAGATTATCAAGGCACAACAAAAACCGGTTGCCGCTCCCCACCACGGGACACGGGTTACCAAACAAAACCAAGCCAAACCAGGCTCTGCAGAGGAACCGAGGCATGCGTTGTGCACGAGACGTCTCTCAGTGTCTTACCAACCGCCTATACCAAAAAGGTACCTATTTTTCAAGTATAAACATACCTTTTTGTCCGGAGTTTTAGTAGTCAGGAGTTCTTGTCTGCTGCTGGATGAACAGGTCGGGCAGCGGAGCCCACTCTTCCAGGAATATCCCGGGGACGCCCTGAGGGGGTCCTCCACCCGAGCTGGTCTCACAGCTGAGCAGAATCTTCTCCTGCCTGGCTCGCCAAATTGAGTCATTGAAAACCGATATAGTCACGGACAAAGACCCTCTAACTAATTAAAGTTAGAAAGTGCTATGTTTATTCACTGGCGGGCGGCACGGGAGTCATCTCCGAAAGGCGTGGCCACCCCAAACAAGGCCCTTTGCTCTCTATTTATTCTCCAAGATCTTACATACAATACCTATGCATAACCCCAGCACCTCCCATCCCTGCTCTCTATTAAAATCAGGCTATCAGTCCTTCACGTGTGCGCAGTTCTTCTCTTGAATTGGCTTGGTGGTCTCGAATTGGGTCAGTGGTCTCAAAGGATGAAGTCAGGAGAGTCTTCATCAGGTCTCTGTGACCCTCTGGCACGATCCAAGGTCTCCTGCTTCGTGATTGATTGATACCAAGTCCAGGTGCTGGCCATTGTTCTTAGTGGTTTCAATCTGTTCTTACGACGGTTCACTTACTCCACTTCTTCTATAAACAAGCTCATAATAAACAGTTAGCTCTAGCTTGGGCATCTAATAATCATTAACCTACCATTTACTAATCTAACTTACATCTTGATCAATATAAATTGCTTCTAACCCTTAGCTAAAATCTTAACTCTTTAAAGTCATGTCTCAGGACAACATAATTTTATCAGTCATGCAAGTGAGACTCAATGGCCCATTAACAGAAGATATCCGCCCCTGGAGAAGAGATAACAAACACTGCTCCACCTGATTTCAACAGATGGTGATAGAATACATACTCTTGATTACATCTTGCATTGTCACCTAAGACACTCCAGAAACCTATTTTGCACCACACAAAAGCAGAATAGCAGGAAGGATTTAATGACGCACCACTTGCTGCCCATGTGGTTACACTGACCCAAAGCCTGGCTCCCACTCCAGCTGAACGCAAACCAGGTTTTGGGATTTACAGGACCCCACAGGGGTTATGTGAGAAGTGTAACTAGACTGAAGAACCAGCACCACCAAGGTGAAGGGTGTACTGCTTCCCTGTTTCAAAACAAAATCACAGCATTCATTCTCTGCAGTGTGAGCCCTCACTCTCCTGTAAAGTGATGGAATCAACCTTGATCAAATCCTCACTTTTTACATTCAAACGCATGCTTGAAGTCACTAATGTATGAATTCAGTGCAAGGCAATGTCATTATTCAGATCCACTTCTTCACACTGCTCCAAGCAAACAGGAAGATCTAGAAAAAGCTGTTACAAACCTTTGGTGCCTCTTTACAGAATAAACCACTGTAGAGCCAATGATATGGGAGCTGGCAGGGTATTTTTAACAAGATTTCCCTTCCCAGTGGCCCTCATACCTCACACCTAAGACCTTGATATAAACACTAACAAGGCATATGCAGAAGAGCTCCGAATGTAGCACAGATTAAATACCAAAACTGATGAGATTACAAAGTTTTTCATTGTTCTGTAGGATTTTAATGACAGAACTTACCCTTTATGCTTTTTAACGTCAGATTTTCAGCACTTTTTAGTGGTGTGTACTGAAGTTAGGGACAAATACGTCTTGCTTACAAAGCAACTTTGCAACAGTCTGAGAAGCTGTTTTCCCAACACATTTCATGTCCCAGTGGACTTCTATTATAATGGGAGAAAAAGGAGTCTTAAGAGAGTCTCAGTATTCAGGGGCAAAATGAATTGGAACACGTTTTCAGACACCTCCATTGCAGCTGAGACACTCCAGGGGCTGAGGATGGGTCTGTGCTGTCTGGCAAGTCATGGCAAATTTTACAAGGTTAATTTCTTATGCAACGACTACTGTTTCTAGACCTACTAGAGGTAAATATTCCTCCCTAAAAAACATTTGGTTTTGGCTTATACCAAACACATGAATTGCTTTAAGTTTCACTGATCGTGTGCAAATTCCTCTACAAAGGTAATTATCAGATGGATGCAATAAATATATTTGTCCTGCAGTGACTTTGTGATAAACTGTGATAAACACTTCTGTTTATGCTGGATATTAAGTTCTACACCTTTAAGACTGGTTCTGAGAGCGAAGCGGGGGAAAGAAGAAGCACAGAGTTTGTTTGCAGAAACTGCACTCGCTCCTCCGCATTCTGCTCCTGGACAGTGTTGTCTGCAGTGGGCAGCAGGAGAGAGATCTCCTTTGCTTCTTAGTCAGTTTTTAGCTAGCTGAGGCAGAGAAGTTCCCGGACTGTGGTTTTATTTTCCTTCTTCTTGGAGCTGTTTAAACCTATTTTGGACTGAAAACCCAGAAAACACCCAGATCTCAGGCCTGCAGCCCACCAGGGCCCAGGACTGCATTTCCCAGCACTGCAGGGACTGGTAAGAAACTGAGTGAGCCAAGCTACACCCACAGCAAGGGCTGTCTGAATATGCCATCTCTCTTCAGAGCGGCGAGTGGTTTTACTGTTTAATAGCATTCATTTTCATGCTTGAGAACACTCTGCTTGTTGAATAAGCAGTTTTTTCTGCTTTTTCTCTAAGGAAAATTTTCCCAAACCAGTTGGGGGAGGGGCCACTTGAATTTGTTTTCTAGAGGGAACCCAGTTGGAGGTTTCCTCCCAAAATTTACCCTAAACCAGGACAAAATTCATGTCAGGGACCAAATACACCATTAGCCTTTGAATTATTAACATTATTCTCTTCCCACAACCACCACCACCAAAAAAAGGCTTTATTAGACAAGAGAGTTGTATTGAATTCACTTCTTTTATTGCAGTGACATCCCCCTGGTACAAAGTATTAACTGCAATAATTACGTTAAAACATTAGAAAAGCATTTGTGTGGGACAGTTACAGTACAGTGTCAAATCTTACATCCTCAAACCATGTGGGCCATGACCCACTAACGCTCAAATCTTTTAAATTATTTTTAGTTTTTTTTTTAAATATGTAATGTAATGTCAGAAAAAAAGGCATATAAAAAGAATGTATGTAAAAGGAAACCTAAATACAAGTGAACAAATAAATAATTGATTTTCACCAGCTATTATTGTCTTTCTAAACCCATACAAAGGAACCTAATCTATAAGAAGGTATGAATTGCCATGTGTAAGTGATTTTATTTTCCACGTAATTAATGATGATTGGAACGTAAGTAAATTTGGCATCAAAATCAAAGCAGGAGTTGGAGTGACTGCCACTAACTGACATTTTCTGCAGACAATTACCGTAAATTGTTCAAATTTAAGTGAGCAAATAATCTTGGAATTTGACCTCATGCCTAGAATTAGCGGACTCCTGACAGTGCATGTGAAAAGCATCCTATGGTATTTCACAGACATGACCTTAACTATCCCCATTATGCATATTTAGATATACTTTTATATAATTTTATACACATATATGCATGTATACACACACTTCATTTGGTTTCTGTGTTGTGTTACAGATCACAAGCAATGATTTCCTGAATGGGAAAATAAATCTTTTTAAATAATTGTACCTGTGCACGTTTTGTTTTTGTTTTTTAAGATAGCAGCACTAAGTCCATGCCGTACTGTCCATCTGCTCAAAAGAATGTTACCCACAAAAGAAGGAGAAATGTGGTAATGATTCTATATGCAAAATGTGACAACCTTATCCCCTACAAAACACCATAAAACCTGTGATATTTATGTTGTTAAGTTTGATCCACATCCCCTCACCTGGAAGGAAACATTGCTTTGACCCCACACTGTCCATCTTGTCTACAATGTTTTATCATAACAAGCTGGGTTCATGCTGGCATCAGTTATCTCACACTTAGCAGCAAGACATGCATGTTTGTTTTTCTCAGAAGTTTTTCAAAAGTGAAATGATTCCATAGTCTCAAATCCAATTGACAGAAACAGATTTTTTTTTTTTTTTTTCAGTTTACCAAGAACTTGAAAACAGTGTTCACTGCACAGTGTATTTTTATCTTTACTCACAAGAATTTGAAGCTCTATTTTGCCACACAATGATTATAGTTTGTCTTTCAAAAGGAACACTTACATTTCAATGTGATCCTGTATTTAGGGGAAAAAAAAAAAAAAACAACAACAAACAAACAGGAAAAAAACCTCAAACACACAAAAACAAAATAAAAAAACCCCAACCTTTTCTGTGCATCCTTAAATGAAAGTCACTCACCCACTGGTAAACTGATCCAGTAGCATGTCCAATGCTAATATCAAAAGCTTGTGAAATGTTTTTAGGCAATCCTTTCTATCCAAAAAATATTAGGAATTTTAAAAACAGTTCACATTACTAACCTTTATACAAAGGCTCAAGTGTAATTTCTTTTGCAGGTGTTTGTAGTAGACTAAATTGTGAAGTTTCCAAAATATACAATGAAAGGGCACACAAGACTGGCAGTTTCTTTATTGAACATAGAAAATGTATAAAGTAGGATGTATGGAATAGATCAAAATTGCTAGACAATCAAACCTGAGTATTGTTTAATAAGACTAAATTCTTTTTCTGACAACTGAATGAATTGACCTAAAAACATCTCCCCTAAGAACTTAGTGGTCCATTTAACCATTTGTTGAAAAATGCAAGAGAACTGCAGCTTTTACATTTCATACTGGATAGCACAATTCCACATAGTGTTTACTGTTTTCTGTTAGATAGCATCACATTGCTTATATTATCCCCATTCAAGCCTTAAGTCGAGTTTTGTTTCAAAAATAAGTTGAAAGTGACACTAAATCTAAGAGGCCAAGAACTAGGACAGGTCTTTTATTTTCTTCCAATTTGTATTATTATAAAAAGCCTCAGCCAGAAAGATGAGTTTGATTTCACAGCAGAGCTAAGACTAAGTGGATACTAACCTCTGCCAAGGTAGATAAAATTAGCTGTCTCAGACTACTGCCAAAGTACATTGTCGAGTTCGAGAAAAAGAACCCTCTCCACCAGAAGAATTAGTTTTATTATAACTGTTATAAAACGTAGTGACAGTTAAGTCAGGGTTTTGCTTTAGTTCAACTGACCTGCCCTAATTCTCACCTTTAAATCTAACAGATGTAGTAATAGAAAGAAAACCCAAACCAAAACAAAAGGAAAGAAAAAAAATCCAAACTTTCTGATGACAAAAAACATACAGTACTAAGAACTAATAGCTCAATGGAAGACTGAAAAGCAGCATTGACTTTTATTGTAATATGGAACAGACTAAAAGCTAAAGGAAGTCTGATCGAAACTCTTAGTTGAAGGCAGATTTTGACATTCTATATAAATTTACAAAACAGGATGTATGGGTGAGATTTGGTTAATTTCAGAAGGCACCTCAAGGCTAAAAGGCTTTTATAAATCTATAATCCTTTCATTGATCAAAAATACAACATTTTATTGCTGCTATTCAAATAGCAAACAAAAAGCTCATCTTGTTCTTCAGTCTAACAAGGAATCCTCCCCCATTAAGCAAGATTAAATTACATAAAATATAGAATAAAACTGAAGATGTCACAATTTTAGAAATACAGTGACTTTCCTTGTGTGCTTTCAAGTCAGTGAAATAGTGAAAGAAGAGTCACTTTGCCTTTGTGATGTTAATGAACTATAGACCACGGCAGTCACTCTCCCCTGGGCACTGCAGTACCATTTCATCACAGCTGCGCTATGTGCAGCACTCTTAGGAATAGAAGGTGAGGACACTCTGATGATTCCCACGAACAAGGAGGATTGGTGGCAGATCTTTAGAGAGAACTTCCAGCCAGGCCATGTACAGTGCACTGGAAACTGCCCCCTTCCGTGCCACTGGCAAGCTCCTGCAAGGCACAAGGGAAACAACTTTCACTGAGCAGAAAAACCTGGCCAGATACAAATTAGATTGTAATAAATATGACAGATGATTCTAGAAAGATCTAAATATTGAGTCACATTTCCTTTTCTTTTTAATTTTATTTCCCTCCCCAGAATTCAGGAGTTGAGAGTTTGTATACCTTAAACATCACAGGCATTTACCTCTATTTCCCCCTCACTTCTGGCCTGTTTAATACTCAGGCAGCTTCATGCAGAATCCTCCTCAGCTGAGGACATTTTCCTCATCTTCAGCATTTTAAAATACAGAAGTAAGAAACCTACAATCTGCCTCTTCTTGTTCACACCAAAAGCAATCCCACCATAATCTGTGAGCAAGATAACAACTTTATTTTATCTAGAGAGATCCTCTAGAAAAGGAAATCAAAGGAAGGACTTGAGAAAGGGGGGAGTAACTGCATGCGAGAGTAGAAAGAATGTGAGAATCCTGAGCTGCACCACAAATGTGGAGGTGATCAACTAAAGCAGCAGCATCATCAAAAGCACAACACTAAAAAAGACATTTTTTTCTTCAGCAGAATAATGGTTCCGTACTTCAAATAAATAAATAAATAAATAAATAAATAGATAGATAGATAAAGTGCTGAAATCTTGAATATTTCTTACACTTAAATGCCAAGGCAAAGTCTTGTTCCTGATCTATATTTACATTCATATTTCAAATTACAGCTCCATATCATTTCAGGTAACACCACAAATTCAAATAGTTTACTTACATGACAATTATGTTAGCTGTACTTGAATGTTCTTTCAGCAACTCATTTAACCTAATCTGTCGGTAAGTCTGTAAATAAAATGAAACTCGTTACGAACAGCTTTTTTTAAAAACTACCAAAAAATTCTTAAAAAAGAAAGACAAGAAAAACAGTACGACCAACTGGAATGAGTAATTAACAAAAAGCAGGTACTTCTACCTCAGTGTGGAAACTCGTTCTCATCATCAAAAAACCTACAGTTGTAAGGTTAGGAAAAATGAAAGCAAGCTTAGAACATGCAAGTAAGCCAAATGCTACCCTATTACAGGATGCCGTTTATTTTTTCATGCAAAGAAACACCTGAGAAGAAATATTTTTGTGTATCTGTGGGGCGCAATAGCTTGGGAAAGATGTCAAAACTTTAACTGCTCCTCTGCACCACCAAGTGTTGTTTGGTTTTAGTGTTTTCTTAAAAATAAAGAATCAAAAAACAGCTTCATCCAAAAAAAAAAAAAAGGTCACAAACACCTGGCTACAGACTAAATCATTCTAAACTAACTGCTGAAATACTGCAGGAAAGCAGCCTGGCTCCTGCTCATACTCAAATACTGAATCTTTTTGCTTTTGTGAACCATCTAAATGGTTTTAGATGCTACTTTTCATCTGCCATTTATAAAAACTGCTATGGAAGAGAGAATAACAAGAATTAACTCATTGTTATCACAGCCACAAATGCAGCAGAGGAGAAGGAAGTTTTAACTGATGTAATATTTTTAAAAAAACAGAACCTTTGTTTTGTAAAGCTCAAGCTCATTATCTGTTATCCTCCATGGTTCATCCTCCTTCATTTTATCTGCAACCTCTTGTTCTTTATCATCCTCATGAAGTCGGAAGGGCTCTATCATTTTCTCAAAAGCTGCAATACTGGAGGGATTAAATGAACAAACATTAAAGCAGATATGAGTTTTTATGTCAAAAATTACTTTCATGGTATCACAAATTAAGTTTTATTGCTACGTAAGAATGAACTGAAGTTTTTTTACCCCTGCCTGCTGCAGTTACATCATCAAATCAGCTTTTTGCACATGCAGATGTGCTTCAGTAAACAATTTGCCATACAATTAGAAGTTTTACTTGGTTCAGAAATTTATCTCTAATTTTAAAAGCTGAACAGTACTATCCCTTAAAAAGGGACAATAACTAGGGGCAGGTTTTTCAGAACTTATTTTGAAGGAGGAGGAGTTTACATGTTACAGTAAAAACCATCATGCCATTACTGTTAGGATTCTGGCTTTGATCTTTTTACTTTGCTTCTTTTATCTCTTTCCAGTACAGTCCAGGAGCTACATTTAATTGAAAAAAAAAGCACAGATAACTTAGTCTTCCTGTTGCACTTGTAAAAATATGAATACTTTGAATTTACCAGGACTTTAGAGCAAGAACTTCAGAATAAAACCTTCTGAAGATCAAGGAAGAATTAATTTCTGCTAGAAAGAATAACTCACTTTACCCGACTTTTTTACCCTACATTCCCTCCAGGAAAAAAACACATTACAAACAAAACATCGTTGTATCTACCCTTGGTGGTCTTTACTGTATAATGACTTCACCTTAATCAAAAGAAAGAAAGCAAATGTGATCTGCTAGCCTTTGGCTAAGCAAAAAGGAGATCTACTAATAATAATATTATTCAGCACAGCAACTGTTAAAAATTAATCTTCCTCCAGTTGGTTTCCAGCTGTTGTTAATACCTAATTGGTATTTAGAAATATCTTGAATATATTGTGGGGATGTACCCACAGAGACAAAAAGAAAAATGCTCTCAGAAGAAATAATTTATGGATCATTCTATTAAACAAAAAGTAATTCCACATGATCCTAGGATCTCAACTGTGTTGCGTAAGTGGGTGCTACACCAACAAAGTTCATAACTTTCACAGCAGCAGACTCCTGGAAGCTGAATATCCAAGAGCATCAGAGTGCCAGAAATACTTTGTTTTACTTGCTCAATGCATTCTATACATTTAAGAAGAAAACTATTTTAAAAGGTGTAAAACAACTCATATTAACTTCAGCATTTAGCCAAGTTCTAAAATAACTCTTCTCAATTTCCATGGCCTATCAAGGCTTTCAGATAAATGCATTCCCATATACAAGATATTTCTGCAAACTTGGTATACTCAAGGCCTGAAGGGAAAGGAGGATAATGGCAAAGAAGGATATTTTTAGATCATACACATTCTGTTTTAAGGTAGTGCTGAAAGCCATCTATGATTAATGCTTTTGTGAACTTGAAAGTAAGAAATATCACATGTATGATCATTCCTGTATACATTAAAAGTCCAAGCAAATTAGAAAAGGAGAAGGGAAAAAAACATTAAAAAACCCAAAAAACCAAATCAGGCTATTTCAAGACCAGGCTTTGTTACATTAAACGAAGACTCTATGAGATTCAGATCATTTAAGTTTTGGTGAACATCAGTCCTCTTAAGGAAACTTGCCCCGGACAATTCAGTTTTGTTTTGTTTTTTTAACTTCATTTTTCTGAATTCAGTATTACAATCTAAGGGCCATAGATTCAAAAAATACAGATTTCTATATGCTTGGACATGGGAGTTATAGTTAATCAATTTCCCATATTTTTGTGAAACACTGAATAACACAGGAACTTCTGTACCATAAGATAAGCAGGGAAGAATGAAGTGCTCTAAATTTAAGACACCGCAAATTCAATGAATGAACAAGATGTATTTTGAGACTTACTTTTCTTTCTTTGGCTTAGTATTAATATCCCCAAGGACCATAATGTCTGAGAAATCTATCCGAAATTTGCTGAGCAAAGTTGCCATCCTGCATTAGGAAAAAAAACCTTTATCCATGATCATAGTTTTAATTATTTCACAGGTTAAACAGACAGATGTTTGGTAATAAAAAACACTTGTTGAAGAAAGAGAAAAAAGGCATATTAAATGTAACAAGGACAAAAATCAAGCTATGACTTGGCATATGACTATAAATCAACAACATAGTTTGGAAAAAAAATTCTCAGTTTCATGGTTTTAAAGTAAGAGCAGAACTCTCTCTTGAAGATAATTTCAGAAAATATTTGAAAATAATGTCTGATTATATTGCAGGAAAATTAGTTTGAGGTAACTCATCAAAAGACAATCTGGGGGAAATGAAATGTGTTTTTGAGAAAGGCACCAGTGTATGATCACACCTCCAGGAAAGAACAACTGAAATAAGGTAAGTAGGAAGAGAAAGTAATCCAACGTATTAGCATTTGAAATGGAATTTTTAAGGCAAACTTACGCTCTTCTGTCATGATCAATCCTGTTTATTTTTCCACCAATGAACACCCTGATCTTGCAATCCTTCCACTTCTTCTTAGTTGTGATAAGGTAAGGAATCAACAGTGTCAAACCTGCATTTTGAACAGAATTTGAGAGAGATTAAGAAAACTGCACTTTGTTAAATAGTACAGATTTATATGAACAGACTGACAGATATCTATTAACAATTAATCCAGAATTACTCTAATAAATTTTTTTATCAACATTTAAACCTTTTTAAATTATAAAGCACATTACCTCCATCATCAAAGAGCCACCAGACGTCAATATTACTCTTGCCTTGTTTCTTCTGGAACTGAGAACTTGCATCAAGAAGTCTTTGGTCAGCCAGGTTTAAAGGAGAGGATGAGCTCTTTGAATCTGGAAAAAATATATGGTGAAATTTTGAAGTATTCTGCTTAATCACTTTGAAAATCATCAAATGTAATTCTTAATATTTTGTGATATACCTGCTTTTAAATTAAAAAATTTCCTTTATGCCTCGCAACCCAAATCCAAATTTTTATTCACTGGATATAAACCAAACTGGCTGTATTTAGGGTACCTAGAGACCCATAATTTCAGCAGCTGAACTCATTTAGCAGGCTTCTGAGAAATAAAGGATGTGTGAGGTCTTTACACAGATATTTGCCCAGACAATTTAATTAACTTTTCTCCAGAGCTTCAGGCCATGGACTCTACCTCTTGCAAACAACAGAATTTCCCTAAAAATAATGTAGGTAACTGATTTTACAAGTAAATATCATGTCCTAAGCAATTCTTTCCTTAAATCCAGTTCCCTTTAAGCAGGTAGTGAAATTAAAAGATATTTATGCATACTGGGCCCTTTTTCAAAAAGTACTGTTTTGCATAACAAAACTATTTGATTTACTGAGAACAAGACAATAATAGCATTTTCAGTTAGAATAATACAGATCTTTTGGTTTTGAACTGTAGGAAAAAAATCCTAACCTCTTTCCCTTAATTAAAACCTCAGTCTAAGCACGAGCCAGGAGTCTGACATTCGTCCCTGTCCTTATTTTATTAGGAATTTTTTAAATTCAGAGCACATCTGTGACTGATTCACATTAATATACTACTTTATTGCATACTGGGACTTCTTCCAAGGTGCCATCTTGTGCTTCAAGATATAATCTCACTTTCCATTATTAAAACACAAAAGCTTCTAGCTGCTGAAATGACGAAGGAAATGCCAAAATAGTTCGGATTAATTGCAATTAAGGCAAAAATACCTGATTAACTCAGAACAAGTCTGAAATAAATGAGGAAATGAAAACTGCTCAAGTGATTTCTCAAAATGCAGACTTGAAGGACTACTTTGCATTATTTCAACATGTTCACCTCACTGCGTAGCTGTACTAAGCCTTAATTTTCAGAATATTGAGCAACAACCATGACTTTGGAAGATACACTGAATAAACTGAGAGCACGTCCAACATCAGATGGTATTTCCTGACTCAAGCAAGGACCTGAGACACAGAATTGAGAAATGAGAAAGGTCCTGAACACCTTTCAAGTGTTACTTTCAGAGAAGAGCTTTTTAATTTTTTAGTTCCATACTAATGTAACGTAGTCACAGCTACATTAGTGTGGAACTTCCTTCCTCAGTAACTACTTCTTCTGGGAATTTCCACAATGCTACTTTTTTTTTCACAGCCTAGTCCCTAAGGATGAAGCACATTCTAAAGCAGATACGAAGAAATAAATAAACATTGCATGGCTGTTATTTTCCTCTCTGGTACTTAGGTGTAGAAAGAATTACAAAAGGAAAACTGAAATCAACAATGTCAAAGAATGATTTAACACAAAAAGATGGAAAATGCCTGCCTTTATTCAACAGTGGTTGTGCTGGAGTCTTTCCATCCTCATCCTCTTCTGGAAGGTTTTTAAAGATACAAAATAAAAAGGTTAATCTCCTTTGTGGTATGACCGAACTCAGTACAAATGTAAATTAAATTAAAAAAAAAAAAAAAAAAAAAAAAAAAAAAAAAAAAAAAAAGGCAAAATGAAGCATTTTTTTGCACAGAGAAAAGCATACAAATGCAGTCTCCAAATCCCAAGATTAATCTGTACTTCAAAAAAACTATATATACCTCCACTACCCATCTAACTATTAAGGCTTTTGCTTTGCAAGAAAAGAAGCTGTTTATTGTCATGCCAAAGTATCCTGAATGATTTGTATCTGTTAATATGCACATAATATTCTGTTCTGAGATGAACAAACCTCCATAAATTTAGCAGCCTTCCAATCACTCATAATATACAGATGCTGGGCACAACCTTCAAGCAATTTTACTGTCTCTCAAACTCAGTAACAACAACAATAAAAAAATCCACTGTAAGTCATTGCTTACCTCCTGGCTTATTTAGGGGACTAGAAACAAATATTTGTTTCATATACTGGTAAGATCTGAACCAAAGTACCTAAGAAATTAGACATCAGCATCTATAAATTTTTTGTCGTAAGACAAAAGAAGTCCCCCAAATAATCCCTGAGCAAAGAGAGAGAGGTACTGAGGAGGAATGAAAGAGAGAGAGGAGAGTGAGAATTCAAGGTTCATTGCTAACTAGCAGTTACCTTTGCGTGGAGTGGGAGTTCTTTCACTGGATGACGAAGCAAAAGCTATGGAAGTGTCTGTCTCAGACTTCTTGCTATAATCCACTTTTACTATGACATCCTTGGCACAGGGAGACTTCTCTTGGGATGATAGTAAATCTTTGTGAAAGCAAAAAACCTATTAGAGACCACTGAATTGTTACAAATAGTATCAACACATGTTGATATTTTCCTCTATATGACTATAATGAGTCAATTTAATATTAATTACATGCTGCTGCAACTGTTACACCACCATGAACACAGCAGGAGTGCAGAAAACCAACACAAAAGTATTCTGTGAACTTCTACAGAGGATGAACAGGCTCCTCCTCTGAGCAGAGCTGTCATTTTCTGTTACTTTCCCAGGCTGTGGTTGTTGACTGCATGCCCAGAGTCTAAAAACAGAGCTAGGTAACACTGTGGAACTACAACTAGAAGAGGAAAAAAAAAATCACTTGGTGAAATGTTTTATGTTTCTGATTTTAACTCCAAGAAGAAGATGAGCCTTAGGCATGGCACTGACCCAAGTTTGTCTGTCTCACTGCCAAGCCTTTTTTCCAGGTTTGGCTTCTGTGTGAAGCAAACTCACACAGTCCCCAGTGGGTACCAAGACCCTTCTGACACCTTGATGTTACACTCCCAGTTTTCTCAGCAACGCTGTTCCCACACTGCAGGTTCACTTCTTGCCATTTCTTATACTCCTCTGCCCTCCTGCACACGGTGACAGGCTCCCTGACTCTCTCCAAATACTAGAACATTCATCCTTCCCAGTGAAGGAACCTCCTGTTTCAGGGGGTTGCTGCCCTTTGTGTCATTTCTCCTCATGGTAGCAGCATTAGATGGAACAAGTCACAAACAGATTACACATTATCAAATCAGGACATCTGCACCAAGGTCACAGGCTTGAAATTCAACTAAAATCATACCATTCCACTTAAGAACACTACTCAGAAAGCGTAACCAATTTTTCAACAGAAAACCTTTACAAATTTGAGGCAAACTACTCAGAGTCCCCAAACTAGCCTGTGTAGGGGTTGGCAAACCACACCAAACTCAACGGCTTTCTGCATAGTGTAGTATATTTGTTGTGATTTTCAGAGTTTCTGGGCTTGAGCCCCAAATATTTGACACCAACTTGCCACCATCACTAATTTGTTCCAGGAAAGCAGAAGATCTTATGGAAGCAGTTGTACACGATTTGCAAATACAAAACGGTGAAACAGAAAACCCAAGTTCTGCTGCTGACCATGGGTTACTATCTCATAGTTCAGATTTATCAATTTCACTGAAATTTATCCTACTACAACAGTGGTGTTTTGTTGATTTTTTTACTGAGCTTTAATATTATCGGAATGCAATTTTAGAAGGTAATTAAAACGGCAAATTCACTACATGAAACAAAGTAAGTCATACCTTGGCCCTGAAGGTGAGAAATGTCCAGGCCCTCCTTGAGGCGAATGACAACTACACCATACTGAACATCAAAAGCATCACTAAATAAAAAGGACAAAAATAAAATATTTCACAGCTTTTTCTTTTCCAAATGAAAAATGTGCCCTCCCTGAACAAATTCCAGTGATTAAACACTGCCACTGGAAGTCCCAATTTATAAGTCTGTTTTCAATTCCGAAACATTAACTGAACATTGCTTTAGAAATTATACCTATTTCCTTCTCCTCTCCCTCTCCACTATGTAAACAGTGATTAAATAAAATCAGCATGAATAGGTCATTCAAGTTCTGCATAGATACTAAGATACACCAGGAAATATAGATTTTTATTTCCATCCATCAAAAAACGGATTTGAGTAGATCTTTTTGATCTGAGAACTAAAGATTTCTGGCATCTTTCCAAAATGTTTGGGTATTAAAAACACTCAAGATGATATAATTTAATATCAAATTAGCTGTAAGTTAGCTATAATGTGCCTAGTCCTATTACATCTGATACAGTTGAAATTCACTCCAGTCAAAAATAAAAAGGCAGAACTTCATTACTGTAGAAAATAGCAAAAACCCTGAATTAACTGCTGGGTAGAAGTGGCGTAAAATTACTAACAACCCCACCCCCAAAATATAAGACAAGTTTAACTTAACCATATTATACAGTTTGCGTTAGTCATTAATCACCACACTTTAAATATAAATATCTTGTTCACTACAAACAACCATAAATCAGAGATCTCCCTCCCATATCATTTCCACAGACAGAAATTTCTCAGGATTTCACTAATTAAACACTTCCCTTTAGAAGTAGTAGGACTAGATTAGAAATGTTTGAAGTATCAATGTATTCCATAATAAGTGCAGGAAAAATTGAGGTTGATTTAAGATTTGTTTTGTCTATTAGTGAACATTTTAATTTCATTATTTAATGTGTTAGATTTGTAGAGATTAGATGTGTTTCTATTGTGTGCTTCAGAATCTTTTAGTTTTCCAGAAATACATTGACCTGCAGTTATTACCTCCTGAGGTTTCTTTAGAGATGTGGAGAACCACATGACTTGCTGACCTTGACAGATCTTCCTGCAAAAGCCATCCCAAAATAAAATAGGAAAAAAGAAAAACTAACCAATGCGTTTCCTTATTTTTCCACTGTATTTGGTGCCCCTGCTTTTCTCTTTAAGACCTGGGTGAGATTACTTTTTTCCATCCTTTTCCAATATCTGCCTGTAAAGCCTAAAGCCCCATCCTCTCTCTTTTAAAAGCATAGAAAATGAGAACTAAAAAGCACAAATGAAGTGGGTTAACCAGCGCTCCAGCTGAACACAAAAACCTCTGTGTAAGTAAATCAAGCATTGTGTTTCTTCCTTAAGTGTTTGGGTAGCAGCACAAGTTACTCTATTAAATTTTGCAGCCACCTTTCTGGTCTGCCTTTCAGTACTGTGAAGCTACTCTGGGATTTCCTTTCTCTTCTCCTTTCTCTATTAGCCTGGGTGTCAGTGCTGTGTATCTTGAGAGTAAAGTATTTCTCCTCCTTTTTAGACAGTAACTCTCAAATCCCAGACCTCTGCCACAACTCTTTTTAGATACAGAAAGTTATTACGGAGATTTCTAATCTGCTTAAACTATAAAGACTTGCTTACTAACTTCTGTATCAGAAAAATCTCAAGGTATTGAAGACTGCTGAATGGAAAATTTAGGTCCACTTAAAAGAGACTTCACACAACTAAGATCTTTCTTACTACAAAACATACTGAAATGGAACACAGCAGCTAAAATTTTTTATTTCATA
Source organism: Hirundo rustica (assembly GCF_015227805.2). Classification (NCBI taxonomy): domain Eukaryota; kingdom Metazoa; phylum Chordata; class Aves; order Passeriformes; family Hirundinidae; genus Hirundo; species Hirundo rustica. Next base: position 79,447,118 of record NC_053488.1, on the reverse strand, counting down.
CTTACTGGAATAAATTGATATAGATTTCAACATCTCTCATATCACATTGTCTCCAGTTTTTCTTAAATCCAACAACAAGGGTGTTAGGTCTCATTCTACCCAAACCAGCAGCCTAAGAACAAGAAGTATTTTATAAAACCGTACGTTACTGACACAACTACAGATTCTGTTTTCTGCTTAAGAGAATAATAAAGTACTTTTCATCAAAGTTTTAAGATAATTTTGCAAAAGGAATGTATTTCAAAGCATAAAGCCCGTTCTGATTTTGATGTGCATCTTGAGCACTTTAATTTTTTTATTAAAAAATACCTGCATTAAGTATTGTCCTCCATCCCTCAAATCCTCTGCATGCACAGGTGCATAGAAAGCTTTCATCTTGTTTTTAATTAGCCATCGCTGATATTTAGCCAAATCAGTTGATAGTTCCTTCATGGCTTGCCTCCGAGGACCCTTTCAAAAAAAAGGAAATAATAAGAGGGGAGGGAACAACAATCAGGCATATCAGTATTGGGAGTTAAAAAGCCCCTCTCAGTTTTTTAATGTCACTGCTAGAAATGAATTCAAACTCAGAGAACCTCAAAATATGCTTACACGCTATCAAAAACACCCCAAACCACAAAATATCATGCATTATCAGCAGCAAAAACTGAAAAATGTTTACAATTTTTAGGAAGAGGGTTGCTCAAACTTCAGCAATCTTGTTCCTGCAGAGCACAACCCTCTTCCTCAGGAGATGGCATAAGCTTGTCCTCCAAAGCATTAACAGAATTTTAAAAGAAAAGGACTTTGTAAAGAAATATACACAGATGCAGGATGACTGACTATTACACTTTAGGGGAGTATTTGTATCCTGCAGTCAAAGTCACCTCCTCTTTAAATACTTCCTTCATGTTATTTCTGTTGGGGTGAATATTTTGTGCTGCTCCAAGACATCAAAAAGCAGAATACAGGACAAGGTATAATCAAAACCACAGCAGCCTAGATTTTGCAGAAGGACACAGACTCAACCAAATGGTCAAAGCTACTGAAGAATAAGGTAGTGCAATCCTTCCTGTAAAAAAGTAATTTTAAATAGGGAAAGGATATGCTCCCAAAAAATCCTCAGAGTTGCTTTCCTGTAAGAAAGATGACACCATTTTATTCTTTTCTTTATAGCCCTACTTTAAAAAGGCAGTGATTACATCTCTGATATCTTATTCCCTAGCACTACTCAGTTTGTCCTTTCATATTCACTGAAATATGAAATTTATATAGACAGAAATTAAAAGCTTCTTAAAATGGAGTATGTGTATGTGGACTGCATTAACATGATTTGCTCTAATCTGTGTATCAAACCGGAAGCAAGTCATACTTGGTAAGTGTAACACATTTTAGAGTAATCCATGTTTTTATTCAAAGTCTTTCAGGTGTGTCACCAGCACCTTCAGCTTGGTGTCAGCTGGAAACCTGTGGCTCTGCTCTCCCGGTCCGTGTCACTTACGAAGGTAATGAAGAGGCCCAGTCCCAGGACACAGCCCTGAGGGAGATCACTCATCACCAGCCTCCAGCTGGACATGGAACCACTGACCACAGCTCTCTGGCTGCATCCATCCACCCTTCAAACACAGGTCTCTTCAATCTGGAGAGGTCAATGTTACATGGGACTGAGCTGAAGGCCTTGCAGAAGTCTGGGCAGGTGACATGTCAGGCCTGGATTGCATGTCTTAGTCAAACACTTCTTAAATGTTCGTAGCGATGTGACAAAAGTTTGGCTTTAAGATATGAAGGAAAACTACACAATTCCAATGTGGTAAAATGCATTTACCAAAGTTCATCAGCCTCTTCTGTAGCTAAATGCAAGGTTTGGTACAGATCACTGTATGACAGCCATCCTACATCTCCATCAAGAAAACTCATGACAAGCTGATTCTGAAGAGAAGTTCCTCGAAAATTGCTTCCTTCCCACCATCACAAAACCACTCTTCAGATTTACCACAGAAGATACTAACTAGTACGAACTGTTAAAATTATGTCCTTGCAGAACCACTCCCGCACAACCCCCTCTGCAAAAAATCCTCATTTGATATTCTGACAAAAACACCCAGGGATAACTTAGTGAAGTATCAGGGGCTGGTCAAAAATGGAAGAGGAAACACCTGACAATTAAATGAATCTGATAACTGAAGGAATAAAAAGCTACTTGGAAGGTTAAAAGCTACTTTTAGCTATTGGCTAAACTGATAATGACTTCCTTGCTCAAGAAGTTTTTTCTCCCACGCTTTTTAAGAACTCTTCAAGGGAATCAATCTCCCCATGTTTACTTCAATTAGAAGTAAAAGACTTCAGCATCTAAGCATCAAATTATCAAAGGCACTGATTTTTTACAAATTATCCCCTGTAGTACACGTAACTGGAATAGCGGTGACGCATACATTAGCAAAACCTACCAGCAAATCTCTTCATGCACATTTAATGTCTAATGATGCTCTCATTAAAAACAAAAACAACAACAAAAAAAAGACAAAAACCAAAACAAAACAAAAAAACGAACCAAACTTAAACATGAGCCAGAAACAAAGTCAAACAGGTTAAAAAAACCAAACCAAACCCCAAAGCAGAGAGAAGAAAAACACCATCAAAGTAACTTTATAAAGTATAGACAGACTGAACTTACCATATGTACATGGCCACAGATCATCAAGCCCACATTCTTGGTGAAGGCATGGACAAGGTGAAGCAAAGCTGGACGTGCATTTGGAGCACCTGTCATAATTAAGCACTGAGGTCTAGAATTACAAGGGGAAAAAGATTGGAATTGGAATTAATCTGGACTTCTGGGGCTTTTTTATTAATAGAAAAGTTTCTTCCAAATATTGACCATAGCAACATATTCCTCAGTGCAAATTTACAACATATGTACACTGCAAATGTAATAATCTCATCCACTTTTATAAGACTACATTAAATTAAGAAAAGATCAGTTGTTACCCAACTATCAGCAGACCTATGACTAATCGCATAAAAATTCAGTAATCCCATTAAATCTGAAAATCTACACATTTAAAAAGTTCAGGAACAGATTTTAGACAAGACTAGGTCAGAGGGATTAAGTTTTTCTTCCCCACTGGTCAGTCACATCCCTTGCACTGTGTAGCTTAGTTTCTTCTGTGTCTAGCAGAAATATCAGAATCATATGCTTACTTTAATATTACTTTCCTTCACACAGCAGAGCCAACCTAGTGCAAGTAAGTCAAAGGCAACTTTTAAATCAATTTTAGAAGGGGAAGTGTCCAAACTCCAGAACTCATTACAGGTGATCATTTTCCATAGTCATCATAATTAATATGTAATATCATAAAAATCCCCTAAAGTAATCTCTCTCAATCTCTTTAGCTGCTCCATTTCACTTTCATGGATGTTTTGTTGAAAACTGTGCTGCTGCCAGGTTTTTCAGGACCTCAGAGGACAGCACCTGTACTAAGAATCCCAGTCAATCTGTAATTCCATTTGCTTAGATGAAATCACAGGAGATGAACATGCATTTAATGGAAACCTTGACAGCAAACCTCATGACAGCAACATAGTGAACACAGAATTTCCTGTCTTTAAGTGTTACCTGAAGTTTTTCACGTGATCTTCCACTCCTGAGAGCCGAATGGAATGCTGCAGTGCATTCAGGTAAGTCAAGGCTTGAGTTGAGGATCCCCAGTTCACATCTGTATTAAGATTTGAGGTTCCAATGTGTTATTTACTGTTGTCCATCATAATACTACAGCATCACAAAATTAATGCTGTACACTGACTACACCCAGAGATTTAAGCTACACCTTTCTACATTTTATACAATACTAGTCAACAAACCCTGTATCTTAAAAGGCAATTAT